>NC_088800.1:73485250-73787447 GCF_011386835.1 Chrysemys picta bellii | reverse complement strand
CATCGAAATATAGCAGCAGAAGGACTGAGGTCCAGCTACGCAGGACCAGCCTTAGGTGTTTGTTGCCCGGGTGGAAAATGTTTTTGTTGCCACCTCTCACCCAAAAGGCACAAGCAAAGAAACCATGGGGATTTGGCACCTTGGGCAGCCACCTTGATCGCCTGCCCCTAAGCCAGCCCTGCAGCCATGGCACTCTCCTGTATCCACAGGAAACTGTCCATGTGCAGCAATGATGGGAGTACCGGGGAAGGAAGAGTAAGCCCCAGTCCCTGACAATATTCCCTGGGAGAAAATTCCTTCTCACGTCTGAATCTGGTTATCATTTCAACTCTGTCTTTACATGTCAGCAAGAATCATCTCAGTGCCAATTTCATCTTTTCGATACCCTTAGAGACCATCAGCACTCCAGAAACTGAGTGCTGAGTTTCTTGAATCCCTACAACATGGATTCTGCAAATTTCTTCTGGGACAGAGAATTTCAAAGAGAGATGACCCCCAGGGAAAAAAAATACTTTGTACATACGTTTACTCTAGTCAAACTTTTTTTAAAAAAAAGTTCAAGAGCCCATCTGTTTTCCTGTTACTGTTTACCTCATATGATCTCCAGTGAAGCAAAACAAATGCTTAACTCCATCCTTATTAAGCTGTTTGGTGGAGGGACAGTCTTTTCCCCTGAGTTTGTACAGCACCTAGCACAATGGCGTCCTGGTCCAAGACTGGGGCTCCTAAGCACTGCCAAAATGAGAATAAAAACACTATTACTACTAACCAAAAGCATTGACTTTTATGGGGCCAAGCATATACTTAAGTCCTTTGCCAAATCTTAACCATAATTCCTTACTCTGACACAAATCCTTGTCATTCCTGCATAAGGAATGACACATTTAAAATACACGCTCTGACCTCGTGAGAGATTTTATTTTGTAATTTGGAACTTCTGGGTAGGTCTACACAGCTAAAAATACGGTGCGGCAATGAGTTTCAGAGCCTGGGTGAACTGACTCGGGCTTGCAGGACTCACACTCCAGGGCTGAAAATAGCAGTGTAGACGTTCCTGCTCAGGGTGGTGCCTGGACTCTGAAACCCAGTGAGGGGGGGAAGCTATTTATAGCTGTGGAGCACAAGTGCAAGTCAATTGACCCAGGGTCTGAGGCTTGCTGCCGCGTCTGTACTCTGTCACTTTTCTACAGGGTCTAGAATGGAAACACGTGGCAGTTTCTGAGCTCTTTATCTGACATCTGAATTTCTTTGTACACCATTTCAGCCCAGATTTTCAGACAGTGTGGATGTACAATGATGTGCAGTAATTGCGATTATGCACACAAAACCAGCTAAGTATGGCAGGGAATGGCTAATTTTGACCATTTGTGCATGGAATTGCCTGCGATATATGAGCAATCAAAGAAATTGCATATACAAATTGAACTCCCATTGCTGGTCTGAATTTCCTGAAAATCTTAAAACTAAGTGGACAGCGATGTATGCTAATTAGCAATGGTGCTAATTAACAGAAGGTGGAGAATTAGGTCCAAGTTCTGCAAAGATTTAAATATTTAACTTTAAGCACATGAGTACTCTCATTGAGCTCAGTAAGACAACTCACAGGCTTAACTTTAAATATGTATGTAAGTCTTTGCAGGCTTTAACTTTTTACTACCTCATTGCATATGTGATGGCACCATCTTGGCCAACGCATCAGGGACTGAACTGGGGATCTCCAGAACTGGAGGCAAGAGCTGCTACAACTTGAGATAGTATCAGAGGGGTAGCCGTGTTAGTCTGAATCTATAAAAAGCAACAGAGGGTCCTGTGACACCTTTAAGACTAACAGAAGTATTGGGAGCATAAGCTTTCGTGGGTAAGAACCTCACTTCTTCAGATGCAAGTAATGGAAATCTCCATTAACTTGAGATAAAAAGCCAGGCTGTGTAGGTGGAGAGGGACTTATAACGTACCCTCACCAGTGGGTTACATATACTCACCCAGTGCCAGCTGAAATACAAAATTAATTGTTGACAAATACATCAGCGTCAACATAACATTAATAATGGGACAGATCGTCTCTGAACATCCAAGTTATTTTAAGAGTTGTCATATTAGACAGCAAGTAACAGTGTTTGTAAACTTCAAAGCAGCTTATATGCAGTCCTACTCTGTCAAAAGAATTTTTCTGTGTCAATCATGCTGCAGCTTCGGGGAAATACAAGAAAGTTTTAACATATTCATTAATTAGTGCTTAGCTTTATTTGAAAAATGCGTCCTTCACAATATGTCATGTTAATATGCCATAGCATTGTGAGCATTATTGTTTTTATGCTTATTAGGCATATCCTGCTAGAAGAAAGCATTTTAAATTAGATAAAATCTTATACATGTTTAATGTGGCGTTCTCACAATTTAAAATGCTACTCTATTAAAATAGCAGGGAGGGGAAAATTGACTCAGAGCAAGGATGTGAAAAGAATAGATCATGAGTGAAATGAATAATAGATTAACTGAATAATCATATTGCTTCTAATATGAAGAGTATAAATCACAATAATTCTGTACCATCAGCAGAAACAGAAAGGACAGATTTTCTAGTGTAAGACTGTGTTCAGTATCTGATAATAATTATATATTAAGAGCTAAATATCATAAGTAATAATAAGCGGCCAGTATTAATGGGACATTCTGCTGCAGCTGATGGTGCTTATTCATTCCAATGCATACAAAATGCTGCTATAATGAAGAGACTTTTTAAAAGTAAGGATGAGACTAGAATTGTTTTCCATTAAGAAGTCTTAACTCTGCACTCTTAGCAATGCCTCAGAAAGAACCACAAGTTTGGTTGCTTCCTTATCTATCCATAACAAACAGTTTCATCACATCAATGACAGCAGAAACTAGAATGCCTCATCTTTCAGTACAATCATGAAATGATGGTGCCAACCAAGGCCTTCTTTACAGGCATGCACAGTTCACAGAAAGAGACGAACATTATAGATCCCAGTAGCCAGACCCACTCTTCATTGAGGGCCTGATCCAAAGCCCACTGAGATCAGGGGAAAAACTCCTGTTGACTTTGATGGGATTGGGATCAGGTTGTCAGATTCCACATGCATCAAGACACAAGATACAATTGTCATTACTATATATCAGAGTATTTACACACACACACACACACACATACACACACACACACACTCTCTGTCTCTCCTCCCTACCCCGAGGCACATATCATTAAAATTAGAGGCAATAGTGTTAATTAAATGAAAACATACAAAGTCAGCATGGTAATGAAGCATCATACTTAGTACTGGTTAGGATTTCATACACACGTATCTTAAGTACCGGATGGTGCACATTTTCAGTATACACCTGCATAATGTACAGCTACTAATGCAGACATCTTTAAGATGTGCAACAGGCTTTGGGTCCTTAATGGACTTCAATGGCTCGTGAGGCAGTGCAGGACTGCTGGAGGATTCCCCCAAAACACTCCTAAATAAGGGATATGGGTAAGGTTGCCAACCACAGTTACCAACTTTCACACAGTAAATAAGCACCCCGACTAATCCCATTTCAAAACAAGGCCAAAACAAGCCAATCCCTAAGAACCCCAACACTCTAGATGCCTAGATGCCTAGATCCCCCCCCCAGTGTGCAGTCTGGGACTGTGGTGGGCCTGCTGTGCATCCCTGACTCTCTCCCCCCCTTGCCTCCCCTTGCCGCTGCTTGCCAGGAATTGATCAAAAAAAAAAAGAAGCAACAAGTTACAAGCCAAACAAGCTAAAAATGAACCAACAGGCAACTCACAAGCCAATTAAGCCAAAAAACAAACCCAATTTCTGCGTTTTTCCCCGTGGGTTTGGCATGTCTGTTGCCAACCCTCCAGGATTGCCCTGGAGTTGTCAGGAATTAAAGATTAATCTTTAATTAAAGATTATGTCATGTCATGAAACCTCCAGAGAAACGTCCAACCAAAATTGGCAACCCTAGGTATGGGGTCTGAGATGCAGGGCCTGAAACCAACACACCTTCACCACCAGAGAATTCCACTCCAACAAGGGAGCTTTCCACAGGCCAGTTACAGTTGGTACCTAGACCCCTTTGAGCCCATTTCCCTCCACCCCCTGCCCTCAGGCAGCTCAGAGGAGCCGGATCTAATTATAGAATATGGCCCAGAGTGCAACTGAAATAGCAACATAACTAGGACAAATACACAGAAATAAGAAACATTTGCAGATAGACTTGCAGGGAGCGACAGTGTTCACCATTCCAGAACTACCAGGCCATTCGAAGACAAAGCTTACAATGGAGAAAAGTATTGACAGCGGTAACTGGTGAACATAAAAACAGGAGCTGTTGCCCATCTTGTTGCCTGTTAACCAGAAAATAACTTTTGTTAAAAGTTTCTGGACTTGGCCCTGTTGACATCAGATTGAAGGAAGAAGAGTATAAAAACCAGAAATAGCTGCTGGCATTAGGAGCTGATTGTCAGCTGAATTCAGCAGCTCGCAGTCAGTGTTCTCTGTGCTCACTAGACAGTCTCGGTAGGATGTGTTTAGGTATCTGGGGACACACATCAGAGAGGGAGGAAGGGAGAGAAGGCATTGCACAAGTGCCAATTAGAAGACAGCACCAGCAAGACACTGAGGGCCAGATACTGCCCTTTAAACCCTGGCCATCATCATCTGGGGTAGGAAGGGAGGAGAGGAGTGGCCTTAGCATAGCACAACCCAGCAGGAACGTTCCCTTGTGCAGTCAGGATCCCTCTTGAGGCTCGAATCGAGGCCACGAAGAAGCAGAAACTCTACAACCACTTGTGTGTGCAGTATGCAATCCCCTGAATGCCCAGGCTGGCCCGCTGTCAGGCCTGAAGGGTAGGCAGAGCCATGGGCCCCATTCAGGGGGCTAGTGCCAGTGCTGCCCATTCATATTTTGCTCAACCCTGATGCATCCTTTTCTCCCACTTGCACACATGCGCTTGGCTTGTCTCAACCTAGCTCCCACACAGTATCTTCAGCTCAGTGGGACTTAATAAAGTAGGTTTGTATGTCTCTTGAACCATTTGAAATTAGGCTTGTTCTCTGTCTGCCACCTGGGGTTAGGTATCACTCAGCAGACCTTCTGAACACTGCCTGACACGTTTGTATAAAACAATGTTTCTATTATCAATTAAGTGTCAAGGATTCAGAGCCATCATCTAGACATGCCAGAGAGGTGGTTCAAAGAATGATTGATGAGGAGGGCAAAGTGCACCACAGTTCTGTTCCTGCGAAACACTGAATCTTTAGCCTTGCATAGCTCACTGGACACACACACACAGTAATATAATTGCACCAACCTTCAGACATCCAAACCAAAATTTCTGTCACAGCAGGAGGAGGTTATTTCATAACAATTGGTACAGCTGTGTCTCTGGAAACGGGCATTGCACCATGTGCGGCTTTTCTGTCAGCTCTATTAGCCTCTCACAGCAGCGGGTCTCTTAAGCCACCATTCCAAACCAGCAGCCTCCAGTTTTGGAGCTATTTATTTGAGTCCTTGTTAACCCTACCGAGTCACCACTGCAAGAACAATGAGGAGTCCGGTCGCACCTTAAAGATTAACAAATTTATTTGAGCATAAGCTTTGTTGGTAAAAAACCCACTTCTTCAGATGCAGAAGTGGGTTTTTTACCCACGAAAGCTTATGCCCAAATAAATCTGTTAGTCTTTAAGGTGCTACCGGACTCCTCATTGTTTTTGTGGATACAGACTAACACGCTACCCCTCTGATACGTTGCAAGAACATATTCCTGGTGTGGGAGGACCCTGCTCAGCGTTGTCACCTCCTGACATGGTGGTTATAGCAGGGTGCTGTCATGCAGAGTAGATGGGCTACAACAGCGGCGCCTGCGTGTGTTCCATATACATTGGCAGGCTGGATTAAGGGGTAGGTAGCCCAGGCACTTGTCTAGAGACGATTTAGTGGGAGGACCCAACCTGAGCTCCAGCTGGTCTGCTTTAGGTACTGGTACAGGTGCCGACACAACAGCAGTAGCACGGCGCAGCAGCACTGGCTTCCCCCACCCAGCCATTCAGGTTTGGCCCCGCAGCCCTGCATCATGACAGAAGTGGTGGGGCCAAAACTGAGTGAATGGCATTGCGACCTGGCACACGGGGATCACAGTAACACTCAGGTTTGGCCACACAAGCCCTCTGCCATGACAGGAGGATGGGGCTAAAATTGAGTAAGTGGTGTTGTGACCTGACATTATGATGGAGGGTCCATAGGGCAAAACCAGGTCGCAATGCCACTCACTCAATTTTGGCTTGCAGGGCCAAACCTGAGTGGGCAGTGATCAGGGCCGGCTCCAGGCAGCAGCAAAGGAAGCAAGTGCTTGGGGCGGCCAATGGAAAGGGGTGGCACATCCGGGTCTTCGGCGGCAAGTCCCTCAGTCCCTCTCAGAGCGAAGGAAACGCTGCCGAATTGCCGCCAAAGAATGAAGCGGTGCAGTAGAGCGGCCGCCGAACGGCCACCGATTGCGGCTTTATCTTTTTTCCTTCCATCTCCACCCCCCCACACTTGGGGCAGCAAAAAAGCTGGAGCCGGCCCTGGCAGTGAGGGTGGCCAGAGCCGCTCCTCATCATTGCTATGGGGCTGACTACTGTACCAGAGCTCCCCTCCATCAGGGCCCTGCCCAGCCTTGCCCCAATTCCAACAGCCATGTCCCTTCTGCTCTGCCCACAGAACTCACTCAGTGACAGCCTCAAGACCTGCTACAAGTACAGTGAGATGCAGTGAGTACCTGCATGGGGGAGCTGTCTGGGAGAGGGACAATGGGGAGCCCTGGAGGGGGAGGGGGTGAGGCAGACATGACTGGCTGCTATCCTAAGTTAAAGTGGGAATGGTTTAGTTGTATGTACCATGGGGAAAATTTCTGAGGGTGCCCCGGGACAGAACGTTAATGATTATTTGGATCACAGTAGCACCTAAAGCCCACAATGAAGGATGAGGGCCCTGTTGTTCTACATACTGTCACACATAAAAATAAGACTGACCCTGCACAACAGTTCACAGTCTAGTAGTATAAGATGCAACAAGTTGAACAACCCTCCTCCCCCCCCACAAATAAGAACAGAATGGGGAGAACAAGGGGAAAGCAAGATGAACATATAAATAAAGCAGTAGTCCTATAGTAGTATATACTTGGTGCTTCAAAATGGCTAATTTCCCAAAGCTGAGGAAAATAATGAGCAAAATGGACTGGGAGGAAAAATTTAGACAGAAAAATGTGAATGAAAATTGGGAGTTCTTTAAGAAGAGTTTATTGATGCCCAAAAAACCACAATTCCACAAACAAGAAAGAGGACAACTTTGGCAAAAAGCCCATCCTGGTTCTGTGGTGAAGTGAAAGCAAAAAAAGCAATATGTGACAAATGGGAAAAGGGAGAAATAGACAGTAACTTCTATCAATTAGAAGTTATGAAGTGCAGAAAAAAAGCTAATGACATCAGGGAAAAATCCATGTCTGGCAGGGCTCAGGACAGTGAGAAGGAATTTAAGTATATTAGGAACAAGAATAATCCTAGCGATCCACTATTAAATGGAGATGATACAATTATTAATGATGCGGAACAGGCAGAAGCGTTCAGTTAATATTTTTGTTCTGTATTTAGAAAGAAACAGGATGATGTGCTTGTATCACGAAGATGACGGAGGATATTAAACATCATCTAATAAGGATACACATTTTTAATTTAGAAGGTACACATAACTTGCACCTGAAAGAGCTAACTAAGAGGGTCACAGGCCTGTCGATGTTAATTTTTAATAGATCTTGGTATACCATGGAAATTCTTTCATTCATTTTCATCGAGTTTAATACAGCCATATGCAAAGTTCTACATCTAGGAACTAGAAATGTGGGCCCATACCTACAAATTGGGGACTGTATCCTAGAAAGAAGTGACTCTGAAAAGGATTTAGGGGTCAGAATGGACAAGCAACAACAGAATTCCCAGTGTGATGCTGTGGCAAAAAGGAGCTAATGTGATCCTTGGATGTATAGGCAGGGGAGGAATGAGGAGGAGCAGGGAGGTGATTTTACCTGTGTATATGGCATTGGTGAGACTGGAATACTGCATCCAGTTCTGGTGTCCTGTATTTTAAAAGTATATTGAAAAATTGGATAGGGTGCAAAAAAGATCTTCAAAAATTATTTGAGGGCTAGAGAAAATCCCTTACAGTGAGAGACTTAAAGAGCTCAATCTGTGTATTTTACCAAAAAGACTGGAAGGTGACTTGATTACAGTGTCTTAGTACCTTCACAGGGAGAAAATACTTGGTGCTAAAAGGCTCTTAAGTCTAGCAGAGAAAGGCATAACAAGAATGGCTGGAAGCTGAAGCCAAACAAATTCAAATGAGAAAAAAGGCACACATATTTACCAGTGAGGTTGATTAACCACTGGAATAAATTACTAAGGGCAGTAGTAGATTCTTTGTCTCATTGTGTCTTCAAATCAAGACTGGATGTCTTTCTGAAACACATACTTTAACCAAACTCAAGCTGTTGGTCTGAATGCAGAGGTTTATAGGTGAAATTTAAAGGCCTGTGATATACATGAGGTCAGTCTAGATGATTTAATGGTCCCGTCTGGCCTTAACTTTATGAATTTTCATTGCATGACCTGCCTAACATCCACTGTGTGTTAACTGAGTCCCTGAATTATGCTGAAGCCTGGGACCAGTCCCACACTGTCAGAGGTTTATCATCAAGGAGATTATCGTGGTGTGATAAAGTCCCCCCAACATCATTGAATTGTAGGACTGGAAGGGACCATGAGAGGTCTTCGAGTCCAGTCCCCTGCACTCATGGCAGAACTAAGTATATCCCTGACAGGTGCTTGTCTAACCTGCTCTTAAAAACCTCCAATAACAGAGATTCCACAACCTCCCTAGGCAATTTATTCCAGTGCTTAACCACCCTGGCAGTTGGGAAGTTTTTCCTCATGTCCAAACTAAACCTCCCTTGCTGCAGTTTAAGCCCATTGCTTCTTGTCCTATCCTCAGAAGTTAATGAGAACAATTTTTCTCCCTCCTCATTGAAACAACCTTTTATGTACTTGAAAACTATTATCATAGCCCCTTTCAGACTTCTCTTCTCCAAACTAAACAAACCCTTTTTTTTTTCAATCTTCCCTCATAGGTCACGTTTTCTAGACCTTGAATCATTTTGGTTGCTCTCCTCTGGACTTTCTCCAATTTGTCCACATCTTTCCTGAAATGTGGTAGCCAGAACTGGACACAATGCTCTAGTTGAGGCCTAATCAGCATGGTTGTAGAGCAGAATTACTTCTTGTGTCATCATTCTAGTTGAGACCACAGCTGTCCTTCCAACCAAACTAGAGATTTGAAGTGGGCTTGTTGCGGGGGGAGGGGGGAAGGTTATTTTGTGTTTATGCAGGACCTTGCACTGTGGGGTCCTGGTTCATTCCTGGGGCTTCTAGGCGCTGCCACAATACAAAGAAAATAACATAATAAATAACAACAACATTAAAAAGGCGATGAACAGGAATTATAACTTTGTGCAGCTATCTACGTGATCTCCTGAAGGAGACTATAAGCAGTTTGTTTGAATACCAGAGAACAAAATAAACATGGCATGATAATGCCCAACAAACATTCTAGTTTCTGAACAATTACTTAGCATAGTAGGAGACTCCACAGAAACGACATCCTTCCTAACTACTCCTACAGATGGAGAGCCCTGATCATTTATTAATTTCACAGCAGTTGGAGCTCAGGTCTCTGAGCATAGATCTCCCTTAGCCCTGCCTAGCACCCAGCTAGTCACAAAGCAGCTCTCTCCTCCCCACAGGCACTGGGCCACAATATTGCTCTTTCTTATATCTGTGTCACTCTGAAACAACTCCATTAAACCAGATTCTGCCCTCTGTCATATGTAACTCTAGTGACTTTCCATTCCTGAGGTCTGAAAGTGTGGGATCTCATTAACGGATGCAGTAACCCCTCGCTAGTTGTTTCCACGAGGGAATGGGAGAGCCATTGTGTAACTGAATTTTGCAGTTTAGCGAGCAAGGGCTTGATCCAGCAAGGCAATAAGCAGTATGCAACACTCCTGGCATTGAGCCCATTCAGCGACACACAGTATTGGACCATCAGTGTTGAAACGATAATAAAAGCAAAGAGAAGGCATCACATCTGTGGATTATATTTCAGGTTTAATTATTCACGGCAATACTTCATGGAATACTAAATGATACTGACCTCCATTGTAAAGCGCATTAAGATCAATTGATAAAAAGCATTATATAAGAGCTGGGTAATTACTAAATAAATAAAACTGCTGCCATGTATTTCTAAGAGAGTGCCATTTTTTGGGGCAGACTGGTATGGTTCTATCATATTAACACTGATGCGTGTATCCTATACAGAGACATCTTCCTGGCAAATTGTGTCTAAGGATTAAAGACATGACCGCTTTGGAATGCTCTGCCTTGTAAAATTAACATTATTAAAAAACGTAATCAACCCGCTACCTACTCCATGTCTACAGGATACATTTATGCTCCCAAGAGGGGTTAAAACAACATTTTTAGCAGCTGCCTCGAAACCCAAATCAAATCTTTGTGAACTGCTACATCGATTTGAATATTATTAACCATGATTCTCTCCTCCTCTCCCTCCCTCCCCAGTTTTGCTTCATAGCTTTGTTCCTGCATGGAGGTTACCATTAACTGCACGTGTGACACTTTCCCCTGTGGCTGACTCTATCTCTTGCTGAAGCTACAGCTGTGCCATGCTAATGAGTCCCAAGGAGACCGTAATGTGTCTATAGTTGGCCATTTTTGCTTTGGCAGAAAGGGAAAAATATTAAAATGCTTCTGGCAATTTTTGGTTGAGCTAAAATCCCGTCAGTCTGAAAGTGTTTATGCTAGGACAAGATTCTGCTGTGCGATTTTGGGTGATGTATGCTTCCTAGAATGTGTCATTTATATTTTATTTAGTTATTTTTGAAGCATACATTGCCCTGCAGATCAATGTAAGGGGCCGGATCCTGTTCTTGGAATCAATGTCAAGGGATGAGAATCTGACTCACTGTTTTTTGTTTGCTTGCTTGCTTGTTTGTTTTTTGCAGTGTAGTTGTAGCTGTGTGTAAGCTCAAAAGCTTGCCTCTTTCACCAATAGAAGTTGCTCCAATGAGAGATATTACGTCACCTGCCTTGTCGCTGTTTGTTTTTATTTTTTATTTTTGTTTTTAAGTTCAGAAGGCACAAGGCAGAGCATGCACTATGTATGGGGTTTTGGTGCCTGGTGTTTTTCTTTTTTACTCTCAATCCCTTTAAACAAAGACATGCTGCATTTTTGGTGTTAAAGATGAAAGAGTCCAAACAACATCAGACATAACACTTTGCAAGTTGGAGACAGATGCTGCAGGACTTGGACTATTCAGTCACCAGGATAGGGCAACTTTGTACAAGGGCATCTGACCGCAATGGATTTTAGCTGAGGAGCCGGTAGCATTTTTTCTATTTGCCAGTAATAAAAAAAACAACACAAAAACAAAGTGCTGAAAGGGAAACACGGTACAAAAGAATGACAGGCTATATACAGCATGCAAACAACTCAGAAACGTGTGAATGAAATGAAGACTCAATGCCACAGGGCACGCTTTCGGGGGAGGGGAGGAGAAGAAAGTAAACTAACCTAACCAAAATTCCATATTCCCCAAATGAGAAGTGGGTACTCTCCATTTACCCTCCTACTTCACTACTGCACACTTCCCACTGATGCTGCTTAGCAAACTTGGCAGAAAGCAAGCCTACGTGACTTTGTTGCTGCTTCAGTAGAGATACAAGGTCATGCTTTTGAAATGAGCACAAGGTTAGGGCTAAATGGGAACAAGAGGAGGAGCCATGCATATGAAGAGCCAGATTCTGCTCTCGCTCACGCTGGGGGAAATCCAGAGTAACTCCATGGCAGAGGAATCAAGCTATTCCAGATTTATGGACAATTTATTTTTATTACAGTAGTACCTGGAGGCCCCAACTATGACTGGGTCCCCATTGTGCTAGGCACTCTACATACATATAGGGAGAGATGGTTCCTGCCCCATAAAGCTTACAGTCAAAATAGAAAAGACAGGGGAAAAGGTGGTTTAGGAAATTGAGGCAAGGTGTGACTTGACCATGGTCACCCGGTTCAAAGGCAGAGCCAAGGCTACAACAGGTCTCCCAAGCTCTGAGCCAGTACATTATTCAGTGGGCCAAGCGACACACTCTCCATCTGTAGCCCTGTCTCTATTCTCACATCAGTTTTACACTAGTGATGTAACCCCACCGGAGAATTAGACCCTCTGTGCCTGAGTTTAGCCCTCTGTTGTGAGGCTTAATTAATATTTTCCCTTTGGCAGCAAATGCACAGTATTGATGTTGTAGATAACACTGCTTAGTAGCGGGAACTTGCAACACTTCTATCTCAGCTTTTAAGACTTCCCGTTTTACTTGCAACACACACTCTTTACAGGTCCCAAAACTTGTATTTGTATTCGCAGTTTGTAGGCTGGTGTCCAGCTCTGGGTACATCCCTATTTCTTCCCTGATGTGACTTCAGCAATATCAATGGAGATCCACCAGGGATGAATTTGGCCCATATAATACATAGTGATTGAATGTGGCTTACTCAGTGCGTGCCCATCTAGGGCCAGATAATCAGGAAAGCTCCATCCCGAACACTGGCATAGCCACCTACAGCTATAGTAGGGAGATCTTCTGGTGTAAGGCCTGTATATAGGCTCCTTGCTACTCTATTCTCCCATGCTGATGGCATAGCCAAGGGAAAGGTGGGGTGACTGGGGTTTCCTTATGTCCCAATGTTTCCTGCTGAGTTATCAGTCCCTTAGCATTGTTGGGAGCAGCTGCCAGCAATGCCAAGGGACAGATACTACAGCCACCTAAAGGATGCTCTAGGTCAGTGGTTCCCAAACTTGCTCCGCCGCTTGTGCAGGGAAAGACCCTGGCGGGCTCGGCCAATTTGTTTACCTGCCGCGTCCGCAGGTTCGGCCAATCGCTGCTCCCAGTGGCCGCGGTTCGCTGCTCCAGGCCAATGGGAGCTGCTGGATGCGGTGGCCAGTACGTCCCTCGGCCTGCGCCACTTCCAGCAGCTCCCATTGGCCTGGCCACTGGGAGCCGCAATTGGCCGAACCTGCAGACACGGCAGGTAAACAAACTGGCCCGGCCCGCCAGGGGCTTTCCCTGCACAAGCAGCGGAACAAATTTGGGAACTACTGCTCTAGGCCAGTGGTTCTCAAACTTTTTTTTCCCCACAGACTACTTGAAAATTGGTGAGGGTCTCGGTGGACCACTTAATGATCTTTCCAAATGTTGTTTGTACCGTTAGCTAACTATTGAAAAGTGCTTTAGATAAAAGCGCTATATAAAAAAACAATAATAATTAACGTTTTTTGTTCTACAAATAAAAGCACACAACTCACATTTTAATATCACTAGTCTTACCTTTCTAATACGATGGATGTGCCCTCTCTCCCCTGTCGTGGCAGTCTCCAAGCTGGGGGTGGGAAGGAGGGGGTTTCTCCCTCTCTCCTCCACCGCAGCAGCCCCTGATCTGGGTTTGGGATGGAGGGGGGATCTCTCCCCCGCCACAGCAGCCACAGAGCTGGAGCTAGGAAGGAGGGCTGTCTCTCCCCGGCAGTTGCAGACCTGGAGCTGGGGAAAGTCACCTCTTTCTCTGGCCACCACAGCCCTGCACATCCCAAATCCCCCCCACCCTCTCTTTTCACCCCACTGCCCCCCCCACCTACACCCTATTCCCCCCAAGGCCACCACCTCACCTTGCATGTGCGTCTTCTCCAGGGTCCAGGCACCTAATTAGTGGAGCCACGCAGGCGTGGCTCCACTAATTAGATGGGTGGCCCTTCATTCTCTCATGTGCAGCCACTTTAGAGGGAACTATCCACAGACCACCTGACTGGAGCTCATGGACCACTGGTAGTCCATGGACGAGTTTGAGAACCTCTGCTTTAGGCTAGGGTAGAAGACCAGATCAGCCCAGGGTGTGTTCAGGATCAGCAGAGCACATAGGTCACACCCCACCACAGCTCTGGGTCAGAGTGCCCAGTTAAATGCCTGGATGGATTCAGCTAGAGAGCCCAGTTTAACCATCTGGATAATGTAATCTATGGGGGCGGCAAGAGAGAGAATTCAGCAGTTATTTCTCTATTACTCACAGACAGGAGCATTTATCCCAGCAGCCCTTTCCATGCCATCACATGACATTTTACCTGATAAAAGCAGTGATTAGCATAGACCCCGAACCTGGAATCCGTACAAAGTCTGACGTCTTTATAGTTCAAACAGAAATCAAGCTTAAAAACCACAGAGAAGGATTCAGGTGAATCATCCATTTGTACACAGCACTGACGTCTAAGGCTTCTTTTCATGTTGGAGCTTTGTGTCATCTTTGTTTCCAATCAGTCTTTTTGGAAAAAAAGAAGAGGTGTAGAAGGGAATGGTGATGTTCTTTTACTATAATAAAGCCCTCCTAAAGTGTGGTCACCCAGCGCTCCCTTTCAATAATAGAAAGAGTATCTAACCTACTGCTCTCGCTGCTGTGCACTGACCCTGCACATATTAAGCTCCTTATTTTTTAATCAGAAGCTCCTATGACATTAAGCTGTAGACATTTTTTTGATCATTTGCCATGATAAAGTGAAAAGAATTCCGTGAGTCACTGACAGATCATCATCTCTTCCATATGCAATAGAAACCTGCTGCCGGGAGACATACCCCTGGAGGAAACTGCAGTATGTCAGTTCTGCTTTGGAAAGCTTGGTGCATGACTCTCTTTTCCTATCAACCTCTCATTTACGGTATATAAAAAAGAACTATTATAGGAATGTTATCACTGTATAAGAGGGAAATCACCACTACCACCATGTTTCAATGCTGCCCGTTATATACGGTGGTGATATATGATAACTCTCTTATAGCCGTTACATTTTTATGCATGCACCAAGCTGCTGTCCTTCTCCTCTCCCCAATTCCATGTCAGAACAGAGCTACAGAAATCTACCAGGTACCAACAGGACTGATTAAAATACAATAGAGCACCCACCTCTTTATGACAGTGGTTTCTGAGGGAAAACAGAGTTTCCTCTCTCCTCTTTTTCCCCACCCTCTCTTCAGATGGAATAAGGGCTGTGCAGAACTCCAGGCACGGCATTCAGAGGCATACAGGGCTGCCACCTCACAGTGCCCCATGGGAGGCGGGATGGAGCCTAACCATGGCTCAATCTCACCCCCATAGCTGGCCACCCAAGGTAGAGAATGCAGCATCACTTAAAGGAGCTGAGCAGCTTGTGTATTCTTACAGTGCAGAGAGGTCATATGCCTGTGGTACCTCTCCATGCTGCCCACAACACAGCTCTGGGTCACAGAAGAGCTAATCTTTTTCTAAGAAAGTTAATTTAAAAACTAAAGAGCTGATTCTGTGATCTGATGTGTCTACACAGGGAATTGACCGGCATAGAGACAGCATCATATATTATTATGGAATAGCTACAAAGGAATAGTTTATTGTTCTTTAGCCACACCAGTCAACTCCCCCATGTTAATAAGCACTATCTCTACCCAAGGGCAACTCCATTGACTGAGAGAAGAATCAGGTATGAAGATTGTACTGAATCTAGTACAGTTACTCCAGAGTTACATACAGCAAGATCGGAGTCCGGCCCATGGTTCAGCGAGGCCATTTTCATACTTGCAAAAGGCTCAGGGAGTATGTTACCTTGCTTTTGGCCATGAGTTCTGGGTTCCTGTTGCTACAAACCTCAGCTGTACTGGGTCCGTCAATATCCCATGAGCTATCATCATTAAAGTAGGGAGAAGCCTAGAATTGATTACAAAAGCCTGAAGAACCAGTTTGGGGACAAGCACCCATCCTTTAGAGATATTTACCCTTCATGTATTTTGCACAGATGTGCATCTTCTCTTTTCACAGCTATCAGATGGCCTCAAATGTATTTTAACATTATATCCAAACCCCGAAATTCTCATATACCATAGTACTTTTGAGTAAAATCCCCTCATCACTAGGAGGCAACCTGCTATAGTCTGATACAACACAGCTCGACCAAAACAGTGCTGTGCACAAGGTGGAAAAAACGTTTCCTGATATCTAGATGCCTCATTTCACTTTGCCCCTGTGATCACATGATAAAGGGCTATAGACATAATTCTATGCAGGACAAGGGACAGGGATTAATTTTATCAGAATTTCCCTTTGTACAAGCACTCAAAGGAAAGACACTGGTCGTTTGAAATAAAGGAAGGAAAGACTGCCTGAAGAAGGGTAGGCTCCAGATCCAGATGGCAGCCCAGTCTAGTGGATAGCGCACTACACTGGGATTAAAGGGAGATGGATTCTATTCCTGATTCTGACCTGCTGTGTGACCTTGGTCACTTCACCTCTCCATCTTGTCTAATTATAATGTAAGTTCTTTGGGGCAGGGATTGCCCCTGAGAATCATAGAAATATAGGTCTGGAAGGGACCTAAATAGGTCATCTAGTCTATCCCCTGTGCTGAGGCAGGATTAAGTATACCTAGACCATCCCTGACAGGTGTTTTTCTAACCTGTTCTGGAAGGCTTTTAAGGATTGGGAATGCTTGTGTGTTTGCACTGGGATGGGGGAGTTTCCATTACTCCTTTTTTGTGAGTAGTGAGTTCCAAATATTAGCAGGTCTTGATTTCTGGTAAGGATCTATTTTGTTTCTGCTGAGTCAACCCATCAGCTTACCTTGCCAGCCTGGGTCAGCTTTTATGCACCCCAAGGGCAGTTAATGGATCTTGAAAAATCCATGGCATTAATCTAGTCACCTTCTTAAGTATATTCTCCCACTGCCTAGGAGTTATCAGGAGGAAGTCTTCTGTTCTGAAAGTACTGTACACAGACACCATTTCAGATATCCTCTTGCCTTTGTGTCTTGTATGCTAAATTTGCTCCTACCTTTGGGCAGCCTATTACCTAGTGGAAGGTATGCAACATTGCTTTCTCCATCACTGAGCACGTGAGCTTGTTTCTTTGAAAATCTACGGAGAATTTCTGAAATGATGGCTGGTTGGCTGAATTTGTTTTAGCCTAGAACTTTGATTTTATTGTAGCATTAGAAAAAGACTTTCCTTCCGGAAAGAGAATGAGGTCCAGTCACGTCTAGGCTAAAGGGCTTGTCCATAATAGGTGATACGGCAGAGCCCTCTTTTTCTAGTTTTACAGCCATAGTCTGAGTTTCCTTTGGTGGAGTGTTTGTATTCTGTCTCCGACATTGGGATGTGGTTATAGACTTGCTTTAGGACAGGTTTCAGAGTAGCAGCCGTGTTAGTCTGTATCCGCAAAAAGAACAGGAGTACTTGTGGCACCTTAGAGACTAACAAATTTATTAGAGCATAAGCTTTCGTGGGCTACAGCCCACTTCTTCAGATACATAGAATGGAACATATATTGAGGAGATATATATACACACACACATACAGAGAGCATGAACAGGTGGGAGTTGTCTTACCAACGCTGAGAGGCCATTAAACATATACTGGAGGGAGAGAGAGAATCCCCCATCCTGTAAGTTAGCATCATATTACCTGCTCTTTATTGTTTCACATAAAATACATTTGACCATCTCATGCAGAGATTCTCCACCCGCACCCCCGTTTAGTGACAATTGCAATAGAGATTTTTTTGTGATATAGAGACCTGTCCCTTAGGGACTATACTAACACTGCTAATACATATCACATAGTGACTGATATGTCATACACCTTATCAGTCATTATTTAATTTGAACAATGAGAAGTGGAAAGTTTCATGTAGAGCTAGAATTTCTGCTCCACAGGAAATTTTGCCTTTTGCAGAGCCACTCACTGGTGAGTGTGCCCCCTTGTGACTGAGCACAGCATGACATTCCCTCTGCATCAGGCACCTCCTGCCAACACTCACTCCAGGCCCCACAACAATAGGGTTACCATATTTCAGCAAGCAAAAAAGAGGACGGGAGGAGCCCTGCCCTAGCCCCGCCCCTGCCCCTCCCACTTCCCGCCCCCCCAGAACCCCCAACCCTCCCCCCGTTCCTTGTCCCCTGACTGCCCCCTCCTGGGACCCCTGCCCCTAACTGCCCCCCAGGACTCCACTCCCTATCTAAGCCTCCCTGCCTCTTGTCCCCTGACTGCCCCAACCCTTATCCACACCCCCACCCCCAGACAGACCCCTGGGACTCCCACGCCCCATCCAACCACTCCCCACCCCCTGACAGCCCCCCCAGAACTCCCAACCCATCTAAACCCCTCTGCTCCCTGTCCCCTGACTGCTCCGATCCCTCTCCGCACTCCTGCCCCCTGACAGCCCCCCCCAGAACTCCCAACCCATCTAAACCCCTCTGCTCCCTGTCCCCTGACTGCTCCGATCCCTCTCCCCACTCCTGCCCCCTGACAGCTCCCCCCCAGAACTCCCAGCCCCCCACCCCCCTGCTCCTTGTCCCCTGACTGCCCCCTCCTGGGACCCCTGCTCCTAACTGCCCTCCAGAACCCCACCCCCTACCTAAGACTCCCTGTTCCTTGTCCCCTGACTGCCCCCTCCTGGGACCCCTGCTCCTAACTGCCCTCCAGAACCCCACCCCCTACCTAAGACTCCCTGTTCCTTGTCCCCTAACTGCCCCCTCCTAAGACCCCCCCCAACTGCCCCCCAGGACCCTACCCCCTACCTGTACCCTGACTGCCCAAAACTTTCTCCACTCCCCCCAAAAAGCCCCCCCCGTTTCTTGACTGCCCCCTCCAGAACCTCCCTGCCCCTTCTCCTGCCCCCTGGCCCCCTTACCCTGCTGCTCAGAACAGGGTGTTGGGCTCTGTGCGAGCCGGACACGTGGCTAAGCTCCCCAGCACAACAAAACCCGGTCCCTGGCCCTGCACAGTGCTGCCGGACCGGGCTGCAGGGGAGAGCTGCCCTTGTATCAGCACAAAGTGCTCTCGCTCCCGTTTTGCTACGCTGCATGGCAGAAACCGCTCCCAGTTGCAAAAGGGGAGGGCTGCACTTTGTGCTGAGACACTTGCTCAGAATGCAGGGCGGCTCCGGCTCCTCTACAGCTGCTCCGGAGTCCAGCCCGGGACTTTCCTGCAGCCCTCCCAGCCGCTCGCTCTGCTCTGCCGGGGGAGGGGGGAAATCCCGGACATTGTGAGTGCTTTACAAATTCCCCCCGGACGCTATTTTTAGCACAAAAAGGAGGACATGTCCGGGTAAATCCGGACGAATGGTAACCCTACACAACAATCTATCCCTTCTTAAGATTCATCCTGCTAGCCAGGTTGCTCATAGTCTTGCCCCCTCCAGGGTACCAAAGAAGTTCAAATGGAACCAAATGTCCTTTCTACTGTGCACTCAGGAGTGTGTACCTCCCCTGCTGTGCTGGCTCATAGGGGAATGCAGGTCTACCATCTCCTCTGGTTCCAATCCAGGCACCCTGCATACTAAAAATTGCTTCTTAAGATCCCTTCTATTTCCCCAGGCTGCTTCCTACCTCTTGCCTGCTTGCAGGCATCTTTCACAAGCTGTATTTATTATCTCTCTCTCTCTCTCGAGTTTCTCCAAGCCTCCCGCTCTGCCTGGGCTGTAAGCCTTTTATCCCAGCTGTCACCAACCAGCCACTTAGTCACAGCTGAGAGGTGATTACTCCATCTATTAACCAGTTTGAGAATGCTAACGTGTGGTCTGTACATCTATCACAATGACATTTCAAAATTTCCTTTTGTTCTGAAATCAGAACAAAGAAGCGGTAATTTCAAATTTTCAGTGAACAAAAATTTGAAATTTTTTAAATCCAAAGCATTGAAACAAACTGTTTCCACAATGTCAAAACAATATAAAATACTAAGTATGCTATATTAAATATACAGAACAAAAATTTAAATGAAATTAATTGAACCAAGAAAGTCATAACTATTCCTTTTGACTTTTTCGTGTCAAAAAATTTGTCCAAATCAATACATGTCTGCAAAATGTTTCGGTTTTGATTAAACTGCATTTTCTTATAGAAAACAGTTTAATAAAAAAAAAATTTCAACAAGCTCTAGTTCTCTGTATCCAATTATCAACTCCCTGGGCCACTCAGTCTTCCTATGAAGACTAATCTAATGCATGAGCTATATTTTTCCATCATTTTAAAAAGGTATTTGAAACCCAAGATTAAAATGAGAGAGGAGTGAATTAATTGGACTTCAATTACCATCAATGGGAGTTAGAGCCATGGATCTAGGGATATATCTGGTCCTAAAATTAAAATTATTCAAATTATCTCTACACTTCTATCTATCTGAAACACTGATTGAAATATAGTCAATCATTCATCAGTCTGTTTGACGAGATTTTTCTCATCGATGGGCAATTTCTTAAATACTAAAAGATTCAACAACTGGAGGGAAAAAACTGATTTTAATTGAATTTCCATTGAGATTTCCGTGGATATCTTTAATGGTCAGAATCAAAGGAAACCACACAAAAGTTCCTCAGCTTCATAAAAAATATAGTTAACACTCTTACATTTATAGTGAACCAATGTAGCCAGAAAGGTTTACTTTGACATAACTGGAAAAGAAAAAGTTACAAATTATATGATTTCTATAAGTTTTGTTTGTACAACATTAGTAGACATTTTAATAAATGGTTAAATCGGTTAGAGTGTCCAACAGGTTTCTTATATCCTCCTACATCTACTGCTGTACTTATAACTATCAATAACACATACTGCCCATGTTGTAATCATTATGTATTCAGTATTATACCTTCCATAAGGTTATATGGAACCTTAATATAAAGTGTAACTGAAAATAATCTTCAGGGGAACCCTTTTGGCCAGTTTTACCTTATGTTGACTCCGATTATCAGGAATGAATTTGGCTGTTTGGGCTCAGTTCTGTGCTTCTCTTTATTTTATGATGATCTGTCATGAAAAGTAGATTGAACTCAGTGCAGCTGCACCGTCTTTCCTGTTCCACTCCCCTTAATAGAATAATCAGCTAGAAACTCTCAAGTCAAAATCTAGGCAGTTTCCTGTTCCCTGCTCAGGGGCAACTTGATCCTTAATGTTTCACCTCAGTGTCTTGCTGTCTTTCTGGTCAGATTCTCTGTAGAGTGGTAAGAGGCCTAAAATTGAGGGGGAAGAAATCACCATTATGTCACGAAAGCTCATATGACTTTTTTTTTTTTTTTTTAAGGATTCTTGTCTGTTGAGATTTATTTCTTCGATAAGGAATTAAAGTAATATAATTAGCAAAAGTGAGCAAACGTATAAAAATGGCTGATTGGAAAGCTAGTTAACACCACGATGAATTGCCTAATTAAAATATTAGCATCTACAGAGCTAAGGAAAACACTTCATGCCAACCTACAAAGACGCTTTCATCTTTGATGGAGAATCCTGCTGGGCAAAAAGGAAAAGGAGACATTGCCAGTATTAACAACATGAGGTAAACCGTGGAAGTCTCCAGTTAAAAGCACTACACTATTTGGGGAATTCTGGCACTTACAAAAATAACCCCTCTCCCCTCAGATGTCTCTAGTCAAAGTTCGGATCTGGTCCATACTATGTCAATACATTTCTTCTCTTTACAAAGAGATAAGGAATTAATTTAATGTACGTTCTGCAGTAATATCTTTAGCATTAAAGGGGCCTGCAGTGAACCAGTGACCAGAAATGGGAACTCTGATCAACCTTGCAATCCAAGCCATTAAAAAAAAAAAGTAATACCAAAAGTTCTTAGTTTATCTATTGGTACCTGGACACAAAAGGCTTAACCTGGCTGTAGTTAAGCCATTGGGTGTTTTGTTTTCTCTGAGAATCACAGCAATCAGAATGAGAGATGGTGAGCTCAGAATCAAAATTTAAGCACTCCCCCACCCCTTTCAATATTTCTCCCATTGATTAAACAGAGGCTTGGTCTACACTACCCCCCTAATTCGAACTAAGGTACGCAACTTCAGCTACGTGAATAACGTAGCTGAAGTCGAAGTACCTTAGTTCGAACTTACCTTGGTCCACACTCGGCAGGCAGGCTCCCCCGTCGACTCCACGGTACTCCTCTCGCCGAGCTGGAGTACCGCAGTCGACGGCGAGCACTTCCGGGTTCGACTTATCGCGTCCAGACTAGACGCGATAAGTTGAACCCAGAAGTTTGATTGCCAGCCGCCGAACTAGCGGGTAAGTGTAGCCAAGGCCTAAGAGTTCAGCAAACTCAGAACTTGGACAGAAATGTTTTAAATACGGATCGTTCTACTTGAACATAGTTCTTTCTAAGCTATGGTGCTCTCCCTTCAGAAAAAAGGAGTGAAAACAAATATAATCTCCTTTGTAGTTGCTCTTTTGCTAACTTGACTGCTAACTCTTCACTTGTATTTGTTTGGCAGATATATGGTGCAAGAAAAAGAATAGAGATGGCCAGTTAACGGAAACATTCATTCTATTCACAAATGCTTATGGGAATGCTATAATTCACCACCAATATTATTCACAAGTCCTTCGACCAGCTGCGTAAAGAAAACTCTGCTCTCCCTGTCGTCCCACCCCAACTCCTCACCCAGTACATGCAAGGCTATTGCATTGAGCTGCTACTGTGGTAATATAGTGAGATTGTTACTGCTATACCACCACCACCACCACCACCACCAGCACTTTTCATCAAGCAGGTTGTAACTTGGACCCCAAGAAAACAGGGGGCACCAAGGCTAGGTCATATCTACCTAGGGATTGGAGGGGAGGGTCAAGTGTAGGTAAGAGTACACACATAGATTTCTGTTACTTTAAATCCATTTCCTCGAATGCTGTGCACCTTTCGAGAAAGATCAACTATATTTTCTTTTGAAGAAGCTGCTTCTATATCACTGCAAACTATTATGTTCACTGGCTCCCAAAGAGAGAGATTTGCAGGAGCCAATCCCCTGGGACCTGCTCACTGACATAGCTGGCAACCAAGGAGGTATAACCCAGGGTACAGCTGGGTGAAATATTTTGGCCAAAGTTGGTTTTTAGTTGTGTTTGTTTGGGCAAAAAAATTGCAGAGTAGGCTGCATTGACACATACAGCAAACTCATCTTGGTTTACCAATTTGGGTAAAAAAAAATTCTGAATTTTTTTTTATTCAAAATCAACTTTTCATTTTGAAATTGTCAAATTTATTTTACATTTTTTAAAACATTGAACCATGGGTAAAAGTAGGTGCCTTACACCCTGAGACTCAGAAAGGAAAGGAAAGGAAGGGGTGCCTAAACTGATTGGGTCATGCCTTGAGTCCTTGGTAGGGTATAGGCGGGATGCCCTAGATTTTTGCAGGTAACATCTCGGCCTTGTTCTCCAATGAGTACGGTTAAGTTTTTGTCACAGATATTTTTAATAAAAGTCACCGACACGTTGCGGGCAATAAACAAAAATTCACAGAAGCTCATGACCTGTCCTTGACTGTTACTAAAAATCCCCTGGAGCGGGGGGGGGCGGGGGGAGGAGGAGTGTGATGGGGGCTAACAGTCAGAGCCCTGTCAAGGGCCGACTCAGCCCAGCTGCTGCTCCAACCCCGGGGAGGCCATGACTCCATCTACGGCCCTGGGGGCCAGAGCTACTGCTCAAGAAGCCCCAGGGGCTGACCACCAGCCCCAGTGGCCACAGCTCCTGCTCCAGCCCCGGGAGCTAGGGTTACCACCTCTGAAATGCAAAAAAAAAAAAAAAAGCCTCCCATCCCTCCCCCATGAGGCAAGCCCACTGCAACCTCAACCCCCAAGCACAAGACAACTCCGCAACCTCCCCTTCAACAGCCACTTACAGTATCTAGAGAGATAACGCATACAGATAAGTTTGAGAGCATCATTTATAACACATGAGCATTTGTTTTATCAGCACATTTTGCCAGCCAGTCTTTGTAATCTGTTTCCTTTAGCCAGTTATCATTGAATGTGCAGTTTGTGATGCAAGTTTTTAGGGGGGGTGTAGTAGGATCACTTACACCACCGCCCTGATCTTCCATTCTTTAATATGCCTCGCACGTCTCCTCACTCTCACGTGACTCAAACCCTCCCTCACACATGTGCGGTGCACTTGCGTGTTGGTGGGCTCACAGCTGCTGTATTTTCAACTGTTTTGATCTGTTATCGCTTAAACTGCAGAAGTGGGAAAACTGCAGAATCTTTAGTGGGACACAAAAAGGTTTAGCATTAGATATCCCAGTGTATTGTGATGATAATGCAAATGCCACATTAAAAAAAAACCTGGCAGATTAATTTTTTTCTGGCAACTGGCCAAATCCATTTAAAAACCAGACAGGCCAATCAGATACCAGCTAGGTGGTATCCCTATTGGGGGGGGGGCTGTTCTGGTCCTGGTGGCCACAGCTCCTGCTCCAATGGTCCCCACTCCGGCCCTTGGAGGCTGACTTAGTCCCAGTCGCTGCTCCTGTGGCAGGGGCTGACCACCAGCACCAGGGGCCGTTGCTCATGCTCCGGCCCCTGGGGCCACTGTTCCTGTGGTAGCGGCTGCCGCTCTGCCCAACGGGCTGACCCGGCCCAGCAGTTGTTCCAGCAGTGGGGGCTGACCGCTTCCAACTGCTCACGCCCTGGGCAACTACTCCGGCCTCACCACTGCTCCTGGGCGGGGGCTGACAGCTGCTCCAGCCTTGCTGCTGCAGCAGGCTGAGTCAGCCGAAGAAGTCATGGAGGTCCGTAAAAGTCACAAAATCCCTGACCTCCATGACAGAATCAGATCTTTACCAATAAGGCAAAATAATAGTTTTACTTTCCTGCTGTTGTCATCCTCCTGCAGGGCCAGATCTGTACAGCTTGAATTCCTTCTTCCACCTGCTCCTTCACTGGGCTAGGGGTGTGTCTGCAAAATCCAAAGCTCTGGGGAGCATCAGACCAAGTTCCATGGCCCATGCTGCCAACTCAGAGAACTTCAGAGAGCTCTCTGCTTAGATGCTGCCACCTAGTTTCATTTGCAAAGAGTGTAGCTGAGTGCAAGGTCTATTAAACTGTGCCTTGCAACAACCTGCACTGAGGCTGGATTTATTTTGAATATTTTGTTATGTTAATAAGTGCTCAAATCCCCATCGAGTCCATGCTCCCAATCTTCCTGTTGAGGCTTGCCCAGGCCTTCACTGCCTGGAGCCCTTTTCCCTGAAACCTCAGGGTTCTTTGCTGGAGCGTACTCCTTCCCAGCAGACTATGTACTCTGTCTTCTCTTGTTCTGCTGCTCTTTACAGGATAATCAGCTCCTCCATCCCCAGCTAGTTCTAATAATTAAACCCCACACATCATCCCAGGGGCAGCAGGCAGGGCTAATCGTATGGAGCTGGCTGTTTAGTGCAATCAGACCACAACCCTCTAGAAACAATCATGCAAAGCCCCTTCCCAGTGCTCCAAAGAGATTGCAGGGCAGGTTGATGCAAATCCAGCACTACCAGGTACAGCTCAGATATTGTCGGGAATGGTTACTGGTGCAAGCTGTCTTGCAGAGCAGGGCATATCTACCCAGAGAGTTGCGGGCAGGGGATCATGACATTGAATCCATTAAGATGCTGCACCATCTCCCAGTTTCAACAGCGAAGCTGATAGAAAACAGAGACAATACAGAAAAAGACATCCGATTACAGACAGCCAAGAGAAGGATAGTAGCAGGGTGGCCAGAAGATAAAAGCCAAGCAGCGGTAGGAGAAGAACCATATTTTCAAACTAAAAACAAGCTGAGTGTGCAGAATGGAATTATATTTCAAAGACAGAGTGGTTGACCCCACCTTATTACACAGGGATGTCATGCAAAAAACACCACACCTCACACCTGGGCATGGACAGCTGTCTTAGCCAGGCTTGAGTGTGTGTTTGTTGGCCAGCAATAAATACATAACTCCATTTCTTGATAGAAGGGTGTGACAGCTGCCAGTCACGTGATAACCATCAGCAGAAAGAAACTCTGTGACCACATGAGCTCCCAAGTGACCAAGAAAAAAATGGGAGCCGATTTATTTACCTTCAATGAAAAGCAATATTTGATTACAGTGGACTATTATTCAAATTTTTGAGAGGTCATTGCCTGATACAAAGAGCAAGTCAGTGAGTGGCAAACTGAAGGCCTACTTTGTGAGCTATGGCTTTCCAGACACTGTATTAAATCGACAATGGACCCCAATTTGCCTCAGAAGACTATAAGAAATTTGCACGCAAATGGGAGTTTGGCCACCACAGTTCCTCCCCGGAATATCCACAGAGTAATAGTAGGGTGGAATCAGCTGTGAAAAAAGCTAAGAGACTGCTACACAAGGCTGTTTCTTCTGGTTCAGACCCCTTCTTAGCATTTTTGGCACACAAGCGTACCCCATCGCAGGGGTGCCAAAATAGTCCAGTGCAGGCATTGATGGGATAAAGGACCAAAATCCTGCTACCAGCGAGGAGAGACCTGTTGCAGCCAGAAGGATACGGCCTAGAGCAGTGGTTCTCAACCAGGGGTCCTGGGGGGGCCACGTGCAGGTTTCAGGGGGTCCACCAAGCAGGGCCTGTGGTAGTCTTGTTGGGGCCCAGGGAAAAAAGCCGAAGCTCCACTGTGCAGGGCTGAAGCCCAGGGCCCCGAACCTTGCTGCCTGGGGCTGAAGCCAAAGTCTGAGCAACTTAGCTTCACGGGGACCCCTGTGGCACGAGGCCCCAGGCAATTGTCCTGCTTGCTACCCCCTAACACCGGCCATGGCTTTTATATGGAGAAAAACAGTTGTTGTGGCACAGGTGGGCCGTGGACTTTTTATAGCACGCTGGGGGGGCAGAGGGGGGCAGAAAGAAAAAGATTGAGAACCCTTGGCCTAGAGGAGATGGCCAATAATCAGAGAAAGCAGGCACTAGAGCACAGTAGATCAGCCAAGGATCCACCAGCCATGGAGACAGGCACTCCTGTGAGGACCAGCCATAAGAGAGACCCCAGAAAGAATGGACTAAACGAGTCATGAGGGGGTGCAGTGACACCAAGATCATACAAGGTGACAACACAAAAGGAACAAGTGATCTGAAGAAACAGGAAACACTTACAAGCCAGCAGGCACAACAACCAGAGAAAGCCTACAGTGATACAGAGACCATCAAAGAACACAGGGGCAGAGAACCATCCAGCAGCCAACCCCTAAAGTGGGGGAGAAGACACCACAGAGAGACAGTTTGCTAGAATCAGAGGCAGGTGACTGGGAGACAGAGATAGGTCACTACCAGGGTGGTCACCCATTGAGGAGATCAAACTATCTCAAAGACTATGTAACCAGCAGAGTTTGTGGTAAAGAAAAGACTGCATACTCTGCTATGTGCTGGCAACCTCTGCCAAAGGGATGCAGGGTGGGAATCTGGGTATCAATTATTTATTTTTAATTTTTATATTAAAATATTTGTACAAATCAGGAAGCTGTATCATGATCAGTGCAACTGGACTGAGAGGGCCCACGTTCCCTGGAGGGAATGTTATTGAAGGGACACTAGGAAAACAGGGAATGTGAGCAATTGAGCTGGAAGCAATGCAGCAGCCACAGGGAGAGAGCAGTGCACAGGGTTTAATAAAATTCCACTTGTTCAACTTAACCTGCATTCGGTTTCATTCTTTGCTCATGAAACAGGCCCATCTCTCGTTTAAACTGTTCAGAATTATAGTAAGTCACTGGTAGGCTCTCTTCCAGCAATTTGTTTACAAAATTCAGAGGACATCTTAGAGGAGGGAGCCAAATGAGGATGGTCTCCTCATCTCAAAAAAGATATACTGGCACTAGAAAAGGTTTAGAGAAGGGCAACTAAAATGATTAGGGTTTTGGAACGGGTCCCATATGAGGAGAGATTAAAGAGGCTAGGACTTTTCAGCTTGGAAAAGAGGAGACTAAAGGGGGATATGATAGAGGTCTATACAATCATGAGTGATGTGGAGAAAGTAGATAGCTTTTCCTTATTTACTT
Source organism: Chrysemys picta bellii (assembly GCF_011386835.1). Taxonomy (NCBI): domain Eukaryota; kingdom Metazoa; phylum Chordata; order Testudines; family Emydidae; genus Chrysemys; species Chrysemys picta. The sequence goes on along the minus strand of NC_088800.1, from coordinate 73,759,449 downwards.
ATTCCCATAATACAAGAACTAGTGGCCACCAAATGAAATTAATGGGCAGCAGTTTTAAAACAAATAAAAGGAAGTTCTTCTTCACACAGCGCACAGTCAACTGTGGAACTCCTTGCCTGAGGAGGTTGTGAAGACTAGGACTATAACAGCGTTTAAAAGAGAACTGGATAAATTCATGGAGGTTAAGTCCATTAATGGCTATTAGCCAGGATGGGTAAGGAATAGTGTCCCTAACCTCTGTTTGTCAGAGGATGGAGATGGATAGCAGGAGAGAGATCACTTGATCATTACCTGTTAGGTTCACTCCCTCTGGGGCACCTGGCATTGGCCACTGTCGGTAGACAGGATACTGGGCTAGATGGACCTTTGGTCTGACCCTGTACGGCCGTTCTTATGTTCTTAAATGAAGGCAGCTACAGACCAAAGAAGGGAAGCCACACAAAAAACCTGGTGACATGGACTAAGTTAAATTGCATATGGGTATCGTATCATATTTTGCAAAGGCCTAATGTAAAACATGGAAAAACAGAAAAGGAAGAAATACATTCCCTGACTGTGAAGTATTGGAACGTATACAGCCAGGAAACAAATCATTTAGAGGCGAGCATTTCTTTAGCTTGTCCCCACAAATAAAGTCACTGGGATTTCCTCTCGTTATGGATCTCTGCAACTCAGAAGGGGGGGAAAAAACAGTCTTTGAGCTACAATGCACCAGAGCTTCGCAACCTGCAGAGAATCTATGCACATGAATAATGGAGCTATCAGCTGGCATTTGCTTTCCCATGTGAATGGATGCATGCTACTGATAAAGCTTCAACATAATGTACCTCACACTTAGGTCATGTCCTTCACATGAAGTATCACAAAACCGTCAGAGTCAAGAATTTCTAATTATCACTTAGCATTCCAGTATATAGCAATATGAAAGAAGGAAACAACTGACTCCACCTTTTTAAAGTGATATAAAATACTCCCTCAGCACTGATGACTGTAGATCTACTGTGCAGACTGACATAGTGTCCATGTTAGTCTTATCCTAGCCAAGAAGTCAACACCACAGCTATTATATGAATCTCTTCGAAGTTGTTCATCTGGTCTCCTATAGCAATTCAGTAGTTCTCCATGAATATGCATACATCACATCTCTCTTCCTTTCAACACTGTGAGAAAGTAGTGGGGGGAAAGACTGTTTCATTCTTATGACCACACTGTTGACATTACAGAAGGGCCAAAGCTACAGCTGGGACTCAAGAAATCAGAGTTCATTTCCTGGTTCTGCCATAGACTTCCTGTGAGACCTTGGTCAGATGACTTAAGGCATGATCCAAAGACCACTAAAGTCAATGGGAATCTGTGTAAATAACTGGGAAAAGTGCATTTGCTCTCCTAATACATCTTTTTCTTACCCTGGTGCAAGTCCTTTAGTTTACGAGAAGAAAGCATCAAATATATAAAATAGTGGAAATAAAATAATGTGTGCTTTATTCCTGAATAATTAGAAGTAAACTGTATAATCCTAGACATATAGGGCTAGAAGGGACCTTGAGAGGTCATCTAGCCCATCCTTCTGACCAAGTAGGACCAAGTATACCTAAACCATCCCTGATAGGTGCTTGTCTAACCTGTTCTTAAAAACTTCCAATGATGGGGATTCCACAATCTCTCTTGTAATCTATTCCAAAATTTAGAGTTTTTCCTAATATCTAACCTAAATCTCCCCTGTTGCAGATGAAGTTTCTGTTGTCCTACCTTCAGTGGACATGGAGAACAATTGATCACTATCCTCTTTATAACAGCCCTTAACATATTTGAAGACTTATCAGATTCCCCACTCAGTCTTCTTTTCTGAAGTCTAAACATACCCAGTTATCTTAACTTTTCGTCATTGGTCAACTTTTGTAAACTTTTTATCATTTTTGTTGCTCTCTGCTGGACTCTCTCCAATTTGTCCACATCTTTCTTGAAGTGTAGCACCTAAAACTGGACACTCCAGTTGAAGATGCAATTAAAAAAGAACAATTACCTCCCGTGTCTTACATATGACATTCCTGTTAATACACCCACAATGATATTAGCCTTTTTCTCAACTGCATCACATTGTTGGCTCGTATCAATTTGTGAGCCTTTGTAATCCCCAGATCCTTTTCTGCAGTACTACTGCCTAGCCAATTCTTCCCCATTTTGTAGTTGTGCATTTGATTTTTCTTTCCTAAGTGAAGTACTTTACATTTGTCTTTATTGAATTTCATCTTGATATTAGACCAAATTCTCCAATTATCAAGATTATTTTTAATTCTAATCCTGTCTGCCAACGTTCTTGCAACGCCTCCCAGCTTGGAGTCATCCACAAATTTTAGAAGCATACTCTCCACTTCATTATCCAAATCTTAATGAAAACATTGACTAGTATTGGATCCAGGACAGAGCCCTGGGGGGACTCCACTAGATAGGCCTTCCCTGTTTGACACCGAACCATTGATAACTACTCTTTGAGTATGGTTTTTCATCCAGTTACACATGTACCTTACAGCAATTTCATCTAGGCCACGTTTCCCTTGTTTGCTTATGAGACTGTTGTGTGGGACTGTGACAAAAGCCTTAGTAAAATCAAGATATAGCACATCTACTGCTTCCTCCTATCCACTATCAAAGAAGGAAATTATGTTGATTTGGCAAATCTATGTTATCTATTTATTCTTGACAAATCTATGTTGTCTATTAATCACCCTATTATCCTCTAGGTGCTTCCAATTTGATTGTTTAATAATTTGTTACAGTATCTTTCCAGGTATCAAAGTTAGGCTGACTGATCTATAATTCCCTGGGTCCTCATTGTTCCCCTTTTAAAAGACAGGTAATATGTTTGCCTTTCTCCAGTCATCTGGGACCTCACCCATCCTTCATGAGCTCTCAAAGATAATTGCTAATGGTTTCAAGACTGTTTCAGTTAGTGCCTTAAGTACCCTAGGATGAATTCCATGAGGCCCTGCTGACTTCAATACATCTAACTTGTCTAAATATTATTTAATTGTTCATTCTCTATTCTGGCTTGTGCTCCTTCCCACTTACTACTTTGTAACTGATTTTAAACAAACAACTTGATTACAATAGATCCTCACTAACTCACCTAATGCTTGGGAGAGCCACTGCTAATTACCTGCCAATATTCAAAGTTTAATAAGTAAACAATCACAATTAAAAAACCCCATCAGAAAACATTTTGTTCGTTTAAGTTGTCAACTGCAGTTTATGGTTTCTTTAATTATTTACAATATGATAATACTTCCTATTATACTAGTCAATATATATCGTATTATATTTTGTATTAAATCTTAATATAGGACACTTCACTAGAGTGCCTTCCTAGGAATACTTGCTCTCCACTTTTCTATTGTGCCGCGAGGTCTTTTGTTCTTCTTGTTTTGCATATCCTGATGACATCGGCTTTTATTGATTTTGTGACTTGAATGTAAGTATCAATGTACAGATCAGATGATAGTGTTCTTGTGTTGTGACTTGCAACAAATAGTTGAACTGTTCTTTTAGCCATTTTTGGTTTTTCATCCTGTGCTACCCTGGGTTGTGAGTATTGGTCAGGCTGACGCAAGAGTCTATGCTCAGTTTCCCAGTTTATTCTGCTTTGTGTGGCTTTTTTGGCAGAAGAATTTTGTAGCAGGGCATTCGAGGTGCCGACCCGTGTGCCCTGCAGCTGCGGTACCCCCTCCACTTTGGCCAGGTTGCCCTAGAGTAATAGAGGTACAGTCAGACTCCCTACTACCCTGGACGCTAGCTCGACACCTTCTCGGCTTGGTCAGACCTGCCAGAGCACACGCTCTGCCATACTTCACTGTCAAACCCCTTCACCCCCACACTCATGCTGAGGTAGGATTTTGTGGGAGTGTCTGCTATGAAGTCATGGCTCAGAGGTGAAAGGAAAACAATTGGATCTCTTATTGAGTTAATGGGTTATCAAGGAGTGGCTTAGCATGGTTATATTGGGGTTAGCTTTCTAATAGAAACACCAAATGTATCTTAAGACCCCAGTCCTGCCAACACATTGCTGAGTAATTTTATGCACATAAGAAGTCATGAGGCTTCTCATATGCGTGTAAGTGTTTGCAGTATCAGAACCTAAAACTGCCTGTTTCCCCTATGTAGAAAATGATAGCTGTAATAACATAAGATCCATTGAAAGGGTAATTTGAGCAAAGAGTTTTATCTTCAGAACAAATAAATGTTGAAAAACAATTGGCGTTTCTCTTATTTATATAGATAATTTCTAATAAGTTTCCATGGAAGGGACACTACATCCGATTCTTATCTTACAAGGAATAGATCCCATGAAATCCCACTTGATAACCCCCCAAAATTTTAAATTATTAAGAGAGAGGAAAAAAAAGTGCTTCTGTTGTAGGTAAACATTTCCTCACATCAGCAAGTCAATGTCTTGAAAGCTGCCAGTTGAGACACAAGTTGTTCAGACTCAAGCTGCTTAGGAACTTCGTTTATTTTGAGAAGTAATTACATACACACAAATCTGAAATATGATTATAGATGGGATCATCATGGCAAATTAAATCTTTGAAGAGTAATAGACTTATTAACTTCATAATACGTCCATAAAAAATCCACTCCCCAACAAGCCACAGCAAAAGAATTACCAAACCTCAAGAGAAACGACTGTCTCTCAGTCGTGAGCTGCAAAAATGTATTTTCATTTCAGTTGTACCATAACTCATTCACATATTTTATTGAGGAAACTTTTTGTACAGATAACTTCTTATCCCTCAGTTAATTTGACCCAATCATCTCTTTGCCCAATAGGGGAAATACCGGTTTCAACATCTGATTATGGGTTTCTCATTTAAAAGTGCCTTACACCACTAGTAACTATAGGCCCCTGGGCTGACATACTCACTGTCTGAGGAACATATTAAAATGTGTGTCTTTTTCTTCATTGTCCTAGTTTATAGAAGAGGAAACTGAGACAGAGAGATTAAGTGACTTTCCCAAGGCTGGCCAGTGGCAGTGCTGGGAACAGAACATAAGAGTTCATTACGTAACCTGAGAAAGAGGAGGAATGATCATGTTATACCACCCCCTGCCATCTTTATTCTTCCTTTCAAAATTCAGTTGGTACATTTGAGCTGAGATATCGCTGCTAGCTATACTTGTGCAACTGGTACTTAGGAACCCTGGTTTAGAGTCCGATCTGGAGAACAGTCCTATGAAGTTTAGAAGTAAAATTAAAAGTTTTTTTTTTTTAAATATCGGCATGGTGAGGACTATGAAGGCATAGAAAGCTGGACCCCACATGAACCCCAATCGGGGGACAATAATAGGCTTCAGCAGTATACATTGCAACTGTGACCTGACTTGCTGTTCTTGAGGGCTTTGTCTAAGAAGTTTAAAATGGAAGCATATGCAAACGGCAGACATACATTGCCTACATTTTTCAAGTTTTGATTTGCATTAGGTAGCAACACCTCAGGCACTGTACACTTGGACTGTTTCGTTGATTCTATTTCGCCCGCAAACAGCAATTGCAAAATGGACCCCTCATGTAAGAAGGGTTTCCTGGACAGAAAAGACGACACAACAAGTGTTGCAATTACAGAATTTTCATTGAGCCTCATAGAGTTGAATCTAAATGGATCAATGGAACTCTCACAATTAACACCAGCTGAAGATCTGTCCCCAAATACGTAATATTGAAAATTTAAAGACAATATAACCAGCCAGATACAACACAGTTAAAGCTGGCTTACACACAACTTTAGCTGAAATAACTCCATTGGTTTAATTCACACCTTTTATTATTTTACCGCAAGTTTGTGTGTGGACATTTATTTTGAAATAAGTGTCTTTTTTGGTTTAGCTTAAAATAGAGAAAAATTGTTTATGGCTAGTCTACGCTAGAAAGGAGATGACACTTACACAGGGAAAGGGAATCTTGTACTGGTATAGTTAAACCACTGCGCCAAACGACAGAAGTTATACCAGCAAAAGAAGTCTCCTGCTGTTATAGTTGCATCCACGGGTGGGGGGGGGGGGGGAAAAAGGGGGGCACTTCTTGAAGACATAACTAAATCAGTCAGGGGTATGGAATTTTTCACACCTTTGACAGACACAGCTATGCTGGCAAAACTTTGTCGTCTAGACTTGGCCTTAGCTTAAGGTGGTCAAAAAATTACTTAAGCTAAATTAATATAGGACACTTCACTTCCAACATAAGTGTCCACACAGGGACTTATACAGAAATAACAAAAGGTATGAATTAAAATGAGTTAAATGTCTGTGTGTAGGCTAGCACTTCACCAAAAAGGATCAGTATTCAACTAGCTGGAAGAATCAAGAAAGTGAACTCTGTAACAGATACAAAATCAAATGAGTAAGAGGGAGCCTATGAATGGCCAAGAGCAGGCCAACCGAAAATCAAAATTTCAGCATAACCAATAATAACTGTCAAGAGATGCCATTACACCTCCCTTAGGAGGAAGTTCCTTGGCCAAGGACTCTCAACTGAGAAAAACTGACCCCAGCCCAGTCCCGAGTGAACCTGGAGATGAAGAACAAACCTGCCTGTTTACTGTGTCTGCAGGTTGGCAATTTCGGGCAAGAAAGGATCGGCCAAATACAGAGAAGACAGCAATAAGATTAGGATTCCACTGAGATGTCTGGAATGAGAACCAAACCCATTCTAAATTATGAGAAAACTGCAAATCATGCTCTTTCATTCAGAGCCAGAGGATCTGATTCTGTATCCTTGGCAACAGAGTTTGGGAACAACAAGGCACTCTGGCAGCCTGCGCTTTAATGGAAGACGACAATGCTTCACATTGAGGAGTTGATATAGAGGAGGTAAAGAGTTTATCTCGCTCCATCTGGCTTTTCTCTTTACTGTGCCTTCCTGATAAAGTTTATTCATTTCTGTTGATTTGTTGAAGCAATTGAAACAAAAGGAGAAATCTGCATAACTGTCAGGCTCACATATTTATGGGACACAAAGCGTGAGGAATACAAACTCAAGGGTCACTTTGACGACATTACCTTGACTATGGTACACACAGTACACATTCCTGCCCATGAGCTCCTTGTCTATGGTGCGTCATTAGACAGGGAACAAATAAATACAATTAGGTAGGATTTCTTTTGTGAAGCAAACTAACAAAAGCTAAGACATGGAAAGTTAACTGGTAATACTATTCTATTCTATATTTGCAAACAGAAAGGGGGACAAAGATATTAAGGCAAAGCTGAAAAAGATCTGCCTCAGCTTCCAGTACTTCTTGTGTGATTTCTGTCATTAAAAGAAAACAAACTTCATTAAGGGGGAGGGATAGCTCAGTGGTTTGAGCATTGGCCTGCTAAACCCAGGGTTGTGAGTTCAATCCTTGAGGGGGCCACTTGGGGATCGGGGGCAAAATCAGTACTTGGTCCTGCTAGTGAAGGCAGGGGGCTGGACTCAATGACCTTTCAAGGTCCCTTCCAGTTCTAGGAGATGGGATATCTCCATTAGAAAGAAAAAAAAAGAAAAAAAAAATTAAAGGTCAAGAGGGGAAAAAAAACATTAGGCATCACAGGGTCAAATTGTGGTCTAGGTCACTCCCGGTATGTCTACACTGCAATTAAAAACCCACGGTGGGCTCATGCCATCTGATTCAAGCTGCAGAGCTACTTCATTGCAGTGTAGATTTCTGGGCTCGGGCTGCAGCCCACGTCAGATGGCATGGGCCAGCTGTGGGTTTTTAATTGCAGTGTAGACATACCGCAAGAGAAGAGCTGCATACCTATTTAAAATACTTATATGCCCCCTCTCATTACCATAGTAGCTGAGAACCTCACAGACTTTAATGTGTTTATCCTCATGAGGTAGGGAAATGCTATTTTACAGATGGGGAACTGAGGCATAGAGACCCTAAGCGACTACCCAAGGTCATACAGGAAGCCTGTGGTGGAGCAGGGACTTGAACGCAGATCTCCTGAGCTGTGCCTTAAGCACAAGGCTCCCTCAGTGGAAGGCAACCTCAGTTAAAATGGGTAGGGATCATTGGTCTGAGGGCTAGCTTGTATATTTCTACCAACCCAGAAAGTAATCTCTGCAGAAGCTAGCCTTGGCTGCAATAACTTCCTGGGGGAATGTGCTATAGGAATTGAGGGTGCTCAGCATTTTGCAGGATTGGTCCTAAGGTTGCCACCATATTAACAAACAAAAGAAAAGGCTTATGCAACAGCATAAAAAAGAATAATTCCATTTCAATTAGAGAAGAGGCCAGACAGGCATGGAGCACAGCAGCTGTCATCATTCACTGCAAATAGGCATAAGGAGGCTCATTTTGTTGGAGGTCTATGGGTATAATTGAAAATTAATATTTTATTCATTCAGAGCTTCCCTCTCATCCCTCACTCAAATTGTCCTGTCTTTTGCTAGCTTTCCTCTAAACCCTTCCATTAGAGGGGGGGGGGGGAAAAACCAATGTTAATATAATGAGAGAATAATGGGGTATTAAAAATATACTTGCAGATGCATATAGCGATGTTGCTTTACTGAAGGGGGTGCCCATTCAGCATGGTACTTAAGCACACAAGTAATCCCATTGATTTCAGGATGACTACTCATGTACCTAAAAGACCTTACTGAATTGGGGCTTAGGTCCTGATCCTACAGACATGTATGTAACACACTTAACTCAATGGTTAGGTTGGTCGAGGGTGCCTGGGCAGACATGGGTGCTCCTGGTTGGCCTTGGTGAGGTCAGTCGGGGGCACCTGGACAAAAATGGGAATGACTCCAGGTCATTCTCTTCTTTAAGTTTCGTCTAATGGAGATTCAGTCCTGCCTGGAATATCATGCCAGCTGGAGGCTTCTGCCTCAGGCTGCTCTCCCAGTCGGCAGCACAGCGCAGTCGCACCTACCCCAGCCTACCCCTTGCTCCCAGGGCTCATGAAGCCTGGACAGTAGTAAGGAGCAGTTCAACTATAGGCTGAACAAGTGCAGAATGGTGATAGAATGTGCATTTGGATGTTTAAAAGCTCGCTGGCGCAGTTTACTGACTCGGTTAGACCTCAGCAAAACCAATATTCCCATTGTTATTACTGCTTGCTGTGTGCTCCACAATATCTGTGAGAGTAAGAGGGAGACGTTTATGGCAGGGTGGGAGGTTGAGGCAAATCGCCTGGCCGCTGATTACGCACAGCCAGACACCAGGGCAGTTAGAAGAGCATAGCAGGGCGCACTGTGCATCAGAGAAGCTTTGAAAACCAGTTTCATAACTGACCAGGCTCCAGTGTGAAAGTTCTGTTTGTTTCTCCTTGATGAAAACCTGCCGCCTTGGTTCACTGTACTTCCCTGTAAGCCATCCGCCCTCCCCTCCCCTCTTTGATCTCCGCTTGCAGGGGCAATAAAGTCATTGTTGTTTCAAATTCAAGCATTCTTTATTAATTCATCACACAAATGGGAGGATAACTAGCAAGGTAGCCCAGGAGGGGTGGGGGAAGAGGGAAGCACAGGGGTGGGGTAGCTGTAGGGGCATACAGCTCATCATAGAAGCGGCATGTCTGGGGCTCTGACTTGGAGCGGCCGTTTGCCTCTCTGGTTCTTTGGTAGGCTTGCTTGAGCTCCTTAAGTTTTACGCGGCACTGCTGTGTGTCCCTGTTATAACCTCTGTCCTTCATGCCCTTGGAGATTTTTTCAAATATTCCGGCATTTCCTCTTTTGGAACGGAGTTCAGATAGCACGGATTCATCTCCCCATACAGCGATCAGATGCAGTACCTCCTGTTCGGTCCATGCTGGAGCTCTTTTGCAATTCTGGGACTCCATGGTCACCTGTGCTGATCAGCTCGCCACGCTGGCCAAACAGGAAATGAAATTCAAAAGTTTGCGGGGCTGTTCCTGTCTACCTGGCCAGTGCATCTAAGTTGAGTGCGCTGTCCAGAGCAGTCACAATGGAGCACTCTGGGATAACTCCCGGAGGCCAATACCGTCGAATTTCGTCTACACTACCCCAAGTTCTACCCAGCAGGGTCGATTTCAGCGCTAATCCCCTCATCGGGGAGGAGTACAGAAATTGATGTTAAGAGCCCTTTAAGTCAACAAAAATGGCTTCGTCGTGTGGACGGGTGCAGGGTAAAAATCGATCTAACGCTGCTAAATTTGACCTAAACTTGTAGTGTAGACCAGGGCTTAGTGACTTGCTTAAAGTCACACAGGAAGCTTGTGACTGAGGAAAGAATTGAATCTGGGTCTCCCACATCACACGCCAGTAACCCAACCATTGGGCAAGACGTCCTCTCCTTCCATTGTATTTGTTAGTAATGCAAAAATAAAGCTGTTGCAGAGTTTTTTTAAACTTTATTTTCAAGTCGATTCTTGCACTTAGTTCTTGCAGGTTTGCAGTGTAGTTTTTAAACTTTCCTTGGTTTATGTTGTATACATTTCTCATCAGAAGCATCAAGAGGAGCAAAAGGTTGCAGACAGTGTGACAAATGTTACTCTCCAATCTTTCGGTTCTTGCAGGCTTTTTTTTTTAAAGTCACTTATTTCATTTTGCTACTAACAGAACCTTTGTACCTTGGACAAATTCAATAACCATGACTCAATCTACAACCCATACTGAGCTGTCTTCCGTTTCATCTTACCTATTAAAATCAGCACAGAGTGTTTGATGAGTGGAGAAAGAATTGATTCCAAGCTATATAAACTCTGACAAAGTGGAGGGGTGCACTAGAATCATGAAAGAGCTACTGTATTACTCAGGGCTACACACGTCGATGCATGCGCCTTTCAACGTGAGCAAACACTTCATGTGTCACCCCTTTCGCCCCTGACCTTTAGGAGCCCTATTTCTGCAATTATGCATCACCTTTTCACTTTTCATTTATTATTTATCTGATGGGGACAGTAACAGATGCCACCTTGTGCTTTCAGAAAAAGGCCCGTTGTCTTTGAGCCCTGGCTCAAGTCACCTGCTTAACCGATATTTTGCAACAGCACAGGGCACAGTATATGCATTAAATAGCAGCAAAAGTGTGTTTAGTACTGCCTCTCTTCAGCTAAAACTTTTCTACCCAAAGCCACAATCCATCTCAACAATAGTCAGTCAGATGCATGACGGCTCAGATTTTTGCAGTAATGCTGGTTTCTATTGGGCCAAAACCTAGAATTCTTAGTCAGGACCAAATCCCCCAGCCCAGCCTGAGGAAGGGTTATTATTACAGCAATCCCAAAATACTCTGCAGGCTGGTGCTAAATGCCCTGTAATAAGGCCTGATGCCCAAAGCCTGTTTAGTCAGGTGCTATACACATGAACAGGATATGGCCTTCAGTTTTTACCAAGCTATCATCCTACTAAACTGGATAAGGACTGCAGAGCTTGGCCCAAATGTTAATAGATGCTATTTCAGTTCCTGAATGGTGAAAATGCAACAAGATTAAATCTCATATTATTTCAGCCCTCTCAATGACTTCCTCAGGCTGAAAAAGCCCTCATGAAATGTGAATGCTGAAATATTTGGTTTTAAATGGGTCCTTGTGAAATCTGAATACACAGCCTTGATGAAAACTACCTTTAAATAACCTTCAAAATTATATGTGACGTGAGCCCCTAAAAATAGGTTTACCATACATCTGGGTTTTCCTGGACAAGACATCTTTTTTTTTGTTCCTCTGATCTCTGTCCAGGTGGATTTTTGAAATATGAACAAAATGTCTGTGATTTGGTATTGCCACCCTCACTTTCGTGCAACTTTCAGAGCTGGATGGCTGGAGAGCAGCAGCTGCTGTATGCCCCCTCCCGCCCCCCAGCAGTGTCCTCTAGTTGGGAACTTGAAATATGGTAACCCTATCCAAAAATACATTAATCCCTTTGCCTTCTATCTTAAAGAGAGAGATTTTCATAGGCAGAAATGAGCTAGGGGACTTTCACTGGGAGCTGGGCACTTAACCCCTACTTTTGCTTTTGAAGTTCAATGATGACCCTATATGTGACCCATTGTAAGTGAATAGAACCCAGATCTGTAGAGCCTGGGAGGGCTGATATTCTCACAGGGCCACCGGAAGGCCCTGCAGAGGCACAGCCAGAAGAATAGGTGCCACAGGAAGTACCCTGCAAGAGACCCAGAATGACAGTACACTACAGCCCTCTGATTGGCCAAGTGCCCCTACTTAACCCAGGGCTTGCCCTAGGGAAGTGGTCTGGGCAATCATACAGACTTCGGCCTGCTACCATGCTGTACTTTGTCTTGGCTCCTGATTTGACTCCAGCCTGACTTTGACACCAACTCCTGCCTCGCAGTCCTAACCTGGTACTGCCTTTGATCTCTGACCCTGGACGACTGACCCTGACCTTGCGATTCCTCTAACTCCAGCCTAGTGACACCTGTCCCTGGTGGGCAGACCTTGGCCCAACTGTGACTGCTAGGCAAGACTGCCTACACCCCAGCCCCTTACACCATCAGCTCTAAAAGTGATTTATCATTTTCTGAGATCTGCCTGCACAGCCAGTAGTGAGATTAGAATGATAGTGCCTTTAATTTTCACTTATCTGTAGGGAGGTGTAGACTTTCTATCACTCACATTTATATTGGAATTTGGGTCTAGAGCTGGCAACGTTCAAAAGGTTCAGTTGGTTTCTGGATGACTGCAGGAAGGGGAAGGATAGGCGTTGAGGGGCGGTTGCATTGCTTGGAGCATGAGGTTGCTGTAGTCTGAGTGGTGACAATATGAGGGGCCTTGACTGTCCTTAATTTGTAACTGCTTTGCTTTTTGCCAAGGGGAAGAGAGAGGGCTGGGATTCATCCTGCAGAATACTAAACTAAGCAACTTCAGCTTCCATTGAAATCAATGGGAAACGAAGGCACTCAATTTACTGTGGTGTTTGGGGATTTAGTTGTAATGAGATTTGAAGCTATCCAAATATTAATTGCTTCAGTTGCACGAACGCCATTGTGGGGGAAAACCTTTAAGAGGTGTTTTTATGCTGTGTTTCACAGAGTAAGTCTCAGGTACTGCACCCAGTAACAGAACTAAATAAATAAATTGGACAAAACCTCAAATAATTCATTTTGAAATTGCCTTAGTCAAGCCTGTAAAAATCTACTAGGTGGGAATTTTCTTTTTTTAAAGCAAGCTTTAAAATATATTCATGGAGGATACTACCCTCTTTTAATTAAAACAGGAATAGATCAGAGCTCCAGGGAAAAGCACATTTCCTTTAATGGCCTAGTAAGTAATTGCTATGGCAGCCTATCCATTACGGTAATATCCAGCAAAAGACCCATCAAGTACTACCTGATCCTCTAATAATTAATATCTTTTTTAATATATAGTCATCCCTGAGACTTTACACTGGACTCTGAATAATGCTGCTACTAGAGAAGTACCGCACTTTTTGCAGATGCTTGGAGATCCTTTCAGTGGAAGCTAGAACACGTACAACTTAATAATCCTAATAAATCTTGGAAATTAAAGTAGTTAATACTACTAAAGTGCTGGGGATAAACACCAGGACTCTTCCACTGCTAAATGAACGCCATTAACCCCTCTCCGAGGCATATCTGGAGTTCTATGCAACACAGATAACTGCACTGTCCAAAATAGCCAGTGTATTTGCTAGCCCCAACAGGCCGAATGTAGCTGTGGTAATGAACAAGAAAGACTCAGCCTTCCTTATAACCATAGGGAAATATCCATGATTTGCCTGAGCTTGCAGTGTGGCTTTTTAGCATTTGGGGCTTTTGTTGGAAATGGATCTCCGAGACAGAAATACTTCCTGACAGATTCCTCGTCAACGTTCAAGCAACTCAGGAACATATCATTACAAAGTAAATGTGCTTTCAAATTAATTGGCTGTCTTGTTTTAGTGGCCTGGCTTCTCAAGTCTTGCGTTTCTATCTTAATTTGTGAGTCTATTGGCCACGTGACAAAGGACGCATAGGGTAGTCTATCATTATACGGGATTCCAATTAATCTGAGACAATAATGCTGTTCCTCTTCAAAAAGCAGACATCATTCCAAAGGGATCTCCAGGAATATTTTCAACAAATGGGACCGTACCATGTCATCCATTTTAAAATAGTTTTCCTGATTTCAATCGGTAAAGAGTGCTGGTTAAAAGTGGAGGGCAGGATATTTTAAATTCACCACTCAACAGTGATGACTCTTCCTCCTTTTCAGAGAAAAGTTTATTTGCCCCCAGTCTCATTCTTCCTTTTAGCGAGTGGATATTTTCCTTTTTCAGAGATTTTTTAAGTAAAAAGCCTCAGAAACAAGATTTAGGCAAAATTCCCAGTTTTCACAGCAACACCTAATAAAACATGATCTGCCAATTTTCACACCACCTTATAAAATATGATAGGATGCACAATGACAGCAGATCTCTCTAAAAAGCCTGCAGGAGTGGTTATATAGTCTGACGTTAAATACAGATGGTCAGAGGAACCAGGGGTGAATTTGGCCTATAAAGACTACAAAATATTTCGATTTTTAAAATAAAATAAAAAAAAAATCAGTGGAATAAGTACAAACTGACTCCTTTGAACACTGATCTCCACCGCTCATTTGAAGTGGCGCTGATAGAAACTATTGCCATTTTTCCATTGCATTATATAGCAAGGACTATACATTGCCATCATTAGCTCTTTCCTTATAATTCTCATATTGAATGGTATGTTTTATCCTGGGAATATCCCATTTTCAAAACTCTGTGGGCAAAATCTTGGCCCCATGGAAGTCAATGGGAGTTTTGCCCTGATTTCAATGGGGCCTGGATTTCACCCCATGGATCTAATCCAAAACACATTGCAGAGAAACTAACTGAATTCTTTGCATCAGTCTTCACTGCAAAGGATGTGAGGGAGATTCCCAAACCTGAGCCATTCTTTTTAGGTGAAAAATCTGAGGAACTGTCCTAGATTGAGGTGTCATTAGAGGAGGTTTTGGAACAAATTGATAAACTAAACAGTAATAAGTCACCAGGACCAGATGGTGTTCACCCAAGAGTTCTGAAGGAACTCAAATGTGAAATTGCAGGACTAACAACTATTGTCTGTAACAATCAGCTTCTGTACCAAATGACTGGAAGATAACTAATGTGACACCAATTTTTAAAAGGGGCTCCAGAGTCGACCCCGGCAATTACAGGCCGGCAAACCTGACTTCGGTACCAGTCAAACTGGTTGAAACCATAGTAAAGAACAAAATTGTCAGAGACATAGATTAACATAATTTGTTGGGGAAGAGTCAACATGTTTTTTGTAAAGAGAAATTGTGCCTCACCAGTCTACTAGAATTCTTTGAGGGGGTCAACTCGCATGTGGACAAGGGGGATCCAGTGGATATAGTGTACTTAGATTTTCAGAAAGCCTTTGACAAGGTCCCTCTCCAAAGGCTCTTAAGCAAAGTAAACAGTCATGGGATAAGAGAGAAGGTTCTCTCGTGGATTGGTAACTGGTTAAAAGGTAGGAAAACAAAGGGTAGGAATAAATGGTCAGTTTTCAGAATGGAGAGAAGTAAATAGTGGTGTCCCCCCGGTGTCTGTACTGGGCCTAGTCCTATTCAACATATTCATAAATGATCTGGAAAAAGGGGTAAGCAGTGAGGTGGCAAAATTTGCAGATGATACAAAACTACTCAAGATAGTTAAGTCCCAGGCAGACTGCTAAGAGCTACAAAAGGATCTGGGTGCCTGGGCAACAAAATGGCAGATGAAATTCAATGTTGATAAATGCAAAGTAATGCACATTGAAGAACATAATCCCAACTATACATATAAAATGATGGGGTCTAAATTAGCTGTGACCACTCACAAGAGATCTTGGAGTCACTGTGGATAGTTCTCTGAATGTGCAGCGGCAGTCAAAAAAACGAACAGAATGTTGCAAATCATTAAGAAAGGGACAGATAATAAGACAAAAATATCATATTACCTCTATATAAATCCATGGTACGCCCACATCTTGAACACTGTGTGCAGATGCAGTTGCCCCATCTCAAAAAAAAGATATATTGGACTTGGAAACGTTCAGAAAAGGGTAACAAAAATGATTAGGGGTATGGAACGGCTGCCGTATGAGGAGAGATTAATAAGACTGGGACTTTTTAGCTTGGAAAAAGAGACGATTAAGGGGGGATATGATAGAGGTCTATAAAATCATGACTGGTGTGGAGAAAATAAATAAGGAAGTGTTATTTACTTCTCATAACTCAAGAACTAGGGGCCACCAAATGAAATTAATAGGCAGCAGGTTTAAAACAAACAAAAGGAAGTATTTTTTCACACAATGCACAGTCAACCTGTGGAACTCCTTGCCAGAGGATATTGTGAAGGCCAACATTAAAACAGGGTTCAAAAAAGAACTAGATAAATTAATGGAGGATAGGTCCGTCAATGGCTATTAGCCATGATGGGCAGGGATTGTGTCCCTAGCCTGTTTGCCAGAAGCTGGGAATGGGCCACAGGGGATGGATCACTTGATGATTACCTGTTCTGTTCATTCCCTCTGGGGCACCTGGCATTGGCCAATGTCAGAAGACAGGATACTGACCTAGATGGAACTTTGGTCTGACCCAGTATGGCCGTTCTTATGTTCTTACATTGAGATTAATGGGAATCTTTCCACTGATTCCAGTGGGCTTTGACCCATGCTCTATAAGTGTTTCTCTAATTCACTATTATAGGCCCTGATTCAGAAAAGTACAAAAGCACGTGCTTAACTTTAAGCATATGCTTCAGTGCTTGCCTGAATCAGGTCCATATTCATTAATGAAATGGGGGGGGGAAGGGACTGGTACTGTATTTCAAGGAATATTTACTTTTCTCCTTGGGCTGCAATGGGAAAATGTATTCTTGTCTCTATCAGGTTAGTTAGTGGCACATATATGGGACCTTTGACTTTTAAACTTAAAAACTTCCCAGTTAAGTTTTCTGGGTTCTAACATCCTAGTTCCCTGGAAGGCATCACTTTGAGTTACACAAAACTCAAATATATTTATTTAAATAACTAAAATAATTACTAATTTCCTCATTATTTCTTTTAGAAAAAATACTTGTAAGATTGTCAAGGACTTATAAAATGTATCGTTAATTACCCTGAGCCATATCACACCATCAGTTTTTAAGCAGATCTATTAAAGGTCAAGTTTTGCTTAAAACCAATGGGACAATATGGCCCAATGTTTATTTCATTATGTAGTAAAAATAAAAAAGTATCCCCTCCCTATTTCACACCAACACAATGAATTTTAGGGGATTAAGTTGAGCAATACCTATTAAAGTCAATAAGAATTATGCAAATAAAACCTTGTACAAGGCTTTGAAAAGTTATACCTGAAGCTTAATGCATATCTTGTAAAGAATATAATTGACCCTATACATATTTTCTTATTAAAATTACATCAAATATTTTATTGAAGTCATACCAGTTGAAGTTAGCATTTCCTTATTATTTATTTGTGTTATAATAGCACCTACAGGTCAACCATGACCAGGGCCCCATTGTACAGTCATATAGTAACTCCCTGCTCAAGATAGTGGACAATCTAAATACATAAAGTTGAAGGATGGGAGGGAGGGGAAGAAAAAGAAAGGATTGTCATCCTGATTTTACATATGGTGAATTGAGGCATAGTGAGATCAAGTGACTTGCCCACGTTCAAACAAGAAGTCTGTGACAGACCTGGAAATTGAACTCAGATCCTGAATCCCAGTCTAGTGTCTTAACCATAAGACTCTCCATCTTCCACCAGAAACTAAGTAAGGTCAGGTTTGGTCTGTAGTTGCATAATAGTCCCTCGGAAATCCACTGTTTCACACGGAGTGGTGTTACCTGGTATTTGCAATGCTGCTGAAGAAGCAGAGCACACAACATAAATCTCAGGTCATAGCAACTTATGTTAAAACTACCATGCACTCGTTCCAGTAGAAGTATGTTCACCATGGTGTCATAACTAAATTCCACCTGTAGTTTC
The DNA here is from genome assembly GCF_011386835.1 of Chrysemys picta bellii. Classification (NCBI taxonomy): domain Eukaryota; kingdom Metazoa; phylum Chordata; order Testudines; family Emydidae; genus Chrysemys; species Chrysemys picta. Next base: position 73,741,482 of record NC_088800.1, on the reverse strand, counting down.
CATATAGTTATGTCAATATGCCTACCCACACCCTATAATCATTTATAAACATAGCTACAAAATGCAAAACACTGAATGCAATTTGATTAGATATGGTATGTTTCACTTCCTGTCATTAGCGACTGCAGTGTTACTGTGGTTGTTCCTTTGTTCCCTAGAGGTGACTGCATTTTAATGGTAGGGAAGATAATTCCTGTATCCGTGGTTTCTAAAGCATTACCTAAAGTAATCTAAAGATTACACTGTTATTTAAAAAAAAGCTCATTTAACTGTAAACTTCCTCCTATTTATCTCATTCAGCTACCTAGCACATCTTGAATTTCAACCAGATTGAAAACTCACTGTTTCCTTCTTACAAGTTTGTGCAGCACCCAGCACAATAAGGTCTTGGTCCTTGAATGGAGCCCCTGACATTACTGAAAGAAAAATACAGATGCAAAAGAAATGCAAGTCATTATTAATAATGTCATAACTTAAACGGGCCAAATCCCTCTCCAGTGTAACTTCATTAGCTTCAATAAATTGCATAGTTTATAATAAATTAGTCATTCTTCTAAGTGCAGGCAAGTTGTTGTAGTTTAAATTTAGAAAAAAGTAACACATTTATTCAGTTGGGAGGTGGGAAGAAAAAAAAGCATTAGTGCCCTTCTCTAACCTTATCAAGTGATATACAAAAAACACAGACATATGTCTGGGGGTGGCAGTTGGTAGAATGTAGGCTGTGCTGAGTATTCTACTGGATTTGTAGAGACCTCAGGTCGCTAGGCACTTGTAATCCTGTAAGAATTACACTTGGCTTTTGCTCCAATTAACACAAAAGGTATTTTTTGGAGCTTCGCTAGTGCAGAAGCCAATGTATTTTGCTGGATCAGGTTCTAGCCACAGAAATATGCTAGATTCCAAAGGATTTGGAAACAAAAACAGTTCAAGTTGATAATTGTGTAAACATTGAAACCCAGTTTCTAAAATTAATGCCAACTATGATGACTGCAGAAACATGTGGAACAGATATATGGGCACACACGCATCTCCAGAAGCCTGAGAAAACAATGAGCTACAACATAAACCAATAATACTTCTGTGTGAAGCCAAAAATAATCTTTTGCATTTCTGGACCCTATTACAAACAGGAGAGGATAGTGGCTGTGAGAACCAGGCCAGGTAGGCTATTCCATGTGTACAGGGTGACATGGAGAAAGCCTATGGAGTGTTGTGGGAGAAGCACACAAAAAGCAATAGGGAGTAATAAGACTGGTCTCAGTGGTGGAGTGGAGGGGAGGTGTTGGAAGAATGTGATTAAACCTGAATATTTTATGGCCTAATGCTCCTCTGTGGGCTACTCCTTCACTGAGGCAAGGAAACCAAGTTTGGTGTCACTGTTTTCCAATCAGAGAAACCAGAGTCGACAAGGGAAAGGGGGCTCAGCCCTCAACTTTTACGTCCATGAAATCATAGCTCTGCCCTCCTTTGCTTGGAGGCCTTGTTTCTGTGCATTGCCTCCCATTTCTGTTCCACTAGTCTCCCATCTCCAAAAACTCTCCACTAACAGAGACAGTTAAGAGGATGCATTGATTCAGCTCATACCCAGGCTTTACCTCCCAATAGCCAGCACGGATCTCTTTTGAAGTGATACTTATCTCTGTAGCAGCTCTGGGCTGCTGCATCTTCCCCCAGCGGTGAACTTTCCACCCCCGGGATCTACGCCAGGGACCATGAGCTGAATCTGCCCCAGTATCTCTTAGAATGCAAACAGGGCCGGCTCCAGGCACCAACAGAGCAAGCTGGTGCTTGGGGCGGCAGATTGAACGAGGTGGCATTCCGCCCAATCCTAGAGCGGCACGGCTGCTTTTTTTTTTGTTCTGCTCCAGCCGCCCTGTAGGGGGCGGCGGCGTGGAGGACGGGAGCGCCCTGCAGCAAGCCCGGCAGGGCAGTCCTTGTCCTTCTCTCCCCACCAACCGCAGCGGAGCCCTCCCGGCAGGCAGCAGGGCGCGGCGGGCCACGTGGCAGCGCCCCGCTGTAGCCCTGGCCGCCTCCCTTCTCTCTCTCTCCCACCTGCTCTCTACTCCTTCCCCCCCCCCCCCCGCTAGCCGGTCCCCCTGCACCCGCACTCTGGCTGCGCCGCAGGTTTTTTTGTTTGTTTGTTTGTTTGTTTATTTTGGCTTATTTTGGCGGCCAAAAAGCCAGAGCTGGCCCTGGATGCAAACTAGTTTAACTAAACCAAAATTAGCCGATGGCAATGGAAGTGGCAAAATACCCACTACCTAAGACATTTCATCCTACGTGGGCAAGCACCGAAGAACATAGGGAGCAAGATATACTATCATAGAATCATAGAATCATAGAATATCAGAGTTGGAAGGGACCTCAAGAGGTCATCTAGTCCAACCCCCTGCTCAAAGCAGGACCAATTCCCAGCTAAATCATCCCAGCCAGGGCTTTGTCAAGCCGGGCCTTAAAAACCTCCAAGGAAGGAGACTCCACCACCTCCCTAGGTAACGCATTCCAGTGTTTCACCACCCTCCTAGTGAAATAGTTTTTCCTGATATCCAACCTGGACCTCCCCCACCGCAACTTGAGACCATTGCTCCTTGTTCTGTCATCTGCCACCACTGAGAACAGCCGAGCTCCATCCTCTTTGGAACCCCCCTTCAGGTAGTTGAAGGCTGCTATCAAATCCCCCCTCATTCTTCTCTTCTGGAGACTAAACAATCCCAGTTCTCTCAGCCTCTCCTCATAAGTCATGTGCTCCAGACCCCTAATCATTTTTGTTGCCCTCCGCTGGACTCTTTCCAATTTTTCCACATCCTTCTTGTAGTGTGGGGCCCAAAACTGGACACAGTATTCCAGATGAGGCCTCACCAATGTCGAATAAAGGGGAACGATCACGTTCCTCGATCTGCTGGCAATGCCCCTACTTATACAGCCCAAAATGCCGTTAGCCTTCTTGGCAACAAGAGCACACTGTTGACTCATATCCAGCTTCTCGTCCACTGTGACCCCTAGGTCCTTTTCAGCAGAACTGCTACCTAGCCATTCGGTCCCTAGTCTGTAGCAGTGCATGGGATTCTTCCGTCCTAAGTGCAGGACTCTGCACTTGTCCTTGTTGAACCTCATCAGGTTTTTTTCTGCCCAATCCTCTAATTTGTCTAGGTCCCTCTGTATCCGATCCCTACCCTCTAGTGTATCTACCACGCCTCCTAGTTTAGTGTCATCTGCAAACTTGCTGAGAGTGCAGTCCACACCATCCTCCAGATCATTAATAAAGATATTAAACAAAACCGGCCCCAGGACCGACCCTTGGGGCACTCCACTTGAAACCGGCTGCCAACTAGACATGGAGCCATTGATCACTACCCGTTGAGCCCGACGATCTAGCCAGCTTTCTATCCACCTTACAGTCCATTCATCCAGCCCATACTTCTTTAACTTGGTGGCAAGAATACTGTGGGAGACAGTATCAAAAGCTTTGCTAAAGTCAAGAAATAACACATCCACTGCTTTCCCCTCATCCACAGAGCAAGTTATCTCATCATAGAAGGCAATTAGGTTAGTCAGGCACGACTTCCCCTTCGTGAATCCATGCTGACTGTTCCTGATCACTTTCCTTTCCTCTAAATGTTTCATAATTGATTCCTTGAGGACCTGCTCCATAATTTTTCCAGGGACTGAGGTGAGGCTGACTGGCCTGTAGTTCCCCGGATCCTCCTTCTTCCCTTTTTTAAAGATGGGCACTACATTAGCCTTTTTCCAGTCATCTGGGACCTCCCCCCATCGCCATGAGTTTTCAAAAATAATGGCTAATGGCTCTGCAATCTCACCCGCCAACTCCTTTAGCACCCTCGGATGCAGCGCATCCGGCCCCATGGACTTGTGCACGTCCAGTTTTTCTAAATAGTCCCGAACCACTTCTTTCTCCACAGAGGGCTGGTCACCTTCTCCCCATGCTGTACTGCCCAGTGCAGCAATCTGGGAGCTGACCTTGTGCGTGAAGACAGAGGCAAAAAAATCATTGAGTACATTAGCTTTTTCCACATCCTCGGTCACTAGGTTGCCTCCCTCATTCAGTAAGGGGCCCACACTTTCCTTGATTTTCTTCTTGTTGCTAACATACCTGAAGAAACCCTTCTTGTTACTCTTAACATCTCTTGCTAACTGCAACTCCAAGTGTGATTTGGCCTTCCTGATTTCACTCCTGCACGCCTGAGCAATATTTTTATACTCCTCCCTGGTCATTTGTCCAATCTTCCACTTCTTATAAGCCTCTTTTTTGCGTTTAAGATCAGCAAGGATTTCACTGTTTAGCCAAGCTGGTCGCCTGCCATATTTACTATTCTTTCTACACATCGGGATGGTTTGTTCCTGCAACCTCAATAAGGATTCTTTAAAATACAGCCAGCTCTCCTGGACCCCTTTGCCCTTCATGTTTTTCTCCCAGGGGATCCTGCCCATCTGTTCCCTGAGGGAGTCAAAGTCTGCTTTTCTGAAGTCCAGGGTCCATATTCTGCTGCTCTCCTTTCTTCCTTGTGTCAGGATCCTGAACTCGACCATCTCATGGTCACTGCCTCCCAGGTTCCCATCCACTTTTGCTTCCCCTACTAGTTCTTCCCTGTTTGTGAGCAGCAGGTCAAGAAAAGCTTTGCCCCTAGTTGGTTCCTCCAGCACTTGCACCAGGAAATTGTCCCCTACGCTTTCCAAAAATTTCCTGGATTGCCTGTGCACCGCTGTATTGCTCTCCCAGCAGATATCAGGGTGATTAAAGTCTCCCATGAGAACCAGGGCCTGCGATCTAGCAACTTCTGCTAGTTGCCAGAAGAAAGCCTCGTCCACCTCATCCCCCTGGTCTGGTGGTCTATAGCAGACTCCAACCACGACATCACCCTTGTTGCTCCCACTTCTCAACTTTATCCAGAGACTCTCAGGTTTTTCTGCAGTATCATACCGGAGCTCTGAGCAGTCATACTCCTCTCTTACATACAACGCAACTCCCCCACCTTTTCTGCCCTGCCTGTCCTTCCTGAACAGTTTATATCCATCCATGACAGTACTCCAGTCATGTGAGTTATCCCACCAAGTCTCTGTTATTCCAATCACATCATAGTTCCCTGACTGTGCCAGGACTTCCAGTTCTCCCTGCTTGTTTCCCAGGCTTCTTGCATTTGTGTATAGGCACTTAAGATAACTCAATGATCGTCCCTCTTTCTCAGCATGAGACAGGAGTCCTCCCCTCTTGCGCTCTCCTGCTTGTGCTTCCTCCCAGGATCCCATTTCCCCACTTACCTCAGGGCTTTGGTCTCCTTCCCCCGGTGAACCTAGTTTAAAGCCCTCCTCACTAGGTTAGCCAGCCTGCTGGCGAAGATGCTCTTCCCTCTCTTCGTTAGGTGGAGCCCGTCTCTGCCTAGCACTCCTTCTTCTTGGAACACCATCCCATGGTCGAAGAATCCAAAGCCTTCTCTCCGACACCACCTGCGTAGCCATTCGTTGACTTCCACGATTCGGCGGTCTCTACCCCGGCCTTTTCCTTGCACAGGGAGGATGGACGAGAACACCACTTGCGCCTCAAACTCCTTTATCCTTCTTCCCAGAGCCACGTAGTCTGCAGTGATCCGCTCAAGGTCATTCTTGGCAGTATCATTGGTGCCCACGTGGAGAAGCAGGAAGGGGTAGCGATCCGAGGGCTTGATGAGTCTCGGCAGTCTCTCCGTCACATCGTGTATCCTAGCTCCTGGCAAGCAGCAGACCTCTCGGTTTTCCCGGTCAGGGCGGCAGATAGATGACTCAGTCCCCCTGAGGAGGGAGTCCCCGACCACCACCACCCTCCTCCTCCTCTTGGGAGTGGTGGTCGTGGAACCCCCATCCCTAGGACAGTGCATCTTTTGCCTTCCAATCGGTGGAGTCTCCTTCTGCTCCCTTCCCTCAGATGGGCCATCTAGTCCACTCTCCGCATTAGCACCTGTAGAGAGAACATGGAAACGATTGCTCACCTGTATCTCCATTGCTGGTGCGTGGACGCTCCTCTTTCTTCTTCTGGAGGTCACATGCTGCCAAACCTCCTCACAATCCTTCTGTCCCTGCTGCGCCTGCTCTGAATCTTCAGAACAATGTGGCCGTAGAAGCATCTCCTGACGTCTGTCCAGGAAATCTTCATTTTCCCTTATGCAACGCAGAGTCGATACTTGTTTCTCCAGCCCTCGAACCTTCTCCTCCAATATGGAGACCAGCTTGCACTTTGTACAGACAAAGTCACTTCTGTCCTGCGGAAGAAAGACAAACATGGCACAACCTGTGCACGTTACAACAGCTGATCGCTCACCTTCCATATCACCGTCCTCTTAGGAGCTTCCGCAACTGTTGCAGGAACTACTCTGAGACACCTGCAGATGAAAGCCTCAGTGCGCTCTCCCCACGCGAACTCCCAGGCAAACTCCTGCTGTTAGCCTCTGCTGTTCGCCGCTCAGCTGGTTCGCTGCTGACTGCCCTTATATACCAGTCAGGCCCACTCAAGGCCCACCTGGAACAAAGCACTCCCAATTCACACTTTTCAAACAAACAAGCAAGCAATCAAGCACACGGTCAAACTGACCAACTGTCCCAGCAGCAGGCACTCAGATACTCACCAACACAGCCCCCCTAATGCAGCACTTAGCGTACCTCCTCTTGGACAGCTCCCAGGCAAACTCCTGCTGTTAGCCTCTGCTGTTCGCCGCTCAGCTGGTTCGCTGCTGACTGCCCTTATATACCAGTCAGGCCCACTCAAGGCCCACCAACACAGCCCCCCTAATGCAGCACTTAGCGTACCTCCTCTTGGACAGCTCCCAGGCAAACTCCTGCTGTTAGCCTCTGCTGTTCGCACTATAATACACAGTGGCAGAGAAGATGAACCAAGTGACTCAACAGCTCAGCTTTTCCTCTCCTGGAATTGACACCTCGTCATCTATTATTGGGAGTGGACTACATCCACCCTGATTGAATTGGCCCTGTCAACACTGGTTCTCCACTTGTGAAGTAACTCCCTGCTCTCCATGTGTCAGAATATAATGCCTGCATCTGTAACTTTCACTCTATGCATCCGAAGAAGTGAGGTTTTTACTCACGAAAGCTTATGCCCAAATAAATCTGTTAGGCCTTGGCTACACTTACCCGCTAGTTCGGCGGCTGGCAATCGAACTTCTGGGTTCGACTTATCGCTTCTAGTCTGGACACGATAAGTCGAACCCGGAAGTGCTCGCCGTCGACTGCGGTACTCCAGCTCGGCGAGAGGAGTACCGCGGAGTCGACGGGGGAGCCTGCCTGCCGAGTGTGGACCAAGGTAAGTTCGAACTAAGGTACCTCGACTTCAGCTACGTTATTTACGTAGCTGAAGTTGCGTACCTTAGTTCGAATTGGGGGGTAGTGTAGACCAAGCCTGAGTCTTTAAGGTGCCACCAGACTCCTTGTTGTTTTTGTAGATACAGACTAACACGACTACCCCCTGATACTATGAGCCAGTTTTTTCAAATGATAGACTATTCATACGGGCAAAGACTTTTCTAGCCAGAGACTTTTTTTGGTAACTCGTTAAACTAAATTCCCTGTGGCAAAATGTAAGGTAATTGCCCTTCCAGCAGACGGTTAAATGCATTGCAATAGCATTACTATCAAAAGACTACATTTTCGTTGTGCTAGTCAAGTCCTAAGGTTTAGGACTATTTTTCTGGTCAATACATTGGCTTTATTTTTTAATGCATGCTGCAAAGATTCACACAACGGCGTGAATGTTTTCTCCTAACATATGTTCAGTGCTTTACTGCTCTACCTTAAGCAATTTGCTAACAATCATTTTCTGCAAAAATGAGCTGTGAGTTTGGAACAAAGAACTGCCATCCTGACAGGCATCTTCACTCCCTTGTCCGCCTTTCTCTACTGACTAAAATGGTTCAACTTTATTCCACGGTCAACAGGAAGCCAGGAAGCTTTAGGGGAGAGAAACAATGTGGGGAGACTGATGATGAACTGATTTGGAAAAACTCCAGCAGAATTGAAACATTTCTTTATTATTAACATGAAACGGTGAAAAATATCTATAGAAAAAAAGGACTAAGAATTCCCAGTGGGGAGATCTGAAACAATGAGACCAAAACAGAGGATCTGAGGATTCATGGCTTGGAGCAGGCAGGAAATACCCAGGTGACTTTCAAAGCTAAGAATGCTCTTCATTGAGACAGCTTAGGAGAATTCTTCAAGTAAATGATTCAGAGGACTCAGCTAGAAGAGGCTGACATACAAAATAAAAGGAAAAAGAAGTCAAGGGACCAACATGCAATGATGAATTGAGCTGGATTTGGGAATGGAAATCTGTTACAATCCTCAGGGATACTTGAACTACTTAGGAAGTTTCAATAAGGAATAAGGGATTCATCAGGAACAACTGGGCAATATTTTCCATCCAAAGCCGTAAGCTTTCCAAGACATTTTAAGTTTAAAATTAATTGTATCAACACTTGCAGAAGTGGAGTGGGTTTTTTGTTTGTTTGCTTTTTAAATAGAAGGGAAGAAGATAATTTTAGGTTTACTTGGGCCTGCCACATCTCAGGGGGCAGGACTTGATTTCTCAAGGTCCCTTCCAGGCCTACATTTCTTTGATTCAGATTTTGTCACAGCATTCTTAAAATGTTTACAAAAATAAGAGAGAAACATAGAAGAGGTGAGACAGAAGGACCTTCTCTGATAAAGAAGGAAAAGGAAAAGTACTAATAGATAAAACAGGGCTTGGCCTCTCTTCTCTTCTTCACACTGCCCTGCCTTCACAGCACACTCTCCTCCTCCTCTCTGTAACCCAGGATAAAAAAAAAAAAAAAAAGATGTCAGGTATCTTTAGGATATAGATGTTTTAAGACCAGGACTACAAGACTACAAGACCAAATTAGGCCTTAGGATAAGTTAGCTATATTATAAAGATAACATGCTTGCACTGAGACCCGATGAGAATGAGAAGTTGAGAAGGGTGGGAATAAACCTTCTCAACCAATAATAAATCTGCTGAGCTTGTGTCTATGTCTGTGACATGCTAATGTTTTGCAAGTAACTGGTGGGTTTGGGTAATAATGTCCACGAAAGATCAGTGGGCACCACAAGATGACCATTGGTAGCTGGGGTGAAATCTTAGAGACTTCATTAAGGTAACTGCCTGTTACTATGGTGATAAGGGGACATACATGTAATGGGAACTGAACGAGTTAGCTGATGAAAAACTGGGCACCCCAAAAGTAGTGTGGTGTGGAAGTTCAAATAAGGAAAAGGGGTTAACAAATTTCATACATATTTATGAACCCCAGTGGGCATAGTGTGATACATTATAAAAGTTGTATCCCAACCTGCGTGCCTTGGGAGTGGGGGGAATGGAGATACCAGGATGACAACCACTGGTGATGATGACGATGACTAACACTTTGGGTTTTTTTGCAAGGCATGGTGTGAGTAATGCAAATACTATGCGTTCTATATCGGTCTTTTGCTCCTTTACCAGATTGCAGCGTGTGTGTATTGTTGTTTGGTTGGTTAATAATTACTATAGATAGAGCACTATGTAATCGGTGTGTGCACCATGGCATTCTCCTTCTATTGATAGCCTCCCTGCTGTAGTCAATCTATGGGGGTGGGGGGCACTGAACTCACAGATTAAAGTAGGTATAAATCCTCACCATGGGGTAGGTTATTGGTTAAAGTAACCCATAACTATAGACATGGCTACATCACCAACAACAACAACTTCTGAGATTTCCTCTTTGCTCTCCTCCTCCAACCTCTCCACCTGCCCCCAGTGATTCCATTCCCACCCTTCTCAACTTCTCATTCTCATCAGAGTCCCATCAGAGTCCCATCTCAGTGCAAACATATTTGATCTCTTTGGTCTTAAGATAACCCCCTCTCCCAACCCCATCTCACCCCACTCTTAAACTATTGCCCATCCTTTCTTTCATCTCAAGACTCCTCAGATGCTCTCTCCAACCACCATCTGGAGTTCCTTTCCTCCATTTCCATCTTTGAACCTCTCCAACCTGGCTTCTACCCTCCTCTAAAACAGTGCACTCTCCCAAGATCTCTAGTGACCTTTTCCTGCCTAAATCGTAGGGCCTGTATTTCATTCTCCATCCTCCTCAGCCATTCGTGACCTGAGACATTATCCACCATGAGAAATCCTGAAACACTGGTGTCCTCCTGATTAAAAGTCTTAAAAAGGCTTCCAGGCAGTAGGATTTTTCCCAGCCCAATAGTGCTTCTCTTCCATACGTGAAACCAAGTCTTACTTGTTTCCCCCTCCTCTCTAAACTAAGTAGGGGTAATTTTTTCAGTCTGTCTGATATGGAAGACTTTCCATTCCTCTCATCCATTTCATGGCCCTTTTCTATATCCTTTGTGTTCTGAGAGGAGGCCATCAAAACTGATCACATCATTGAAGGGAGCCGTCACGTATTTGTTCAGGGTATTTCTCTGACCCTTAATGTAATCTAGCAATTGTTTGCTGGATTTAACTCTCACAGTGCATGGAGCTGATCCACTCACTTCAGTGGATCCATTGGCACACCACCAGTTCTCACACACACTTGTCATTGAAGCAGCCATGTTGTGACCTGATGTAGAATTTAACCATGACATTTATGTTTGCAGCATACACGTAGAAGTTAGATAAAAACATACAGTGCTCGAAGGCTGCAACCTAAGGAAATAAAGTACTGTTCATCCAGAATGATAAACAAGAACCCAAAGAGAGAGAGCAAACACAAGTGTGCACAGGCTGCTCCCTAAAACAGAGAGATATGACTCACCGAGGCTGCCGAGAGGAAGGTGATCTGCAAAGTCATTGCTGCTGGACCCAGACTGCATGCTTCTCTACAGAGCCTGTTAGTCTCCAAACAGGAGCAGGAGAAACTCCTGAAATTTAAAGTGACAACCTACAATATACCACACAGACGTGTGTTTAAGCCAGGATTGTATCTGCCCCTCTGACCTCCTGCTCACTGATTTCCACAGGTTATGTGGAAAAGCCTGATTGAGCTTTTGTTTCAGCCTCACATTACTTTTCGGCACACTTATTTATTAGGGCAGGAGGGAGGCAGGTGCTTAGGAATAAAGAAATTTATGCCTCAGCACAGAAAAGAAGAGGTGGAGCATGGGGGGCAGGTAACTGTGTCCTCCATATGAACAAGCTACTGCAGCACAGTATCAAAATAAGGTAAATCAGTATGTCCCCTTGATCTCAGTGCATTAGCAGGACTTCAGAAGTGACGCGACCCCGAGTGCAGGATTTAGCAGGGTCCGGTGGGGAATCCAAACTGTCAGCTTAGATTTGCTCCCTGTGAGCAGCTAGTCCCCATGGTCACTTCTGAAGCTTTTAAAGCTGAGTTTTCAATTACTGAAGCTTATTTGAAGATTTCAAGTATTCAAATACACTTTTGTAATTGAAAGGAAGAAGGCTTTTTAGGATAATGCATTCCTCCTCACCCACATACTAAGTACCAGGTTTGTGTGTACCTGCATTTCAGCTAAGCAATCACATCCCTCCAAATCCTACCTGCTGTTTTTGTTTGTTTCAGAGTTTATTGTTCTGCTTCTGTCTGAACTTAACTTGATGCCAAACCAGTAAAATAGACCACGTTATAAAACACATTTGATGTCTAGATTACATTATGTCTGCATGTGTCTCTTCATTATTTACTGTGCTCTTGCATTTAGTTGCTTCTGCAAACTTGGAAATCTCATTTTTCATGGCAATTGGCCAAAGCCATTGTAACTCACCACAGTTCCAGCAACATACACCTGCTACTATCATTGACTTGAAAACCATTTTCTTGGTTTCCAGCCCATTAGCCAATTACCATTCTCATTTGCCAAAACACCTCTTAGTCCAGTCACATGCCTTAGATGGAGAATGAACCAAGAATACTGGAGTGGATATACTTCCAGTTCATCCAATTTCTGAAGAATCCCTTATGATGTTGTTATTGAAATCCATTTTTGAATACGACTCCTTTCATCCCTACTCCCCCCTCCAAATACTGCAGGAGTCAAAGAGATTATGAAATTATCTTTTCTATCTAGTATCATCATGCAACTTTGACATACAGCACCTATACATCATGGCTTGATTTGTATACTAGAGGGTTGCACACTTAATTTTTTCTGTAGGTCAAGGTCATTGCACACACTGGGGGCTCCTTGCACCCCTCCATTCTCCCCTAGAAGCTCCCTATGTGCCTCTCCACCATGTCCCTCTATTTCAGATTCCCTGCAAAACCCCCACCCCCATGTCTGTGTCTCATGTTCTCCTCCCCACTCCATACCAGCAACTATCTTTCTCTCTCTTGTCCCTCTTCTCCCATGCCATTGTCCTAGGTTTCTCCCATACTTGGAGCTCTGTGTCCTCCCAATACCAAGAAACCCCATTCTCCCCCATACCAGAGGCTCTAAGTGTCACCATTCACCTTCACCCTCATTGCCTTAGCGACAGTGGCCTGTGCTTTTTATGTTTTGGAACAGGACAGACTTGGTAGAAATGACTAAGGACCAAATCCCAAAAACTTTTACTCACACAACTAATCTTTATTCATGGTAAATAGCATCATTTGGAGCAAAGGGTAGGCAGAACTGGAACTTAGATTAGGAATGCTGAGGCTAGATTACCTAGTTTCCAGTGTCTTTTGTTTCAAATTGATCAGTTTCCATTAATGATCTCTACGTGCTATATTTGCAGTCTTGTTTCCTCCTTGCCAAGTGGAAGCAGATTTCAGGCTCTGGTAGGTCAGTTTCCCAGTTGGAGCAGAAATCAGAGACCGGCTCATTTATTTTCTTAGTGTAATTTGTTTATATACAGGATACACACAAATCCTGTTTCCTGGAACAACAATTATTACATCCAGGCAAATCCTTTTTGCAGAAACCCCAGGAAAGCCCCCATGGCCTTGTCCAAAGATGCAGCTGCCTTGGACCTCTGTCTCCCTCCAGGACTCTCACAAAACTCAGATCCAACTGCTGAAACACACTCTTTGCCTAGTTTCCTCCCCCAAGCCCCTGTACTTTACACCTGGGAAACCCCTAGTCCAAGGTCCCTCTGACCACATAACCATTTTCTTGGTGCAGCTGTTGCATGCCATCTTTAATTTTTTTCTATGGAGGAGTTCATCTTGAGTGTTTATCCATCAGTGACACTCTACTGGGCAGTCTATCAAGCACATTTCACTGTAATAGTACTATTAGAATTTAGGACAATTAATCCCATTACTCTACCATTAACACTGACAATGCCAGCACATTTGTATAGTCTGCCCAAAGCATAAATGCTTCTTTTCTATAGCACTGTAATAAGGTTGCATCTAAGGAGCCCCCAAGATTCTTTTAATGGAACTGGTGGGGGAGGTTGAGGGGGGAGGAGAAGAGAAAAAACCTAGCCATCTCAGGATGCCTGTGTAGAAAGTAATTTCATTCTTACGCTAATGATGCTAGGAACTGTAGATTTGCATTTCTATGTACTGCTTCTACAGATAGCAATATTTGAATAAATATATACTAATATAGTAGGGTGTTGCTGGGTCACCTGAGTTTGCTCTGTCTATTCTTGGTTTCTAAGAACATTCATTTGTCACTATGACTTCGGCAAATCTACTTGTTGTGTGGATTTATTAAAAGCATTTGAGGTTCACAATAATGGTGCAACTTCTATTAAGAGAGATTTTTTCTCTGAACCAATGTTATAAATTCCAAGCATTTACTGCACATTCTGAAAAAATGCCTTTGCTAAAAAGAACACTGTGATACTGTAGCTCCCTTTGATGGACACTCAGCCAGTCAGTTAGCTGTAAAATCCCTCTTGGTCTTGTAAAATCTCTGCTTGCTTTACCTGTAAAGGGTTAACAAGCCCATAGATAAAAGAAAAGTAGTGAGCACCTGACCAAAAGAGCCAATGGGAAGGTAGAACTTTTTAAAATTGGGAAATAAACTTTCCCTTTGTCTGTTGTTCTCTGGGCTGCAGGGACGGAGCAGCAATGGTGTGTAAGGCTTGAACCAGGTATGAAAATTCATCTTCCATACCTAGAAGAAATTATTTGGATAGGGAATGTTTAGTTAGATGCTATCAGGTTTATTTTGGCTTGTGGATCTCCTCTGTGCTAACCCCAGATGCTTTTGTTTGCTTGTAACCTTTAAGCTGAACCCCCAAGAAAGCTATTTTGTGTACTTAATTTTTGGAATTGCTCTTTTAAAAATCTAGTAAAAGCCTAAGTTCCAGATGTAATTTTTTCCTTTTTGTTTTTAATAAAATTTACCTTTTTTAAGAACAGGATTGGATTTTTGGTGTCCTAAGAGGTTTGTGCATGTTGTTTGATTAGCTGGTAGCCACAGCTAATTTCCTTTGTTTTCTTTCTCAGCTCTTCCTGGGAGGGGGGGCAAAAGGGCTTGAGGGTACCTCACAGGGAGGAATTCCAAAGTGCTCCTCCCTGGGTTCAAAGGGGGGGTTTTACATTTGGGTGGTGGCAACATTTACCAAGCCAAAGTTAGAGAAAAGCTGTAACCTTGGGGGTTTAATACAAGCCTGGAGTGGCATGTATTAATTTTTAGAATCCTTGCAGGCCCCCACTTTCTGCACTCAGAGCGACAGAGTGGGGATTCAGCCTTGACAAACAGACCGATTATTACACAAAATATTCAGCACAGAGCTGCCTGCTGTGCTATTAATGTTAACTATGCTGAATTGCTCTATTTGTTGTTCCATTCACTGATTTAAGCTCCTTTAACTACCAATTAATTGTGTGTAATCATGGCCACAGATATTTATTAAGTTATGTAATGTGCCAATTACATGGACAAATTTCAGTGTATTCATTGTGTCTAAAATGTATTAAAGATGAGTCATATAGCTAACCAACTGTACAGCCAAAATAGCCATTTGCTAATTTTTCCTCTGTATAAACTTTGTGGAATCTCCAACAGAAGTTAAAAATAGCAAAGCGTTTTTGATCAGCAAGCAAGCAAAAAAACAAAAGCTGCATAGACATGAAACAAACAGTAGAATATGAGGAATGATGAGGCCGAACAGTAGTTAAGTGTATGATGAACAGTTGCAAACCTGTCAAATATGCATAGAGAATCTCAAAGATGCACATCCAACACATTTAGAGAGAGGCCTGAACCACAACACCCAACCTAAATCCCAAATTTAGGAAGGATCAATACCCAATTCTGCATCTCCAGCCAACAGAAGAAACCATTGGAAAGTTCAGCTCTTGTCAGCTGTTACCACTAATACCCCCTATGCTCTGAGAGGCAGCATGGCCCAAGTGGGTAGGGCACTAGACTGGGACTCCAGACATTTAGGACCTAGGGTCTATTCCTGATTCTCTCACTCAACTGCTGTGTGACCTCAGGCAAGTCACTTCACCTCTCTAGCCCGGTTTTCTCTCCCACTCTGTGTCTATTTAGATTATAGGCTCTTAAGAGCAGTGACTGTCTCTTACTATGTGTTCGTACAGTGACTAGCACCCTGGGACCTTGATCTCAGTTGGGGCTTGAGGGGACCATTAATAATAATGCTCAGAGCCACCCTTTTGGGGCCTCCCTGAACTTGGGGGAAATCAGGCCTGATTTTAATACTTTAAAATAAGTTCCTGGCTCTTTTGCTCAAGGAGGTGGTCAGCTTGGACTTATAAGTTTATCACTAGGGTTGGAAGATAGACAACGATTTTCATTCCCGCCCCCTCTTCCATTTCCCCCCTCCCCCCAAAAAATCCACAAGTTATTCACAGACCCTTCAGAATAATTGCAGACTGGAAATAACAGCCACAGCAAGACCCAGATCAGTGCACAGTTGTAGGGAGCAACTCCAGCCATGCTACTGCCAACAGCATTCAAAGACCTGAAAAATGCCGACCAGCTGGCTGCCTGAAGCTGAGCCAACTACTCTGCTGAGGCGGCAGGATGTAGAAAGGAAAGCCACCTTTCAGCAAGCTCAACATTGCTGGCTCCTGAATGTGTTGATACCAAAGGCCCGGAGGGCCACTTTGGCCATGACCCAACCACTTTTGGGCCCACCACAGCCCAGGTGATCTAGCAGTGCCAAAGCCAGAAGGGGGTTGGGCAGGAGAGAGCCGGGGGAGGGCCCCACCTGCTTGGCGTACAGAGAGTCCGTCTGGCCAGAGCAGGGAGCCAGGCCAGGCCAGCCCAGCAGAACAGGAGCTGCTGCAGGGTGGGATCACTTTCCAGGTCCACTGTGAGCCTCCCACCCCTGGGACTAAAGTGATCTTTAGTCTGTGGAGGTGGGAGGAAGCTGCATACAACCCCAAACACCTAGCTCCACTCCCCCCATTTGGCTGGAGCAACTAACCAAATAGTGAACCTCCTGTTCACTTCTCTCTCCTGCTCCTGTTCCCAAGGTTTGTCTTCCTTCTGCGCCATTCCGGGATCTGGGAAGCAGGGTAAACGTGTGGAGAGGTAGAGAATAGAAATAGAATAGCCAAGTAAATCTGTTTGATATCACTCACGGAAGTCTCAGAATGAGGATTCAGGGAGGAAAAGGTTTGGCAAAAAAAACACAGCTAATTTGGGACCCGCGGCAGGAAGAGCTGGTCATACATAATGAATTTACTGGAAGCCTTTCAGGACAGTCATGCCAGGGTACTATGAGACAGCATCCTAGTCCCGCAGGTTCCTCAATTTATATCAACATGGCTTCCAGCAGTAAGAGTGGGATGGCATGATGCTACTACAATTACTCTTCCTACTCCTAGTACTTTAATGGCATCATTGATAAAAGAATTTCTCAAGAACAACAAGGGCTTAGATTTTCCAGATTCTTTCAGACCAAAAAGGGAACGAGGCCTCCAAGGTTAGAGTGCAGAAGACCTGGAGGGAGGTAGAGCAGTCAGTGTGCTCAGCACCAGTGTTACTAATTGTTCTGAAATTATCTCAAATCATTGTTTCTCAAATAGATCTTATATACAGAAGATTTTGGGAGGCATTTTCAAGACACTCAGCATTGATCCAACTCTTCTCCCATTGAAGTCAGGGCTTGTCTGCACACACAAATTGTATCAGTTTAACTTAAACTGGTTAAAAAATTCATATAGTTAAACTGGAATCCCTGGATGGACACACATTTATTAAAAATTGGTTGCATCAGTTTACATACCTGAATTTACACATCAAAGATAAACTGATAAACCAGGTTTAAGCTGATTTAAGAGTGTCCACACACAAAGTCGGTCAGGTTTAACTAAATCGTTTTTAAAAAACAAACAAAATCACACTTTTATTTAAACCAGTGCAACTTTGTGTCTGGACCAGGCCTAAATGGGAGTTTTACTCATGATTTCAATAGGAACCGAATCAGGTCAATGCCAAGAGCTTTTGAAAATCCCACCGATTTTCACTGTTAGCAGATAGACAGAAGTTCACAAAGGTTTGCTGAGCTCATACTTATTTACAGCTGGTGTTGAGGCCCGGCTCCTGCTCTAGTCACAGTGAATACACAAAGGACTGTTTCAGTTTAGTAGACCTCTTTTTGAAGTATTTATTCAAAGTAGAACCTCTTACATTACTAAAACACATGCACAACTAAAAACTAGTAGCTAAACCCCTGCAATACAGCAGAAAGACACAGAACAATTGTTGCAATGAACCCAGTCCCGCTTCTCCGTGAAGTTTATTTTCTAGTGCTTTGTCCAATCTATTTTTAATGCATCCCAAATAATATGGCTTCTGTAAATTTCCTGAAGAAATTATGTAACCAATGGATCTCATTATAAGGAAGTTTTCCAAAGATTCAGCCCAATCTACATTTTATTTCTTTGGTTTCATCCACTATTCTGTTTCACGACCCATGAGGCCAGCTTGACATTTACAAGATACTTGTACAGCATTTACAAGATACCATTATGTCTTCAAGTTATCAAACAATTTTGAATGATTGTTATGGACAAAAACAAAGATGCATGAAAAAAGCACTTAAAAATATTATGAGAAAGTTCATTCTTTCCTTACTCTCTATTCTAATTTCAATAGGTTCAAGAAAGTTCAATATGAACTGTTAAACTTTGTTCATGACCCTGACTCCCACTGAATTCTCAGAATCGGTACCAGACAGCACATCTAAATTCTGTATGAATAATAAGAGTTGCATCTATAATAAAGGGAAAGAAATCAAATCTTCAAAATATTAGCAGCTTGAATTTAACCTTTACATGAAATAAGTGATTCCCTTTAATTATTTTTACTTAATGCAGATATTATTCTGCCAATCAGGAGACAGATTGAATCGAACAAATCCCCAAGACCACAATTACAGCCTTTTCTTGGCTGTACTAGTAACAGGTGTTATTGACCAATCTAATTGCAGTGCAGTTCACACATACAGGCTCACACTGTACAGACTACATAATACAAAGATGAAAGTGACTCAACTTCTGCACACACGAAAAGGTTATAAACTACCTCTGGCGAGAGGCAAGGTAATGGCAATTTTGAACTCCCCTAGTTTGTTTTTTTTTATTATTATTCTAATCCTTCAGTGAATTTTCTTTAGATATGTCCATTATAAAATGCATGCCATGTTCCTAAGAGTCTCGGCTCAGCTGTATGTGTTCTAACTGCAACAAAAATAGAACCTGAAGTAACAATCTAAAATGATGTAAAGCTGCTTTATTGTACCTAGTTGAATATATTAGCAGATGGCCAAGCCTTGGCCTATACACCGTATAACAAACGCACACATTCTAGTTAGAGGAAGGTTGCCTTTCAAAATACACAGCACTCAATGCGCCATCAACACAAATTTCTTTGATGAAAGCATTTGCCTGTGATGGTTTGTAAGTTGTTTTGTTTTTTCTCCCCTCAGCCGTTATCAGAAGATGTATCTAGATTGTAATTTAACTCGTTACAGAATGAGGCAGTTCACTTAGGAATCCACATGAGCTGCAACCATGGCGGTAACCTCTAGCGTGAGGAAGGAGATGCACAGCTCATTTCACTGTTAATGGAAGCTGCACGTCCCAACTCCTCACATGCATACACAGAAATCCGACCCCCATGATGTTTATCTCCAACTACAACACAAGCATCAACTCAGAATTGCTAGATGTGGAAGCAGGTAATTTTCTCGGAACTGCTTTCCTCTCCTAGCTGCCACTGCTGCTGTGGAGGACATGCCATATGCTACAAAGGAAAAGATAGACCTTTCTGTCATGTAGACTTGTGTTCCAAATTAGACATTAATGTTTATACAATAATTCATTTAGGGGCAGATGGACTATTTTGCCAAGCTCACAGTCAGATACAATGAAGCGCTTCTTTCCCAGGAGGCTCATCTTTTTATTTCTTCCAGGCATTCCTTCCAGAAAATAAATGCTTTCTGTACAGGCCAGGTAACACTACACCCCTGGCTGGCTCATGGGCAATGGGGATTGAACCTGGGAAGTCTTGAATCTTAATGGAGGAGTCTCTACTACTTGAGTGAAAAGATGCCCCTCTCTTAGCTGTAATAGGCAGTTGTAGGCTCATCCATCACTAAGGAGGCAGAACGCCACATTGGGTTACATCAGCAAGATGGGGGAAATGTGTCTGCTTGTTAATAACGGATGACTACAACTGGGTGGGAAATGACAGGTCACTCCTCTCCCCTCCCCCCACCCCCCCAAAAAAGCACATTGTTTCATTTAAATTTTGCACAGATAATTTCCATTTTTTCTGAGAAAATTCAAATACCAAAATATTTCCATTTGGAAATGCTGCCACAGTGCCTCCTGGGAGTTGTCATTTGGGTGCCTCGTGCTCCAATTCTCCTCTATAGGCCAGAGTCCCTCATCAGACTACTTCTCCCACCATGTACCATGGTCTTGCCTCTTGAGAGGAGACAGTGCATCTGTGAAGTTCAGCCAGGGAGCCCAGCCAGAGGAGAAGGAGAGCACGGGGCACCCAAACTACAGCTCCCATGAGGCATTGCAGCACCAAATCCAAATACTTTGGGTTTTGTGCATCAGTTTTCAATGAAAAAAAATAAATTTTATACAGAGCAGCCATTTTTTGTAGAAAAATTTCATTTAATCAAAAATAATTTTTTTTTTTTGGAAAATTTTTGACCAGCAGCACTGACTACTGGTTCTAAAAAAAAGAGGAAACTTAGAGAAGGCACTGCCAGTCCTCCCTGCTCCTTCAATAGCTAGTCAGAGGACTCCTTCAATGATCATGCTGCCCCTCAGTTTTGTAGCACCAGGAACAGGTACCAAGTGCACAAACTGAAATCATCCATCTTGCAAAGGCTGGTATTTACTTGTTCAAAGAAATATCAATGCCTACCTCTGTCTCCTTACTGGCATTTTGCTTTATGCATTATGTGTTTTGAAAGCGTGCAGCCCCCTCATCGAATCAACTAAGCCCACAGGGGAGTTCTATTATTAATTAACCTTTGAGTTTCACTAGTAAGTAAACTGTCATTCTTTTCTGGGGTAGGAAAAAATTCTTTATGAATAAGCATGTTTCTACAATGTAAATACATTCACAATGGATAGACTTTCCATTACAAATGTGCCTGATCTTTAGTAAGTAGACCAGCTCCACAAAAAGCCTAATTCAATATCAATTATTAAATGCAGCTGAAAGGCTTCCATTGATCTCAATGGGAGTTGGACCAGGCCCTGAAGCACTACATTTTGATGGAACTTTAGATGGCAGTTTCAGTCACCTTTCATTATATTTTGATTTGGTCTTTATGATGAATATTTGTGCAGCTACTGTAACCTATATGGCAACTCAACATGACTCCCAAAAAATATTTTTAAGAAGAGACTTAAAGTTACAGAAGGCAGATTTTCCAGATTCCTTTACTTCTTATCAAATGCTTCCAGAAGCCTTTGCTAGATCTACGTTCCTCCTTCCTTTTTGATGATAAAATGTCAAAAAAGGATGAAGGACAAATTCATAAAGCAGCTTCTAAAACTGTATCTGCCATGTTTTTGGATGCACAATTTTTTTGCATCTGAGTGTTGGCATGTGTAAACTGCATTTCTGCATGCAAATCAAGTGGGCAGATCTCAAGCAGCAGGTGCTAAGTCGGAACTTTTGCATAAGGAATTTGTAAAAGTTACCATCAGTCTTGGAAAATGGTCAAAACCAAAGGTTTCCCCCCTCCCCCCATCTCCACGGTCTCCACTTCGGTGTTGCATATGGTGTAAGAACACGTAGCTGCTTTCCCTAGTACTTTTACAAACAATTTAGGAATAATATGGGCATCAATTTTTAGTTGATGGAGGTGTGCAAGTTCTGTTAACATAAAAGAGAGTTAACTGCCTGAACCCCTCACTGCTTAGGCCTGGTCTACACTATGAATTTAATTCGAATTTAGCAGCGTTAAATCGAATTAACCCTGCACCCGTCCACACAACAAAGCCATTTATTTTGAAATAAAGGGTTCTTAAAATCGATTTTTGTACTCCTCCCCGACAAGCGGAGTACCGCCGAAATCGACATTGTCATTTCGAATTAGGGTTAGTGTGGCCACAGTTCGATGGTATTGACCTCCAGGAGCTATCCCACAGTGCACCATTGTGACCACTCTGGACAGCAATCTGAACTCGGATGCACTGACCAGGTAGACAGGAAAAGCCCCGCGAACATTTGAATTTTATTGCCTGTTTGCCCAGCACAGGACAGCACAGGTGACCACAGAGCGCTCATCAGCACAGGTAACCATGCAGGCCGATAATCGAAAAAGAGCACCAACATGGACCGTACGGGAGGTACTGGATCTGATCACTATATGGGGAGAGGATTCAGTGCTAGCAGAACTTCATTTGAAAAGACAAAATGCCAAAACTTTTGAAAAGATCTCCAAGGGCATGATGGTGAGAGGCCACAATAGGGACTCAGAGCAGTGCCGCGTGAAAGTCAAGGAGCTCAGACAAGCCTATCAGAAAACAAAGGAGACAAACGGTCGCTCTGGGTCAGAGCCGCAGACATGACGCTTCTACGCTGAGCTGCATGCAATTCTAAGGGGGGCCGCCACCACTACCCCACCTCTGACCATGGATTCCAAGGCGGGGGTAATCTCATCAGCCACACCTGAGGATTCTGCGGACGGGGAAGAGGAGGAGGAGGAGAAGGAGAATGAGCTTGTGGAGAGCACACAGCACTCTGTTCTCCCCAACAGCCAGGATCTTTTTCTCAGCCTGAGTGAAGTACCCTCCCAAGCCAGTACCCAAGACCATGACCCCATGGAAGGGACCTCAGGTGAGTTTACCTTTTAAAATATAAAACATGGTTTAAAAGCAAACGTTTTTTAATGATTAATTTGCCCTGAGGACTTGGGATGCATTCGCGGCCAGTACAGCTACTGGTAAAGTCTGTTAACGTGTCTGGGGATGGAGCGGAAATCCTCCAGGGACATCTCCTGGAGGTACTCCAAAAGCCTTTGCAGAAGGTTTCTGGGCAGTGCAGCCTTATTCCGTCCTCCATGGTAGGACACTTGACCACGCCATGCTAGTAGCAAGTAATCTGATATCATTGCATGACAAAGCCTGGCAGCGTGTGGTCCCGGTGTTTGCTGGCATTCAAGCAACATCCGTTCTTTATCTCGCTGTGTAATCCTCAGGAGAGTGATATCTCTCATGGTAACCTGGTTGAAATATGGGAATTTAATTAAGGGGACAGAGGTGGCCCTTCCTACTGGGCTGTTTGCCTGTGGCTGAAAAGAAATCCTTCCCTGTAGTAAGCCAAGCGCAGGGGGGGAGGGGGGATTGGCGCTGAGCTTTTCACATGTGGCTAGCAGGGATCTTCCCTGATACCAGCCCCACGGTGGGGGGAGGGATAAAGCGATCATCCCAGAGAATTGGACGGGGGCGGGGGGTAGTTTGTTTTCTGCTGCTGCAAGTTAACAGGAAAACCGCAGCACTCAACGGGCTTTGCTTGGTATGTGGGAAAGGAGTGCGCAGAAGCCAAAAGACAATGGCTTACCATGGCCGCATGCAAGCCGAATTCTGTTGCCTGGATCTGCGTCTGTGATCTAACAGCAAAGCCACAGGCACTCAATATTAAGATGCAAAATGCGACCTTGCAAAGAAATCACATGTGCTATGTAATGTGAATAGTATTGTTCACCGTGAAAGAGTATAAGCATTGTTCTGTAAAATGTATCTTTTTAAATACTTCTCTCCCTTTTTTCCCGCCCTCCCTCCAGCAGCTGCAAATTTTTCAAGCCTCCCTCCTCCGTCCCAAAGGCTATCTCAGATAAGGCGTCAGAAAAAGACGACGCGAGACGAGATGTTCACGGAAATCATGGAATCCACCTGCAATGAAAGAGCTCATCTGAATGAGTGGAAGGACACGGTATCAAAGTACAGGAAAGATGCCAGTGAATGTGAGGACAGGAGGGACCAACATGAGGGACCAACGTGAGGAGAGAAGAGACGCTCGAGATGAGAGGTGGCGGCAGGAAGCTCAGAGGAGGCAGGCTGCAATGCTGGGGCTGTTGCATGAGCAAACAGACATGCTCCGGCGTCTGGTGGAGCTTCAGGAACGGCAGCAGGATCACAGACTGCCGCTGCAGCCCCTGTATAACCACCCTCCCCCATCACCATGTTCCATAGCCTCCTCACCCAGACGTGTAAGAATGCGGGGGGGGAGGCTCCGTGCACCCTCCCATTCCACCCCAGTGGACAGCCCAAGCAAAAGGCTGTCATTATTTTAACCTTTTTTTAGTGGCCTTTTCCTTCCCTCCGATCCTCCTCCCAAACCCCACCCGAGCTACCTTGTCAGTTCTCTCCCTCTTTTTATAATCAATTAATAAAGAATACATGATTTTTAAATTATAGTGACTTTATTTCCTTTGAAAGCAAGCTGTGATCTAAGGGGGAGGGTGGGTTGCTTACAGAGAATGAGTCAATAAAGGGGGCGGGTTTTCATCAAGGAAAAACAAACAGAACTTTCACACGGTAGTCTGGCCAGTCATGAAACTGATTTTCAAAGCTTCTCTGATGCGCTGCGCTTCCTGGTGTGCTCTTCTAATCGCCCTGGTGTCTGGATGCGCGTAATCAGCAGCCAGGCAATTTGCCTCAGCCTCCCACCCCGCCATAAAGGTCTTCCCCTTACTTTCACAGAAATTGTGGAGCACACAGCAAGCAGCAATAACAATGGGGATATTGGTTTGGCTGAGGTCTGAGCGAGTCAGTAACATGCGCCAGCGACCTTTTAAACAGCCAAATGCACATTCTACCACCATTCTGCACTTGCTCAGCCTGTAGTTGAACAGCTCCTGACTACTGTCCAGGCTCCCTGTGTATGGCTTCATGAGCCATGGCATTAAGGGGTAGGCTGGGTCCCCAAGGATAACTATAGGCATTTCAACATCCCCAACGGTTATTTTCTGGTCCAGGAAGTAAGTCCCTTGCTGCAGCCGTTTAAACAGAGTAGTGTTCCTGAAGACGCGAGAGTCATGAACCCTTCCCGGCCAGCCCACGTTGATGTTGGTGAAACGTCCCTTGTGATCCACCAGTACTTGCAGCACCATTGAAAAGTACCCCTTGCAGTTTATGTACTGGGTACCCTGGTGCTCCAGTGCCAAGATAGGGATATGGGTTCCATCTATCGCCCTACCACAGTTAGTGGATGGCTTTGCTGCAATGGGATTCCCTATGACCTGCACATTTCCCAGAGTCACTACCTTTCATAGCAGCAGCTCAGTGATTGCTTTGGCTACTTGCATCACAGCAGCCCCCACAGTAGATTTGCCCACTCCAAATTGATTCCCGACTGACCGGTAGTTGCAAGCTTCCACAGGGCTATCGCCACTCGCTTCTCAACTGTAAGGGCTGCTCTCATCTTGGTATTCTGGCGCTTCAGGGCAGGGGAAAGCAAGTCAAAGTTCCATGAAAGTGCCCTTACGCATGCGAAAGTTTCGCAGCCACTGGGAACCATCCCACACCTGCAACACTATGCGGTCCCACCAGTCTGTGCTTGTTTCCCGCGCCCAGAATCAGCATTCCACAGATAGAACCTGCCCCATCAACAACATGATCTCCAAAGCTCCGGGGCCCGTGGTTTAAGAGAATTCTGTGTCCATGTCCATGTCCTCATCAGTCTCATCGCTGCGCTGCCGTCGCCACCTCCTCGCCTCGTTTTTCTGGTCCTGGTTCAGCATAAACTGCACGATTTGCAGTTGGTGTTTACAATGTTCATGACTGCTATCTTGAGCTGAGCGGGCTCCATGCTTGCTGTGGTATGGTGTCTGCAGTGTTCACCCAGGAAAAAAGGCACGAAACGGTTGTCTGCCATTGCTATCATGGAGGGAGGGAGGGGTGAGGCTGTACCCAGAACCACCTGCGACAATGTTTTTTGCCCCATCAGGCACTAGGATCTCAACCCAGAATTCCAATGGGTGGGAGAGACTGCAGGAACTATGGGATAGCTATAGGATAACTACCCACAGTGCAACGCTCCGGAAATCGACGCTAGCCCCGGTACATGGACACACACCACCGAATTAATGTGCTTAGTGTGGCTGCATACATTCGACTGTATACAATCTGTTTCCAAAATTCGAATTCTGTAAATTCGGATTAATCCCGTAGTGTAGACATATCCTTAGTTTCAATGACCAGAAATGCTCAGTTAATGCACCTATGTTCTAATGGAATTCTTTGCCACTACTAAAGAATCATTAGCTAGCACATGTGCTTCCTCCCAAAGCACAGACTTTGAGAATGAGTAATTTTACCACTTCACGTAACCACAGATTTTGTTCATAACGCAGACAGATTTAATGTATTCGTCCCCTCTGAATCACAATATATTTCTCTTTAAACACTATTTCCTCACCATCAAGCAGCATTTGCAAAGATATGCCACCTGCATAAATATTTAAATTGGTATTTTATATCTTAGCTCTTGCAATAACCAACAGGAAGGATTGCTCAATCTGTAACTGCATATATCTGAAAACAGAGAATCAAAAAGTACCTGAAATAAATCATGGCTCAATCCACCAGCATCCCCAGTCAGTTTGCATTGGGAAAGAGAACAAAATTCATTGGAAGATGTTTGAATCAGTTTCCATTAAGATCCCAACATGGTACAGAGGTAAACAAGTGACTGATACATGTGTTTAAATATTTAAAACAAATAAAAGGAAGTTCTTCACACAGCGCACAGTCAACCTGTGGAACTCCTTGCCTGAGGAGATTGTGAAGGCTAGGACTATAACAGGGTTTAAAAGAGAACTAGATCAGTGGTGGCCAGTATGTCCCTCGGCCCACGCCGCTTCCAACAGATCCTATTGGCCTGGAGCGGCGAACCGCAGCCACTGGGAGCCGCAATCGGCCGAACCTGCGGATGCAGCAGGTAAACAAACCGGCCCAGCCCACCAGGGGCTTTCCCTGCACAAGCTGTGGAACAAGTTTGGGAACCACTGAACTAGATACATTCATGGAGGTTAAGTCCATTAATGGCTATTAGCCAGGATGGGTAAGGAATAGTGTCCCTAGCCTCTGTTTGTCAGAGGGTGGAGATGGATGGCAGGAGAGAGATCATTTGATCATTACCTGTTAAGTTTACTCCCTTTGGGGCACCTGGCATTGGCCACTGTCATTAGACAGGATACTGGGCTGGATGGACCTTTGGTCTGACCCAGTATGGCCGTTCTTATACATATTTGATATATGAGAACACCAGACTCTTAAATTAATCACTACATATCATACGTGCTTCCATAGGCGAAGATGATAATGATATATTGGATCAAATTATGTTGCCAGTTAATCTGGATTTGCTCCAGTGTAACTCCACTACACTCATTGGATTTATTCCAGATTTATGACAGTGCAAGTAATAGCAAAGTTCCACGGTCCATATGGTTCTGTTGATTTTCATGCAGAACATACGCAGGCAGAATGATTCAGCGGGTGGAATAGCAAAGACAAAGCAATCTTTTGGGCCATGTATGTGCCTCAAGCCTTTTTGATTCCCTGGGAAGTTTAGGGTGTAATATTTACAATAAATACAATAAAATGGTCAGTCTTTGCCAAAAATCAAAGCCAACCCCACACCTCTGCACACACGCACCGTCCATCTGGCCTAGCACTTTAATCTTATTGTGTGACTTGATTCAGGATTTCCATACTCCAAGACATCCTCCACCTTGTGTCTCCCTGCAGCTACCTGGGTTTCACTGTGTAGAGAATATCACAGAAGCCTGGTTTGTAAGCTTCTTCACATGGATGGCAAGATCTTCTTCAGAATTGTTTCTCTCATCTCTGTGGAGAAACACTGAATTTTCCTCTTGGAGAATTACTCCATTCCAGAGCTTGTGTATCTTCCCGGTGCAGATGGAAGATCAACTTACCTACCTATTGCTCACTTGGAAAAAAACCTGAAGAACAAACAGTACCTGATTGTCCTGTCAGTAGGGGAATTCCATCTTTTAGAATCCATCAACAAATTCTTAAGTCTTAAACCTCTGGCTTAGTCTTTGAAGCCATTTAGTCCTTGTAAATATCTCCTTGGCTGACTGACTTGCTGTAACCTAGGAACCTCTTAGTGCCAATTGGCAAGGAGTACAGAGGGGGTGCAGAAGGGTAACAGGAATCTCCTGAGTCTGGTATGTATATTTTTAGTTCACCAAAGAGTGAGGTCTCACGTAAAACCCAGTGTCACAGGGTCATCAATATCATTGTGAAATGCACACATGGATGTGGTGTAAGGGGTTATGTCCTTAAGGTCTGTGTCTAGGGACTGGTCACCAGCAAAGGTGAAAAACAGATCCTGCCAGACAAGAAATGTTTATCCAGCTGGCTGCTTATATGTAAATTACATATTGTATAGTTCACAATGGGTTTCCTCTAGCCAGTCTGAACTGAATGCTAATGAAGGATTGTGAAAACTTCAAAGAGAGAAAAGTAATAGGAAAAAGCAAGTAGCTGGTGGGTGGGCGGTAGTTGGGACTACCCTATCTTCAGGTGATCATCAAGTATATTTGGGAGACAAAGACAACAACTTGGCATCCTTCACTGAGGAAATAAACAGATAGGTTTGCTTCTTGAAAGAGGAGTCTCAGCTGGGCTTGGTTGAAAACACTGGAGAGAATTTTGGGTGAGGTAAACTTGTTTGAATAGGAGGTTAACTCAGTAGTTAAGTTTAGTCTCTAGAAAGCGTGTTATGATTTTGTTTTATATGTAACTATTTGTTTCCAATATTGTTACTCACTCTCACTTGAAGTTCTGTTCTTTGATAATAAACATATTCTTGTTTTCACTATAAATACATTAAAGTGCTGTGGTGTTAAGCAAAGTAGTGTTCCGGAGTTGAAGTTTACTAACTGGTGTGTACTGTTCCTTTGGGGAGAGTAGGCCTGGTAATTCTGTGAGTGTCCAGTGGACGTGGGGCTGGATAATACGGGGAACGCTCAAATGACTCAGGGGTTGGTCTATGCCTATCTCTACCGGGACACAGAGAGGGAGGCCAGTGGAAGCTGGAAGGCAGTGCTTGTGCTGCCAGAGGATGGTCATTTCAGGGAGCTGGTGATCCAAAGCAGGCACAGACAAGACTTCCTCATGCTAAGGGCAGGTGGTGATGAGGTGCCTCACTACTCTGGGTACAGTCGGAGCTTCACACTTGTCTGTTTAACGTTAGGAATGGACATCTAGAATACTGTTAGTGAGAGGGTGGAACAAATGTCTAAGGAATACAGCTTTCTTTGGAGGACATAAGAAATGAACTCGTTAGCTAAGACACCCTCTGATCCCATATTGGACCTAGGTGAGACTGCCTCCCACATACATCTGACATGCTCCAGCATTGTCTTCTTTTTGCTTTGCTTGTTTGGCTATTGCTGGAGCTGGGGTGGGGGAAGGGTAGAAAGGTAAGAATGCCTACTACACCATCCCCCATTTACATAAGAAACATTCGTGGAAGCTTCTGAGACTTAGGGCTTGTCTTCACGTACAGCGCTACAGCTCCAGTGCAGCTGCACCGCTGTAGAGTGAATGTAATATAGAGAGCAAGTTCCACCGTGAAACCAGATCAAAGCTGCATCCTGTACAAACCAAAGTATGAATCAGAATCATGACTCTGGATTTTTTTAGATCTAAAAATGCATCGATACTGTAAACTGGACATGTAGAACAAATGAAGAGAACTCATGCTGCATCTGATAACGTAGCCCCACCCCACCGTTTAGTCTTTTGAACATAGCAATTAAGGAATTGTGTTAAGTAAAGAGCGGTTTGCTCCGTTCCGGTTGATAACGGCAAGTGTGTCCCAGACAAGGATCATCCGGCCAGGTGATCTCAGTACTTCCCAGGTCCAGCAAAAAGAACACAATGTAATTTAGATATAGCCAAAACTCTAACAAAATACTCTGCCTATAAAAGCGGATTTGACACAAGAGCAACATTTAATCAAATTAGACCAGACTTTGACCTCAAAATGACTTTCTTTTGGACAGTTAATCAGCAAGGCACTTTCATTTTGAAGATGTAATTGACCATGTCTAGGAAAAAGGCAGTTAATACCAAAGTGTGTATTTAATGTGCTAATTTTAACCACACTAATTACCAATGTGGGACAGCATTGTTATTTATGTACAGTTAGGCTCCAGCAATCAACTGCTAAATAAATTACTAATTGTTAAACACAACCTAGCAGACGTTGCAAACCGTACTGCAGAGTTAAGCAACATTACTACTCTGAGATTAAATTGGCCATCATTCGGAGAGGTAAGTGCATGCAGGATCTGTTCCAGCTCCCACCGATCAGTTCCCTTTGACTGCAATGGGAGCTAGATTAGGGTATCTCTACACTGCCGTTAGACATCCATGGCTGGCCCGTGCCAGCTGACTTGGTCTCACGTGGCTCGGGCTAAAGGGCTGTTTAATTGTGGTACAGACGTTGGGGCTTGGACCTGGGCTCTAGGATGCTATGTGATGGGAGGGTCCCAGAGCCCAAGCCCGAACATCTACACTACAATTAAACCGCCAGCCCCTTAACCTGAACCCCATGAGACCAAGTCAGCTGGCACGGGCCAGCTGCATGTTTTTAATTGCGGTGCAGACATACCCTTAGTCACGAAGTTAGTCGAACGTCGCAGAATAGAGATGCTTAATGTCCAGTTTTCAGGGGTCCTGAGCACCCACAGCTCCAGCTGAAGTCAATTGGAGCTGCTAGTACTCACCGTCTCTGAAACTTAACTCACCAGGAACTTAACTGATGCACAAGATCCCATAGGGAGGACTTAAGGAATCTCCATGAACTATCAATTAATACCCATTTTGGGCTCAGGGAGTCAGAAATTTGATACATAGCTTCCCACACACACCTCCCATCTCTCAAGAGTTATATATCTGAATCCAGTTTTGGTCAACAGTGATCAAATGTAATCAGCATCCAAATCTCAGTCCCTTTCCTGGCGGATAGGATGACACAAAACCCATTGCTGGCAGCCACAGGAAAGCAGTTTAGAACTAGAGTGGGCTTGGAGATGCAACTTCTCTCTCACTCCTAGAGGTGGCCATGGCAAGTCATAGTAGAGGCTGTGACGTTATCTGCCCTGGTGCCAGCTCAGGGCAGGACTGCATAATAATCATATGCTAATAGAAATCAAATGAGTATCAAAAGGTATTGTAGTGAAATCGGGCCAATTAATTTATGTGGAAATGTTAATGGTATCATCTTCACTTATCTATAACCAGTTGATTGCTACCATGTTACATTATGTATATCCCTGTAACTAGTTAACCCTAGATCAAAAGTGTGCATTAGTGTTAAGATGAGAATGTACTTGATGTGTAAACTTCATGAAAACTAATGAAGGATTGGTGTGTGCTATTACCTGACCTTTTACAGTGTGTATATCCCTGTAATTAAATTACCCATAAGAGCTTTAGCAATGCTAACTTCAAAGCAAGGGCCATTGTGTTCGACAATAGAAATTCACTGGCCCACGTGGGTGCAGACAATTCAGATTGTTTTCTGGGAGCAGAAATTATAAATACTGATGCAAAGGAATAACCCTTATCTCTGGACTGTTTGGATTCTAATAGGGTTATTCTGGGTAACCCTGAAAGACTTTTGAAAAACTAGCAGATTATTACATCTCTGCTATCATTTTGGATATACAAAATTTGACTCATCTGTTCACTATATTTCACCTGCTTTAACTTCAATAACTCATTTCTTTTTCTTAGCTAATAAATCTTTAGTTTACTAGAGAATTGGCTGCCAGTGTTGTCTTTGATGCAAGATCCAGAGTACTAAATTGATCTGGGGTAAGTGACTGATGTTTTGGGATTGGGAGTAATGTAATGTGATGTGATTTTTGGTTTATATAACCTTTTATTACAAAGTCCAGTTTGTCTGGATGGCAAGAAAGCTTATGGGGACTGTCTGTGACTCCATGGTAAGACTGGCATAGTGATCCAGGAGTTCACATTTGTTACTGACTTAGTGAAATCTAATCATAGAATTATGTTTGGGGTGCTTGCCTAGTTTTCTGACAGTCTGACCTTAGATTGGCACTCACAGCTGTGAGCCACTAGACAGTGTGACAGAGGCAGTCAGTGGAAGATTGAAGAAGCCTGCCCATGCTGTGGTTTATACTCCAGGGTGAAATCCTGGCCCCATTGAAGCCAATTGTAAAACTCCTATTGACTTCAACAGGGTCAGGATTTCACCCTAGGGCTATTGACCCAGCACATTCTACTAAAATGTAAAGAGAAAACTCCACAAAGAGGAGCTCCCCATGTACTGAGAATATGGAAATAAATACATGATTTTTATAGCAGTGCCTCTCCAGAGCACAAGCAACAGGATAAGACACAAATGCAACATCATGCTCTTAAAATATAAAAATGGCAGAGGCAGTTTAATAGAGGGATTAGAAAAGAAGGTGGCTAATATAAGGCAAATGGAGGCTTTTCTATCATCAAGCATTTTTTTAGACACTTCTATGTTTAAAGGTGCAGCGTTCAGAAAACAGGAAGACCATATCCTCTTTCAGCAGCATAGCTACTTATCCCACAATAACCCTAAACCCTCACCTCAAATAAAACCTGTATTTCCATTCACATAAATGAGGGAATTAGACCATCAGGATAAGCAGCCAGAAGAAAGTCATCCTCAATATCTATTGCCCATTTTCTAAATGTAAAACATTGGCCCCAATTTATTCCTTTGAGCTATTAAAATAGACAACAGTATGAAAATGCTTTGAAATTAGAGTTTGCCTTTGTGGGGATTTAAAAACACTAAATCCTTTCTTTTGGGAGAAATGTTAACATTGTTTTTTTCAAATTCTCTTTATAACAAATGCTCCCATTCCTAACGCCCCTTTCTTCTGATATCCAAAGAGAGGCTACATGGTCATTTTGGAATATACAAGCCACAGTTTTTCTAGCCACATATTAGCAGGCATCCATGCAAAAAATATGTTCCTGTTACTATTCCCCTGCTGTCCCTCCCTATATTTAATTCAACTGGAATGTCCTGCCTTATACGAAGATCACAAGCAATTTGGAGCAGGGACTGCCTTACTATAGTATACGTCTGTTCAGTACATAGTACTGTGGGGCCCTGACCTGGACAGGGCCTCTAGCAACTACAATAAAGGAGTAGAATTGCAACCAACTCCATGGCAGGGTGATGCGTTGAGTAGAACTGGTCAAAACAATTCTGGCAAAGCATTATTTCTATTGGAATTTCCCAATTTGTCAAAATCAAAATGTTTTGCAGAAACAGTTCAATTCTAACTTCTGATGGATCCCTGCTCAGTTTCCCGTCAGCTCACCCACCCGGGTCCTCCTGGCAGGCTCCTAGGGAACTGGGACTTCCTGGGTCTAGAACTCTAGTGCAGCCCCCTAGAGGCATGCAGGGTCTTGTGTCCACACAGATTTGCTGGTGGGCTTGTACAGAGCATGCTCAGTAACATTGCTGAAGCCAGCTGCCCTCCCTCTGCTCCCCCTGCCGACCCCTCCCGGCAAACTGCCTGCAAGTAAAGGACCATAAAGCTTCCAGACTCCTGAGCCAACTCGCTGCCTGCACTGTCCAATGGGAGCCAACTGGCCTAGGAGTCGGGAAGCCCTGACTTCCAAGCTCCTTGACAGCCCACCAGGTCTTTATCCCCTCTTCTGCCTGGGAGCTTCAGAGCTGACACTCCCAATGCTTTCAGGTCCCAACCCGCCCATCAGGCAGGTTTGCCATGGAGCCAGACTGTGGAAGCCCTGGCAGCTACAGCCTGAAATGACATGTTTCTGTCAGTTTTGCTGCTGCTGCCCACTAGTCTATAGCAATAGTGAAACTAACCAGTGTCTTGTTCACTTGACATATGTTCAGCTTTCAGCTCCACTGCTAAACCAAACACGACAACAGAGTTGACTGACCATGTTCTCTTATAGCAAGGATCAGTCCATGCCTGGGATTGCCTGACTCAGCAGCTTGTAGATTTTAAGCAAACACCCCATGGAGGTAGACAAAGATGACAAGCTGATTACAGGTTTCTTCCCCATCTCAGCACCTCTAAAATAAGACTTGCCATTTCTTTTTTGTAAATACAAATATTTGGTTCCATTATCATCACTGTTTCTAGCCCACTAGCTTGACTGTCATAAAAATAGAAACCTGCACGTCTTCTCCATTTACAAATACATCTAGATTAATTTGCATTCTGAAAGCTTAAATCCAATATTTTAAGACCGGACATGGAAAAGCAGTAATCCACTTCTGGGCTGAATTCCAAATAAATAAATAAAAGATTTGACATCAAAGCAACAAACAATAGTAACACCAGTTACTCGTTAGAATTTCAGTTCTGAAAACATGACTGACAAATGCTTTAATAAAAGGCTATAGGACTACATGAAACCAAAGTGCTCATTGCTCTTCAAGATTTTCCTGCTTGTTTAGGCAACATCACTGTGATGTGATCATCATTCCCGAATATATTCACAGAGTTCTGATGTGACCAAGGGTTAGAGTTCTTTTAAATAAGTGTTACTGAGGAAGACACAGATGAAGGGAAGAGATGTTTCCATTTCTATTGTAACTTGCCTGTATACTTTAATGCTAGGCTATGGTTAGTTCTTTTTCCAAGCTAAGAATAGTGTTGTTTTTGAAGGGGTGAGAGAAACTGTACCCCTTGCAAACACTCAGCTATTCCTTCGGGATAGACTGTGACTTTAGGCACTGCCCTAAGCAGGGGTGGCATGTAAGCCACACCACCACAGGAGGCATTGTGACTCACACACACATACTTCTGAGTCACAATTCCTTCTCTGCTTTCCGCTTGCTTCAAGAATTTGGAGGAAGTAATTCACAGCAGGCCTGCACCAGTAATTACTGCCTGCAGGGGACTGGGAATAGAGAGGTTCTCTATTCCCAACCTCAAGCATTCAAAACAGCACAAGTCAGGCCCCCCACCAACACCTACATGCCCAGATCCAAGGTCCAAATATCCCCTTTAAGGAGGTTCCACTTCATTGCACAATCTAGACCTTAATTCGGCCCTCATTACACATTTAATGGGACTCCTCATGGGTGCAAGCACCTATAGGATCAAGCCTTTACATTATTTTGAGAACTTAAAGAGACATGACCAAAATTAGCAAGTCAAAACATGTATCTGATCTTACCAGCAATCATCCTTTTTTCCCTCAAGTGTCCAAATGAGGGAATGATGTTTAGTGGTTAGAGCAAGGAGTACAGATTTGTGTTAGTATATTATAGAGGATTTGGTGGTTTGTCTTGGACTCACCCAAGTAAAACATTGTGAACAAATTTTGTTCTTATTGGCACCTATGAAATCCCACCAAAGTCTAGGGACTTGCACAGAAGTGACAGGAGGATATAGATCTCCATCAGTAATTCCTCCTTATCCCTCCCCTTGTGCCAATGAGTTGAAGCCCTAAAGGGGCCAAACTCTGCTAGGGGTGATAATAAACATTCTCTGCAGTTGTACATTACAGCACTTTTCATAGGAAGAGCTCCATGGCCCAGATCCTTAAAGGTATTTCAGCCCCTAACTCCCATTGAAATTGTGGATTTGGGCCCAAGTGCTTTACAAAGCTAGCTAAATATTATTAGCCCTATTTTAAAAAGAAGGGAACCAAGAGGCTGAATGGGCTAGTGGTTAGGGCACAAACCTAAGCTTTGGGAGACCAGGTTTCAAATCCATGCTCTGCTACAAACTTCATGTATGACCTTAGGCGAGTCCCTTAGCTTCTATGTGCCTCATTTCCCTCTCTATTAAATGGGGATATTAGCACTGCCCTCCCTCAGTACAATGGTATTTAATGTCTAACATAGATAATTGAAGAGAGGTTAGGTGATTTGTCAGGGGGCAAAGCCAGGATGTATGCTCAGAAATTCTACCTTTCAAGCTCCTATTAAAACTACTAGACCAGGCTGTCAATGGGGAGGGATCTATTTAACTGAGAGTAGGATTTGATCCATAATTATGTGGAAATTAGAGAATTGGTCTGAAATCGACAAGATGAACTTCAATAGAGACAAGTACAACACTTAGGAAGGAAAAACTCAAATGCCCAAATACAAAATGAGGAATAACTGGCTAGGCGACAGTACTGCAGAAAGGATCTGGGGTCTATAGCAGATCACACATTCAATATGAGCCAACAACGCGATGCAGTTGAGAAAAGGGGTAATATAATTCTGGGGTGAATTAATAGGAGTGTTGTAGGTAACACATGGGAGGTAATTATCCTGCTCTACGGGCCTCTCGCGAGCCTGGAGAGTATTGTGTCCAGTTTTGGGTGCCACACTTTAAAAAAAGATACAGAGAAATTGGAGAGAATTCAGAGGAGAGCGACAAAAATGATAAAAGGTTTAGAGAACCTGACCTATGAGGTTTAAAAAAATTGGGTATGCTTAGTCTTGAGAAAAGAAGATGGGGGAGACCTGAAAACAGCCTTCAAATATGTTAGGACTAACATAAAGAGGACTGTGATCAATTGTTCTCCATGTCCATGGACGATAGAACAAGCAATAATCAACTGAATCTGCAACAAGGAAGATTTAGGTTAGATGTTAAGAAAAAAACTTTCCAATGTAAAGGAAGTTAAGTACTGAAAAAGGTTGCTAAGGAAGATTGTGGAATCCCCATCCTTGGAGGATTTTAAGAACAGGTTAGACAAACTGCCGTAGGGGATAATCTGTGTATGTTTGGCCCTGTCGCAGAACGAGGGCGGGGGGGGGGGAGCGGGCTGGACTAGAATATGGCCTCTCACAGTCCCTTCCAGTCCATTCTATGAAAAACTCTAGTCTGTAGATCCCTGCAATACAGCTCCGCCAATACCTAAGCAGTTGCTAAGTAAAAGGCTAAAGTTCCAGACGAAATGTTTGGCCTTATGCCTTTAGTGTCCCTCTCTGGGGCACTGAGGTCAATTCTTACCAATACTTTATACAATTCAGGAGTTTTATTCAGATTTTATATGTATGAGAGGAATAATGACCCAAAATAGCACTACTACAGTCAGGACCGGCTCCAGGCACCAGCTGAGCAAGCTGGTGCTTGGGGCGGTAGACTGTTCGAGGCGGCATTCTGCCCAATCCCAGGGCGGCACGGCCGCTTTTTTTTTGTTTGTTTGGTTTTTTTGTTCTTGTTCCGCTCCGGCCGCCCTGTAGGGGGCAGCGGCGCAGAGAACCAGAGCGCCCTGCAGGGCAGTCCTCTTCCTTCCCTCCCCGCCAACTGGAGCGGAGCCCTCGCGGCAGGCGGCGACGGAGCGGGAGGGGCCGCGTGGCAGTGCCCCCCCTCCAGCTGGTCCCCCTGCACCCGCGCTCCGGCCGCGCCGCAGGTTTTTTGTTTTTTTTTTTGCTTTGTCGTTCTGGCCGCCCCGTTTTTTTGGAGGGGGGGGCGGCCAAAAAGCCACATTGTTTCTCTCCCCTAAAGCTTCCTGGCTTCCTGTTGACCGTGGAATAAAGTTGAACCAAAAAGCCAGAGCTGGCCCTGACTACAGAGGATGACAAAAACAGTACTGTCTTTTAAAGCTTTTCTTTCTGGAGTAGAACACAAGCCTTCTTGCCAATTGGTAATGAAAATTCCTTTACTATCTGCTCAGTGCACTGCTCACAGCCCTTGTTTCTCTGAGCCACACCTCCCCCCCCCCAATATGTTTCTCTGATTGATTTTCCCTTCCCCCCCAATCAACTTCAGGGATGAGGATCAGATTTTAGATTGTGAATGATGTAGGTCAGGGACTATGTTCTTTACAAGAAGTGTGGAGGGGTGGGAGTCAAACAAAAACAGCACACAGCATGTTGTTGTCAGTACTCACTGAATGAGCTAATGCCCTCCAAGGCTACATGCTCACTATAGTTCTGATCCTGCAAGCTGTTCATGTGGGCAGACGCTTACATAAGGAAGTTGCACACGGCTATTGGATCTGCCCGTATTGCTTACACCATCAGGGCCTGAGGGTTGAATAGTAGTGTACAGAGGGGGCACAGAAGAGGAGGCTGGGATGCAAAACAGTAGGCAGCCAGAAGCACAGATTGAAACATGATGTTTGGAAATCAATATGTAGATTTTTTCCCCCTCCCAAGCAATCGAACCATAATATTTTTTAAAAATATATTTCCCTAGCTCCCTCCCTCCCCCACCCCCACACACAGCTTCTGTTATTCTTGCAAGCTCCTCTTCGAATTCTGGAATGGTTTGGTTCAAAATCCTCTCCTGTCTCACCCGGTAGAGCGCCCGATGGTCAGATGAGCTTAATGTAATTAATGGACAACACACTCATGGGCTGTGCCTCAATGAGGAAGAGAGTCGTGACCGTTCATTTTTCTCTCCACGCCTGAGAAGATGGCAAGGAAGACCAGTAGCAGCTAACTTCCACTCACCCCAACCCACCTGGCAAAGCAGAGCTTCTGTCTATAACCTGCTACAGCAAAATGGGGGGAGAGTGCCTTTAAGGATGATAGTTTCCTTATTTCAAGCAAACTTTCATGTTCAGGGCTAAATGAAAGTAGCCCTTTCTGTGATTCCTTACTATGGTCATATGACCATCTATTCTTGCACGAGTTTTAACTTAGCATTACAGATATGGGGTTCTTTATCCTGGCTATTTGCTGCTTATCCATCACTAGTTAGAGCATCAGATGGAGAGATCTGTCATGTAATGTTCTATATATATTTATACCATAATAGCTATAGGTGGTTCTGTGACTAATGCATCTTAGTGGGAAGAGCAGACTGGATAGAAAAGTTGGTACCAAGTGAGAAGTCTGCAGTTTGATTTAGACAGTATTTTCCCACAGATGTTATTTTGATGGAATGTCTTAATATTCACAACTGGTAAAAGTTTGCAGCAATGATGACAGTACAAAAATTATGTGGCTCAACGGATATATATGCCAACTCTTCCCACTTGGCTTTTTGAGTTATTGTACCAGGACACATCTGTGACTACGTCATAGTGAACAAGATGTTCTCAGATTTACAGATAAACAAGACTAAAATTTAAAATAAAGAGTAAACCTATTTGGTGGGCAATGATGTGCTGCTGCCTGAAACAGAATATTGTTCTCACGCAATTATCCCAACTGACTCACACCCTACAGCATCTCTTATGAAACAAAGAGCATGACAGCACTTCCTAAGCCCACATCACAGAGAAATTATGTTCCCTACCGGAAGGTTCCCAGAGGATAGGAATGTTCAACTTTTTCCATCTGTGACCCCCAAACCACCCCAGTTTGTTTCCTTGTGGCCCCTATCCCAGAATCTTTTGTATCTATTTTTGATCCAAAAAGACTAAAATGCTATAGTACACTTGTGGAGAATGAGGACGTTAGAAGTAGTATTTTTTATAAATATTATGTGCTCCTCAGGTTGTGAGAGATATTCTCCTTCCTGAATGCATAAAGTTAAAGGAATGAAGGAGAAAAGGCTAAATACCAATAAAAGCCCTTGAAGAAACAGTAGAGTGGTGGCTTATTGGGGAATACCCCCTCCTATCTCCATCCAGGCTAAGAAGAATTTACTCCTCCCAAGGCTAGCCCTACGGTCAAAGGGGATCCTAAACCTTAAAGATAATCAGGAAGGAGGGGAGGTTGGCCAGGCAGTGTCAAATGCTTGCAAGGAAAGGATGAGGTGTAGTAAATATACAAATAGGATTTTTTGTTATGTTGACCCTCAGTTCTGTGTACTTCGTACTTTTCGGCAAAGGAATAAATACTTTGTTTTTAAGATGCTGGGTCACTGAAAACTTATACTGGCACATGCTCCCCAGTTGAAAAGGCTTATAGGTGTCAAACTCAGCTGGGTCTGTCCGGATAACAGAGCTGAGAAGCTTTGCTCTGCAGTTCAGTGGCTTCCTATTGCTTCAACTAACATGATTCAAAGTGGCATTTAAATACACCTTCCATTTAACCTGAATGAAATGTGGTTAGTACCCCAATAGACTTTAACAGGTCTGTGATTGATATTGATCTAAAGATAAAAGACATGCTTGATGGCAGTCATTAACACCTTCCAGCCCAACAATATATGAGAATCTATTAGGAAATTTTCAGTTGCTAAAGCTTTGATCCTGCAAAGCCTTACACACATGTAGAGCATTACAGTAAAATTGTGGGTATGTGTAGACTCGGAAGGATCAGGGCACACAGACAAATATGCGAGCAGAAGTGTTGCACGATTCAGAAGTGAAAGCAACAAACAATGCTACAATTGTAACATCAGAAAACAGCTTTCAAACTCAAGGTTGAGATCCTCAAACATACGGGGTGAAACCCTAGCGCCAATGAAGTCAATGGGAGTTTTGCCTTGGACTTCAATGGGGACAGGATTTCATCCACTACCTCTGATGGAAATGGAATTATGTTTGGACTAGATGACCTCCTGAGGTCCCTTCCAACCCTGACATTCTATGAGTCTACTATTGGGGAGGCCTTCTTACCTTCACCAAAATTATCCATATTGTACACATGCAGCATGCATTACACATTCAAATTATGCCTGATCTTATCATCTCCCGGTCTTCTTTTTGCCTCCAAATTAGTGTGCGTCTTCTCACCTAAAACCTTGTTCCTAAATCCTTTACTCAAAGGAGTAATCCTTACTCAAGCACATAGTCCCATTTAATTAAAAGCTCCCCAGGTTCAACTCTGTCTTTGGCTATAAAAGCACCAGGCACATTTATATTTCTAGAAACACAGTTAAGAGCAGGACACCTCCCCTGTAACTAGGTCGGGCTTTTTGATGCCAGAAAAGTGAGATGTAGAAAACCAAAGTGCTTTTAAAGGATTCTCAGCCAAGTTTGTTCACTTGGACAAAGAAAGTCCATTTTCCTTCCTTGTGCTAATCTCATTGCTTAAAGGGTAGGGGGAGGGAATGGGGAGATTAAGGTCCATGAGACAGCCCAATTTAAAAAGTGTCAGATGTACCATAGGTAAAATTGGTTTGATTTTATCAGACTACATGCATTAGTTTCCTTGGTGAAAACAAATAATTTAAATTTTAACCCTGATTGAAATCTACAATAAAGACAGATTGAAGCACCTGGTTAAATGTGTGTTGCAGGTTTGGGGGGGAAGGGGCCACTGAGCAATTGCTAGTTGAAGATAATCAGCTATTGCCAATTTGCCCCTGTCCTATTGGCAAATCCCTGGAACCTGTAATTTAGTTATTCAGCATTTTCTGACCCACTCCCACCAGCAGCAGATGGGAAACTCAGCCCTTCATTAAGGAATTAACCCTTCACCAACCCAAATTTGCAGTTTTCCTGGAAGACAGTGCTAGAGCTCCAAATTTTTTTTTTTTTTTTTTTTTTTTTTTTGTTTATAATAAATTCATCAAGGACCAGGTCATAATATGCTTTCCTATCTGAGGCAGCTGGCTCCTGGTGCACTAAACAGTATATTACAGCAATCAGATGGGTAACTCATCTCAGATGAGTTTAGGGAGTTCTTCCAAGGCCCCATCAGTGGCCATTGCAAAACCCCCAAACAACTGGCACTCTCAATTTAAATTGGAGGAGAAGTGAGTTGGTGATAGCATTGCAAGTCCAGGCTGAGGTTCACTGACAACACTTGTGCTGAAATATTCACACTGGGTCAGATTCTGGTCTTGATTGCACTTGTGAAGTCAAAAGAGTTTCAACAGATTTACTCTGGTATAACTGAGATCAGAATCTGGTCCTATATGCCTGGCTCAGGCTAGTGGGGCTATTTCTCCACCACCTTGCCTCATGCGTCATCGTTTATCCCTGTGCTGAGGGTATGTAAAACTGTACCACATCGGAATGGGAGCACTGACTTTATGAGGGTGCAAAGTAGTGGATGATCAGGTCCGGTGTTTTAAATCTCTCACTTTCATAAGTATTTAATGCACTTATGGGGGGAGGGGAGAAGGGTAGAAGAAAAAGAAGATTAGACATTAACAAAACAAAAACACATTAAGATAATTTAAATACCTTGAAAAAAAATCTGTGCTGATGGGCTCTTTCTGAAAGAAAGAGGAAGAGAAAAACTGGATCATCATGGAGAATCAGTCAATTTACTAAATCCTTAACAGACCTAAGAAGCTTAATCTGT
This sequence comes from Chrysemys picta bellii, assembly GCF_011386835.1. Classification (NCBI taxonomy): domain Eukaryota; kingdom Metazoa; phylum Chordata; order Testudines; family Emydidae; genus Chrysemys; species Chrysemys picta. The sequence goes on along the minus strand of NC_088800.1, from coordinate 73,699,938 downwards.
CAGCCCCTCAACCTCTGGGCCTTGTTGCCTTGTTACTTTTAGTGACAGCCACTATGAAGCATAGTGAAGGCTGGGAACATTAATCCACATTGATTTTTTTTTCCTCTCAAGTATATTGTACTTGGGGGAAAAAAAGCTACATAATGATACATTCAAGGCCAATGATGGGTTATTTAAAGTTTGTGAAAGACACCTTGATATTATAGGCCAGATCCTCAGCCAATCTGAGCTGAAGACCATACAGCTATGCTAATTTACAGCAGCTAAGATCTGGCCCTATGTTTTTATTCCTAAAGATACCTGGCAAAGGATATTTTTTCAAAATTGGTTTTATTTGTAATTTGTGTTACTATTTCATGCAAAGCACTTGAGACAGATAACTGATTTTCCATCGCTCATAAAGTCTGGGCCTTAGAATTTTATTACAAAGAAAATAGTTTTATTTAAGAGGAATTAAAATGTGAAGACTGAAATATCATTTGGATTCATTTTTCAGTGAAAAAAAAAAAAAAAACAAAAAAAAAAAACCACACAATCAAAACTTGGTTCCAGTGATCGTATTTTTCCTGTGAAAGCCTTTTTTATTTGTTTCCAGTTATACTGCATTTTGAGACTTTAGAGTATGGGAACATTCTCAGATAAATTATCTGCCTCTGCACTGCCTTTTATAAATTTGTAATAATTTTACTGATGATCTCTAGAGTAATTGTCAATGCCTCCTGCTGTAAAAAAAAAATTCTGTGTTCTGTTTTATCATGCATGCAACTAATGCTTTATGTTTTTTCATTTATTCAGTATTTTATTTTGGGAGATGTTCAGAAAAGGGGGAGAATTTTTACAAGTTCCTCCTCCGTTTTTTATGCAATAAGAGAAATTTTCTCAAACTCCCTTCACAATACTACTAAAGATTACTTAATGCTTGTAAAGTACTATGTAAGTGCTATCAATCTTGCAATGCCACCAGTTACAATTTAAAAGTTTGCACCATTATTACATATACAAGAAATCTCTCCAAATTGTATAAACTTGATGACCAGCAGGGTCTTGCATGCACACCAAGTATAGTATTATCCCTATACTGAGATACAGCCATCACCTCTTGGTCCCATTGAAGTCAATGGGGATCACAGAGAAGGTAAGCTAAGCATTTTCAAAACCTGCCTTTCATTTTGGGCACACAACTTCCAGATGCAGGGAAGTTGGTTTTCAGAGGTACTGAACACCTGTAGCTGCCTTTAGCTTCTGGAGGAGCTGTGGGTACTCATCACTTTTGAGAGTTGGACCAAAGTATCTCAAGTTGGGAATCCCTTTTGTAAAAATGCTATGTAAATAACATGGCCAAATGCACAAAGCAAATCAGTGCCAGAGCCAGGATTAGAACTCAGGAGTACCTGGCTCTCTGTCTTGTGCTCAAGACCACCTGACCACATTGAATCTGTACATTAATCACCTTTTCAGTAGCTCTATAAATACTGTCCTCCTATATCTCTTTTGCTGCTAGCCCTTTTACATATGGATGAGAGCTAGAGCAAGACTCTTGCTCTTAATTCATCTAGGGAGAAATTCACCCTCCTGGCCTGAAGCCAGAATAATCCACCACAACTATTCCCATTGGTGTCAGGATGCAAGGCTGCAGCACAGGCCCCACTGTGGTAGTCCAAGATCCTCCCCATACACCAGTCATGGTATGGTAGGACCAGGGAATCTAAACACATGGTCTATCCCTGCACAGCCCTCATTACCTCTCTCCACACCAGCTTATGCAGAGACTCACTCCTTGGTGCACAAACCTCACGCACCACCAGCTTCACAAGCATCCCTCTTGCCCCTTGCAATTTAAGAGGTATGGAATGCCTTGTCCTGGCTGTCTCCTCTATGGCAAGTTTCACCAGTGAGGAAAATTGTTCCTTACTATTCTTGGGTTGTCAACCTCAAACGTGGGCTTTTGTCCCCCTGCCCCCAATAATAGAATCCAGCAAAGCTGCCATCTTTATTTAACACTTTAATAAATATTTATATCATTTATTTATAATGAGACAATGGCCATATGGATACAATTCTCTGAACAATTCAAAGGAAACTATTATTGTTTTTGTTCTCTTTTCTGAAGTCTCCCATTTAAAGTGTACAATATACACTTCAGCATGGAGTGTGTTCTGTATTACAGTAGAATATTAACAACCACACGCTATTTCTGATAATTTGTCCAGCAATGCAGTTTATCTTCCTTCTCATATGCAGCTGCCAGTTTTTAAATCCAAACAATCCTGGGCACCATCAAAACCAACCAATGAACTGCATTCTAGAGGGAAATAAACGCTATTTCTGCATCAGCATGGATACATTCCATCTGTGACACAGCAGACTTGTGCCTCTGGAGCTGAATCATCCAGTGGTCATCTGCATCCACTGTCCTAAGAAACATTATTTCGCCCTCATTTGAATTTGTTGCCTGTCGCCACCACTTAACCCATAGGAGAAGTAGCAGCTTTCCAGAGGCTGTCTACCCCCTTGCCCCAAGCACTGCTACCCAGGGCCGGCTCCAGGCACCAACAGACCAAGCACGTGCTTGGGGCGGCATCTTGTAAGGGGCGGCCAATCTTAGGGTGGTGGGGGGCACTCGGGGTTTTTTTTTTTTTTTTGGTTTGGCGGGGCGGCGCTGGGGGGGTGGGTTGTTTTTGTTTCGGCAGCGCGGCGCTCGGAGGGGTGTTTCAGCGGCACAGCGCTCCGGGGGGGGGGGTGTTTCGGCGGGGCGGCACTTTTTTTTTTTTTTTTTTGCTTGGGGCGGCAAAAAAGTTAGAGCCGGCCCTGCTGCTACCCCCAATACTGGCAACTGACACAGGGGAGTAAGCGGATGCCTTGACACCTGACCAGTGCCTGCTCTCTGTGAGCCCATCACTGGAGAGGGGAAGTCAGCGCTCAGCAATAAATAATAACCCCTCTTTCATGGATTTTAGTCTACATGGAGTAGAGGGAGCATATTGTACAAAGCAGCTATTGTCAGATCTTACTGATGAGCAGAGCAGTGTCGGGATAAACTCTCTATTGGGAAGGTTTGTTCTGTTCATATACTTGTGTGTATTTCAGCCTGTGGCTGCCCTGTCCTACACCTGGGTGTCTTTATTTTTGCCACAACAGGAAGTGTTCCAGGAAACCAAAAGACTGCCTCTAGAGTGTACAGAGAGCATGGAAATGCATCTCTGCACTTTCTGGAGGACATCATCCCGCTTTTAAAATTTCCTGACTGAACTAAGACACTATTAAACTATTTACAAATACAGCCTCTGACTTAGCTCTTCAGGTTGCTTAAACACAATCCTAGCATGTCTTGATCAGTGTCTGAGGGCAGTGGTTTTCAACCTTTTTTTCTTTTGCGGACCCCTAAAAAATTTTGAATGGAGGTGCGGCCCCCTTTGGAAATCTTAGACATAGTCTGGGGACCCCCAGGGGTCTGCGGACCACACATTGAAAACCACCATCTTAAGGCATTTCAACAATCTTCCCCATCTGCTGTACCGCAAACCCTCTTTAGTCAAATCCTTGTCTGCAATAGACTCCTCAGTCTCATGGCCAATAACAGGGGCAGTTTGTGAATTGTTTTCAACTTGTATGTCTGCTCTCACTTCACTCATCTCAGCCAAGCTGTCAGGTATCTTGAGCAGATCGCTTACCATTTCTTTGTAAGATTTTTTGTCTCCATGATCACTGAGCAAGAGGGAGGTATCTCAGATCACCGTAGCTTTGACTGGCTAGTGCCCACCTTGCCAAATTCTCAACCAGTTTTTGTTCATTAACTGTGGAAGAGGTCTTGCAGCTTCATCTTGTACTATTTTATCTGATTGTCCTTTCCTCAGTATCATAGACTTCTTAATCATCCTTTGGTTTTGTCCCATATCTGGTAATCGAGTATTTATATGTCTGCTGTAGAAGAGTGCAGCAGGTGACTTTCCACATTGCTGCAGTTTAACTCTGTAACTGAGCAGTACTAAATATACATCTTTGCTTCCAATCATTGCTTTTTTGAGAAAGTTCTTCACTATACGTATTCCACATTCAGTTAACCCCTTGGTTTGAGGAGATCTGGGAATAGATGTCTCATGATAAAAGTTGTACATTTTAGTAAAGTCCAAGAATTCCGTAATCTTGAACTGTGGTCCACTGTCAATTATTATTGTTCCTGTAATTCCATGACCTGCAAATACAGATTTAATGTGCTTAACTGTTGCTGCTGTGGTATCTTCAAGAAAGATACCACAGCAATGACTTCTGGGAAATTTGTAAAGTATCCCATTGTAACCAGTGATTACATCTAACCAGGTTGAACAGATCAATTCCAACTTTGTCCCATGGAATGACAAGTTTGTGCAATATCACTGGTTCTTTCTGCTGGGAATCCCTGTACTTCTGACACATTCAGTACCTGCTCACCATTTCTTTGATTTCATTATTCATCTGTGGCCAGAATACAACTTCTCTCTCTTTTTTTGATTTGGTCATTCTCAGGAGCTCATTTTTATAGTAGGAATATGCAGATTGGAAGTTTTGATTTTCCCCTCCTTATCACTTGTATCACTGTTTGTAGCATTTCATCGGACTCCAATTCATCCCCTAAGCCTGGAGATACAGGACATTTTTATCATGTTAACATGTATGTTTACTTTTTGTTCCAGATTATCAAGTTGTCTATTGTCAGCTAGAGCATATACTTTTGAGCGTAATGTCTCCCATTATTAAGTAGCATCCAGATTGGAACTCCAGGGTCAAATCATACTTCTGTATTTTCAAAAGTAACCACTCTATACTTGGTGCTTCATCAAGTCCTTTTTTGTATATTGCATTCAGTGGTCTGTCATCAGTTTCTGCTTTGAAGCTAGGAGCCCAGAGAGAAAAAACAAACAAAACAACATGAAATCTTGAACATCCATACGCCAGACCTACTGTTTCTTTTTCAATTTGGGCTTACAACTTCTCTGCATCTCTCATGGACATAGATGCATGAGACTGGCAACCAAACAGTTCCATGACACTGTAACAGTATTGCTCCCGGTCCTCCTTTTGGAAATCTGCAGGGAGTTTGATGTCTCTCAGTGGGACAAAAAATTGCAGCATGGAGCTGATGTCAGAATGTGCTTTAAATCACTGTACCCTCATGCTCTAGAATCCATGACCATGCAGTGACCTTCTGGAGACGTCGTTTGAGGTGAGTTGTAGAGTTGGGTATGAATTTGCTGACATAATTCAATATGCCTAGCAGCCTTTGAATTCCCTTTTAATCTTACAGTCTCAGCATGTTCAGTTTTGCTTGAATCTTTGATTCACTGGGCAAAATTCTCTTGGAGGTCAGCCTCTTTCCCAAGTGTGTTATTTCCAAGTATGTTTGAAATGAACATTTAGCTTTATTCATTTTCTTGTTATTAGTTCTTGCAATTTCCAGTACTCTCCTCAGTCATTCCTGATGTAAGGTGGCAGTGCTGCCCCAAATTATCATGTCATCCGTGTATGCTTTCACACCTGCTAGACACTCTAGCATCTGGCTCATTAGACAGTGAAATACTTCTGGAGCCAAACGTATTCCAAAAGGCAGTCTTGGGAAGTAGTATCCACCAAATGGTGTGTTGAAAGTGCAGACTCTGGAACTTTTCAGTGTCCCCAGGGATTTGCCAGAATCCAGTCAGTGCTGAAAAATTTGGCCCCTGACATCTCAGGGAACAGTTCACTTCTTGTGGGCAAGTGGAAGGATTCTCTCTTCTATGTTCAACTCCTTAGGATCCATACACAGCCACAGCTGTCCTCCTTTCTTCTCTGCAGTTACAAAGGAGTGACTCTGCTGCTGGGTCTTCTGTTCTCTGAAGGATACCACTTGCTCTCATGTTTTCCAGTTCTTCTTTTAGCCCCTTTAAGGCTTGTGGAACTTTTTGCGCAGTGTGTACCACAGGGTTCTGCATTCTCTCTTAACTGTAGCTTGTACGTTACTGGGAGGCACCCATTTCCTGTGAATACCTCTTCACATGTTGCTATTAATACTTTCTACTTGGTTCTATGTGGTATACCTCTATCATATGGCAGCCCCAACAAGAGTGCTTTTCTGAGGCAGGCTGCAGTATGCCTGGTGTACCTGCCTCACTTTCCCCTCTCAGGACTTCACAGCATCCTCTCTTGCCTCAACAATACTACCCACTCTTGGGGTTCATTTATTACAAAAGTTGTGTGCAAACTGTCCAAAACATAAGTCCCAAAACATAGTCCATTTTCACCCCAGTGCAAGTAGTCTTTAAAAGACCAAGACAACTCATCCATTGATGCAACACATAGCGCCCAGACTCTTTGTTGGCAGTCTTCTGTCCCTCTGCCGGGGCAGAGACCCCCACCCTTTCCAGCTGGAGTGCAATCTGCTATTCCCAGCAGGAAACCTTCACCCCACCACCAGCCTCTCTACTGGGAAATCATCCTGATCAGGGGAGCATCCCTCACTGTTCCCCTGGGTCCAGCTCTCCAGCATATTTCAGAATATAAGCCCCCCTGCTGCTCCCCTGCCTTGAGCCCTCCCTGGCCCTCAGCTTTGGCTTTCCAGCATAGGCATCAACAAGCATCTCTCTTGTCTTCAGTGCCCTCCAGCTATCCATCCCCGGCTCGGGGAAGTCAGCCATCAAACCCCTGCTCTCCTGCCTTCCTCCAAGATCCACCACAGGACCTTCCTGGCAACTTCCCTCTTCCTGACCGTCTCCTGCAGTCTCTGACTCCAGTTCACCAAGTCTCCCTCTCTAGGGCTTAGGTCGTCTCTTTTAAACCCAGTTGGAGTGAGCTGATGAGTCACAGGTGCGCTGACCTTGCTCCTTCTTAAAGGGCCAGTGCCACCCTGTGATATCATCTTAACGTGTGTAGGCCCAAGACTGGTTGCTTGCCTCTCTGTACCACCACAAACACTTGTTTTATCCTTTTCCTTTTGTATTTAAGTGTCAGTGTGTACTCCCCCAAAACAGGAATCGTTCCTCAGTTATACTTTTCCCAGACACTTTTGACTTTTCCACTTTTACATGCACCCCACGGTCTGTCTTTTGATGCACATTTAAATTAGCCAATCTTTTGAGTTGTCAGCCTCCTCCATTATTGTGCAGAAGAGCAGCTTTTCCTCTGTTTGAGGAATCCCTGTCTACGCTTAATACCTGCCCTTTCCTGCTCGCTCACACATTTTAGCATAATGATTGGGTTTATTGCCGTTCCTACATATTTGCCGGAATGTTGGGCATGCCTATATTCATGCAGGTTGCCACATTGCTGGTATGGTTTCCTACTTTCCATGTTTCTGGCCTTGGCCAATTTAATTTCTGTGAGCTTTTCCCACGCCGGTTAACTATAGTACTCACAATCATCTGCTGTGTGCCTTTCTCCAGGCTTTTTATTTGTGTTTCCATTTGTTCTTCTGCTCGGTATAGACACATTGCTCTTTCTAGTATCGGATCCATCTCCCTTAGTAACCATTCACAGATTTTTTATTGTTACACCCCACGACAATCTGGTCTTTAATGAGAGAGTCTTTTAATACACCAAATCCACAGGAGTGACTTTTTGGTTTTACGTCTGTGACAGACTCCTCTATTGTTTCCCCTTCATTCTGTGTTCTCATCCTGAAAATCTCTCTCATAAGTAACATTTTTTCCTAGGGACACAATGATCCTCAAATGTTTTCATTATTTCTGCAAAGCTTTCTTCTCTCTCCCCATCACAATCTGTTTAGAATGCATTGTATATGTTGGGCTTCTGTGCCTACCCCTGTTAAGAGCACAGCAATCTTTTGCTCATTCTCCAGTTTATTTGCCCCCAAGGCTTTCATATATAGTTCAAATTGTTATCTGAACCTTTTCAAGGCATATTTAGCATTTTCCCTGGTTCTCAGTGCTGGAGCGGGAGGCACACCTCTACCCAGATATAACGCTGTCCTCCGGAGCCAAAAAAAAAAAAAAAAAAAAAAAAAAATCTTACTGCGTTATAGGTGAAACTGCGTTATATTGAACTTGCTTTGATCCGCCGGAGTGTGCAGCCCCGCCCCCCCAGAGCGCTGCTTTACCATGTTCTATCCGAATTCATGTTATATCGGGTCGCATTATATCAGGGTAGAGGTGTATGTGCAGTTGCCCAGGATCTGTAGTAACCATTGCAAGGTTACCTCTCAGTGGGTGTTCCAGCCTGCTTTGCCTTCCACTTCTGGTACCATGTACCGTAGAACCTCAGAGTTACAGACACCAGAGTTACAAACTGACCGGTCAACCACTCACCTCATTTGGAATAAGTAGTACTCAAATCAGACAGAAGCAGAGACAAATATATATATATATATATATATATATATATATATATATATATATATATATATATATATATAAAAAAGCAAATATAGCACAGTACTGTGGTAAACAAAGACAATAAAGGGAAAGTTTAAAAAAAGATTTGACAAGGTAAGGAAACTATTTCTGTGCTTGTTTCATTTAAATTAGGATGGTTAAAAGCAACATTTATTTCTTGATCTAGTCATTTTATTCAAACCCAGTTCAAAGGGCTTGTCTATCCTGCGGAGTTGTCAACAAAACTTTTGTCTTTCACGGGTACTTAAAAAAGCCCCACCGCGAAAGACAAAAGTTTTGCAGACGCAAGTGGCAGTGTGAACACAGCTCCTGCCGACAAAGCCAGCGCCGCTCGCGGGGCTGGAAGTATTTTGTCCGCAAAAGTGCCAACAAAGTACTGACAAAAAGCATTTACACATGCTGACTTTTAACAACAAGGCTGTGTCGACATAGCCTTGTCGCTAAAAGCTGCGTGGTGTAGACAAGCCTTAGGGTTTGTCTAAGTAAACGAGTCTGGCAGGGAATTCTGTACAAGAAAGGTGATTAAACTAATGCCTGCCTTAATGCAGGTTGTCACTGACAAGCACTTTCTCAAAAGGGGAGATTAGGTTTCAGGTTGGCACAGATAGCCTGGCTTTTCGTCTCTCTCTATACCGCATACACCAAACTCCCTGCCATGCAGAGGAGAATCTATCTGGCCACTGAGCTATACCTGTTGCCTGTTCAGTTCCCTTGGGGAATGTTATTAGTGCTTTAAGGTGAAAAGGGGAGAGGGTGTTACGGGGGAGGGGGTAGCTGCACAGCAGGTGGTGGTGGGAGTCTTGTGGCAGGAGGGGAAAGGATCTGGCGGTGGGGGGTTGAGGAGGCGAGCAGCAGGTGGGCAGAGGAGGAGCTGAGCAGAGGGGGAATTTCAGAGGTGAGTGGCAAGTCAGCGGTGGATGGTGGCAGGGCCTGGGGCAGAGCAGAGGTAGAGTGTGGGCGGGGCTGTGGGCAGAAGAGGCAGGACAAGGAGCTCACCTTACCCAGGGGAAGTTTAACCCACCGCCTGTGTCCAGGCCAGACAATTTGGGGGATAAAGGTAGTTACAGTGGGGGGGGGGGGAAATGGGAGGATACCCTATACATCATTCTCACCCACGTACCTTCACAGCAAGTTTTGCCCCAGTTTTGTTCTCTTGTGTTCTGTCCAGTAGGGGCATGCAAAGTCCCAAGCAAACAACCTTGCAAGGTTAAACTTGTTTGGATGCACGGATTTCAAACAGTTCTGACAGTGTCATCAGTCATTTGTTTCCATGATCACCAGCTACACATGTGTTTTAGGAACACTTCTCCTTCAAAATACTGGATAGCAAGTTCTTATAAATTGGAGCTTTGGGACCTGAGGAGCTTTTTACTGCTGGTATGGCGTCTGCACAAGTAACCCAGGCTTAGGCACGAAAATGATTGCTTGATGTTGCTTTCAGGGAGGGAGGAGGCAAGTGCATCATGGGAGGCTGACGATATGTACCCAAAACAACTTGCGAAAAGGTTTGTGTCCCATCAGACATTGGGAGCCTAACCCAGAATTCCAATCGGCAGCAGGAACTGTGGGATACCTGCCCACAGTGCATCTCTCCGTGAGTCGATGCTACCCATGGTAGCAAGGATGCGCTCCGCCGACGGAATGCACATAGTGGGGACATGCAGCATTGACTTTGTAAAATCGGAGGCTAAATGTCGACAAATAAATTCAGCCTACTTTTGCCCTAGACATGCCCTAAGATTAAGGTCTCACTGCTGCTGCTTCTTGGCCAGCCACCCATTGTGCCTGGTGTCTATCAGCTGATGGTTTTGGCACTTGCCATGCTGCCTGGTCAGGAAGGTTGTCTCATTGGCTCCACTGCTGGAGTAGACAGCAGAATTTAATGCCAGGCAAGGAAGGAAGAACAGGGGGAGAGTCTCTCACAGAAATGTGCAGAACCAGAATTCTAATAGCCCAGATGATGCATCACTTGCAGTTAAACAAGCATAACAGGAGGGGGTGCTTCATTTTCCTCCGGAATAATTCGATTCTCTCATTGCGATCAACCACTTTGCCTTCAGCTTTCCAAGCTGTCCACCTGGGAACCTGATTATTGCCTTGTGAAATGGGGCACCCTGCCTGCTATGTTTACGATCACTCCCTGTTAATTAGCAAAACTGGATGTGGAATGCACCCCTACCCATTATGACTAAACCTCACTCAATAGGATTTTAATTATGACCTTGTTAAAGCAAAATCAGTTGTCTAATCAAGTTTAAATTAAATGCATATTTAGGAATTTTAATTTTAGCATTCCCAGAAATGTGATATTTTGGCAATGAATTATTTATTTTGGGTACGTCTCCAGTATATATATATATTTTTTTAAGGATAAGAACAGCAGCAGCACACCAGGAAGATAGGTAAATAAATTCAGACTCTAGTCAATAGCATTTTTCTAAATTAACATCTTCCCCACTGTGTTGGCTGGCACACACTTAGAGACTTCACAAGAAATGGAATAAAGAACATTCAAAGCATACCAACAAAATTAAAATGTGGTTTTCCAGGGTAAATATGGATTGAGGAATTATATATTACCAGCCACCCTCGGGTAATATTTACGTTTTTGTCTGCATGGCTGGAGTCCCAGAAGCATATTTGCTGCAGCATCTACTGTATAAAGGCTGAGGATAGATATTTTTTCCCCGTTATTAGGGGTCTTTGATGTTTGTGAAAGGTGCTAGATTGACAGCAGAACCGATACAGCAAAGATAGTAGCAGTGGCAGCATCCCTGTTCTGTCCAGATTATACACTATTGGGAGATATCCTCAGCTATTTACTGAGTAGGGCCTAATTCAGCAAAACACTTATTCACAAGCTTAACTTTAAGTCAATGGGACGCAAGTATGTGCTTAAAGTAAGCAATTTCTTTGTTGAATTGGAACCTTGATCTTGGGACCTGGATTCTCTGGTACTAGTTAGGTCCAGATTCAGGAAAGCATCCCTGTTTAACAAAGTATATGCTGAAGTGAACTTAAGCAAGTACTTAAAGTTCAGCACATGCGTAAGTGCTTTACTGAAGCAGAACCTTGTTGTCTTTTAGCCTGTCTGTGCTGAAGTTTGCCTGTTTAATAAACAGATAGAATAACGGTCTATTGGATTGGTGTGAAGCTTAAGTAATGTAGTTAAAATATTTTGAGATTCTTGGATGAAGAGGGATATAAGCACAAATTTTTATTATTTTATGACATCCAAAAGTAACTAATATCATTCAAGCTATACATATACATTTAAGTACTATATAATTCTCTACTCAGTTAATAATTAGCCATTACATTAGCTTGTGAATTACCTTCTGCCATGCTTAAATTTGTACTGCTGCTCATAAAATGAAACATTTACCAGAAACGTCAAGTTGAATTTCCAATGAGGTCTGAATTTTGTACATCACCTGCTTTTGACAAACAGCAAAAAAAAAATCAGTGTGGTAGGATCACTGTGGTTTAGTGGCCAGCTTTCACAGAAAATAGAGTGATCTTATTTCAGTTGTCCATCATAATCCCCACTGAAATGTGTAACAGGATCTTACTAATATCACAGGGTGATTCTTCCATCAGTCCTTTAAGACTCTGCAGCTTCTGTTAATTCTAGGTTCTCTTAAAAAGGAATGTTTCAATAATTTGATGTTAAAGCCAGTAAACATGATTAAGGTTTGTGCCTAAGGTTCTCTCTCCCTGCCTCCCTTCCCTCCCCACCCCGCTTCCCCAAGGTGTCAAGCATTAATCAAAGTCTACACTTGTAAAATATTTTAGACAGTTTGTCTAAGTTTCAGACAAAAATACTAAATACAATGTCACATTGAAAGTACCTTCTTTAAAAAACACCACTGCATGTATATGACAGATGAAGCTTATACACATAACACATCGGGTATGTCTACACTGTAATCAGAGGTTTTACTGCAGCTCAGATAGATTAAAGCTAGAGCAGGTCAGGCTAAGTAGCACAGCTAAAAATAGCAGTGTAGACACCCTGGCTCAGGCTGTACAAGCGCATCTGGATTCCTGAGTATGTATTCACATTGCTAGCCTGCACCAGGATCCATGCTACCATGGTTTTGCATCTATTTTTTAGCCACACTGACTAGACTAAAGCTAGCATGGGTGTGTCTACCTCAGCAGCAATCATACCTCTGACAACCCTGTAGACAGACAGACAGACAGACGGACAGACACACACACACACACACACACACACGTAGTGCCTGGTTTCCCCTTCTTTTCATTGTTTAAGGGTAAGGAGAAGACCTTGCACTCTTGAAGGGTTACTGGAAGAGATTAGACTCAAGCCACAAACAGTGGTACAGGATAAGAACGTGTGGAGTTGTGAAGATACAGATCTTGGCCAGACAAAGAGCATGGCCAGACCAAATGTGGATCTAAGCTTTCACAAAGTCTGGAGGTGTTCAGTCATGAGGATTTGGTTTGCATCTATCACTAGTTCCTGAGCTTTTGAAAGCCTATTTCAAATTAGGCATAATAGTAATTTGTATTTATCATAAAGCAGCAAAGAGTCCTGTGGCACCTTATAGACTAACAGACATATAGGAGCATGAGCTTTTGTGGGTGAATACCCACTTCTTCGGATGCATGTAGTGGAAATTTCCAGAGACAGGTATAAATATGCAAGTAAGAGTGAGTCAGGCTAGAGATAACGAGGTTAGTTCAATCAGGGAGGATGAGGCCCTCTTCTAGCAGTTGAAGTGTGAACACCAAGGGAGGAGAAACTGCTTTTGTAGTTGGCTAGCCATTCACATGTTTAATCCTGAGCTAATGGTGTCAAATTTGCAGATGAACTGAAGCTCAGCAGTTCCTCTTTGAAGTCTGGCCTTGAAGTTTTTTTGCTGCAGGATGGCTACCTTTAAATCTCCTATTGTGTGTCCAGGAAGGTTGAAGTGTTCTCCTACAGGTTTTTGTATATTGCCATTCCTAATATCCGATTTGTGTCCATTTATCCTTGTATTTATCATGTGGCTTCCAGTCGACAGTTTCCAAGCACTCTACCAAATTAATTAAGCAAGCTCCTCAGGGTGTCTGTGAGGCAGATAATACTGTTGCCCCTTTTTGACCTGAGCTGCTAGACAAAGTTTGGGCCCCTAGGGATGTTCCAAATGGAGTCTGCCATTTGCTTTGATGCACTCTTGTTTATACAGTATAATGTTCAAAGTCCTGCTTCTCCAAATGCAGGAGGAACCAAGAACAAAAGCAGCAGTTTCTTAGCTTATTGCCCCACATCTCTTTAGCCAACAGACCCAAAGCTCTCTCTCTAGCTTTTCCCATGCTCACACTGTGCTTACAGGCAGCTGCTCAATTCTCCTACTACCTCTCAGTTTCCTCACACACACACACGATCACAAATACCTAGTCAAACCCTCCACACACTTGGTGCTAGTTTCTGGGCAGATACAGTTAGACCTTGTCTTAGGTGTGGCCTCTTCAGTGTTTCTTACAACCATCCAACCTTCACACATCAGTTTTAACAAGTTTTCAACACAACCCATAAGAAGGTTTCACCCAGCTCAGAACATTATCCATTCTAAAGATGCAGACAGGACTCTGGGACAGGGACTGTCTCGTGTTTTTGACAGTTTCTAGCACAGGGGTCGGCAACCTTTCAGAAGTGGTGTGCTGAGTCTTCCTTTATTCACTCTAATTTAAGGTTTCGCATGCCAGTAATACATTTTAATGTTTTTAGAAGGTCTCTTTCTATAAGTCTATAATATATAACTAAACTATTGTTGTATGTAAAGTAAATAAGGCTTTTAAAATGTTTAAGAAGCTTCATTTAAAATTAAAGTGCAGAGCCCCCCGGACCGATGGCCAGGACCCGGGCAGTATGAGTGCCCCTGAAAATCAGCTCGCGTGCCGCCTTCGGCGCATGTGCCATAGGTTGCCTACCCCTGTTCTAGCAAAATGAGGCCCAGATATTGTTAGTGTCTCCAGATGCTTTGTAATACAAAAAAAATAGCTAAAAATAATAAGGAGTCATGAAGAAGTTAAGTTACTCATCACCCAGCAAATCAGTGACAAAGCCAGAACAGAACCCAGATGTCCTGATGTTCAGTTCCCTGGACCTTGGTATAATATTGCCTTGGTATAATAAGTACTCTATGGGTAATAGAAGCATGTTTAAAGAAAAGAAAACTGTAGACTGGGCATATAATAATATATCCTGATTTACCTGCTAAAAGTATAATGGATCCTCCTCCACCCAAAATGGTCACTCTTAAATATTTTCCAATTGCCTTAGATAAAAATGCATTGTTTCCATATTTGCAGGATTCCTTACATATTGCCTATAAGTAGTAATGGAAAAACTGGGATATCTATTTAAGGCAAAATTAGTCGGATTTTAAGGAGGACCACTATATTGCCCTTCGACCAAAAATATGAAGAGTATTATAGACTAGTCACTGCCGTCAGTTTTAATCTAAACTTTATCCTCATACTTATTAAGTGAGAACAAAATATCTGAAAGTAGCATTAAAAGTCAGATCTCCAATCATAATGAAAGAGACCTAATGAATAAACAGATGCAATCACCACACAGCCTGAGGACAAGCTACTATCATAGATAGTTAGACTTACATCTGATTAAAATAGCTATTTTAAGTATTCAATAGAGACAATTTTTTTTATTTATTTATCTAGCTTTTTCCAGGATTGTAAATCTTAAGAACAGATGTGAAATACGTTTATATGAAGTCCAAGCCAGAATTTGGCCACGACTTAAGAGCTAATATGGCTTTCTTTGAGAAAGAGCTGAGCTAATAAAAGAATAGAGCTAATAGTATGGCTCTAAATCCCAGGCAACCACCTACTGAAAGGGAGTAGGAGTGAACCTGAGAGCACCACCTACTGATTAATCAGCACCATTAGTTCCTTGAGGGCCCCAACCAGCTACTGAGCAGGCTGAAGCTTGAGACATAAGGCCACACCCTGAGGTGAAAGCGTTGTGGGACTAAACTAGAGCTTTAAAATAGGAAATTTGGTTGAATAATAGAATGAAATAAAAGCAGTCAAATTCCTGTTGCATCTTTCACTTCGAATGAGCAGTGAGCTATTACTTACTCACACTACTTGACTTTATATTCCTCATGTCAAGGACTCAACAGTACACATTTAAGATTGACACTTCATGTTTTCTTTTCATCTTTTGTTATTTGTTTGAGAAACTCATTAAATAGCTTAAAAGACCTTGTTCCACAGGACTGAAGGTCAGACTGTACCACATCCCATGTGAGTTCAGCTCTGTGTAATTGGATAAACTTGGCCTGCTTTTCAAAATTGGTTTAAAGGGACTTCAAAAGGAACAGAAGACTAAGTGAGCCCTGGCTAAGTGCACAGTTTAAGAAAGATCAAGCTGAATCTATTATTTCTGAACCAAAGTAGAGGGAACAAATTCACAGAAAAATTGCACACTTGCTAACTGCCATCCTTTCAACAGACAAGATTTTGTGAAATCACCTAATGGAAGTCTGGAATTTAATATTAAAGAAGATCTCTATTTCCAGAGTAAATAATAGATAACTTTCCTAATACATCAGAAAATTTAATTCAAATCTTTTGCAGCTGTGTTTTGACCTGGGCAAAGCAGTAACTGCTCGGGGCCAAATCCCCTCCCTGGTGTAACTCTACTGATACCAGGGATTAATGTGTCCCATAGTATTTTAACTATGCATTCAGTTAAATTCACAATAGGTCTGATTAGGATTTTACCTGCTCCTGATTTCAGATGAAGTATGTGGAGTTACTCTAGTGTGAAATGAATACAATTGAGATCAGGAACAGGCCCAGTGATGAGAGTTGCTATGGCCCAGATCCACAAAGAGGCACCTAAACCAGCATATTTGGGCTATTTTTAGGCATGACTGTGATCCACAAAACCCCAGCCCTTCTTGGCTACTACCTAAGCAGATAGGCACCTGAACTCACTTGGTGCCTAAAGTTCCAGGATAAAAGTTCTTTAGGTTTTTGCCTCTGGGAATGCACAGTGCCTATCACGCTGCTAAGCCCCAGAGCAAGGGGATGAGAGACTATAGAGGGAGTCTCATCCTCTCTGACTCAACTAATATTTAGTTATTTAATTAAAGCAGAAAAACATCAATAGGAGAGATGGAGGGAGCCAGAGGGGGCACTTGAACTGGTGGTCTCCCAAATCAGAACTGAGTACCCCAAGCACTGTGGTTATAAGGGAGCTTCTCCCCCCACCCTGGCTGTTTTTGTGTGGAGCTAGGTGGCCTCTGAGCATGCCTACCAGATTGTGCCCTGCACATGAGAAAGGCAGAAGAGCATCTTATCTACCCTGGTATCATGGATCACAAGCAGAGAGTCGCTGAGTTCTATGACAGGGGCAGGGCTTAGGACACACCCCTCTCCTCGGCATCTCCATGGGCTAGTTTTAGACAGCTCCCCACCTAGCATGCTGGCTTTTGAGGATCACAATCTAAGGTGCCGATCTCTTCCCATGCATCATGTAGGGAGCCTAACTCAGGCTCTGTGGCTCTCCTCTTATGCCGCGGAGCACCGCAACACCCATCCCTTTGTGCTGACAGGCCTATGTTTCTGAAGCCGGAGCTACTTAAATCCCTGCTCAGATTAACTGGAACATTTACTTACATGTCAAATGAATTCCGTCCGGCAACGAGCGTCATGCTTTGCAAACTAAGCTGGGGAGAGATGCCATCTCCATCGTTCATTGAAGTTTGACATCTACTGGAATCAGCACGTTCAGCCCTGACCGTGAGTTTAAAGTTAAGGAGCAGTTTTTTCTCCCGGTAGGAATAGTCTGCCTCACACATTCCCTGTCAGAGCCCGTACAAAGCTATATGATGGTGAGCCATGGGGCTTGCCTACACTACAAAGTTGTACCATTTTAACTATACCAATCTATTTAGCCCCCAGCCCCCACCTCAAGTGTGGATACAATTAGCTCTGTATAAAGATGGTTTACAACTGTGTCCATAATTGGGCTTCTACAAGTAGAACTAGATCAGTTAAAAAAAAAATCACATTCCCCTAAACAAAATAGTTATACTAGTAAAACTCAAGTGCCTGGGTCATGAGGAATTTAACTGTCTACAAGTATTTGTGAGGTGAAAACACCAAAGAGGGAAAGGAATTACTCGGAGGGTGGAAGACGCATAGATTGGAGTAATGGGATGAAATTAAGCTAAGGAAAATGCAGGATGAATATCTGGAAAAAATACTTAACAGTGAGCGGCACCGGTTGTTGGGGGTCTGCTAGCCTTAGCCAACGTCACACAAACGCTAGCCTGCAGCCACCCATACAAACTACCACTGCGCATTCACCACCTTTAATATTTAACCACATTAGATCACCTGTTCTGGCTGTATGAAATAGCCGGCCCTGACAGTCAGACCCTTTTCAATCATGGCATGTACAACCATTTGCTTGAGCTGTTAAAACAAGGCTAGATAAAGCTTTAGTCAAAAATCCTACAATCAGCCTGTGGCTCTGAACTAGGTGACCAGATAGATAGGTCTGGTTAATCTTTAATTTCAGTGGTTCTCTCTGTTCCATGCATATATTTTTTTATGGTTGGGTATGAAGATTTTCCCCACTGAATTTTCTACATCTTTTTACACAGTTGGGATTTTGGTAAATACTGTCTCCTTCACAAACAGGAGTGATTTAAGAGTTCGTTTCTTCTGTGCCACTTATTGCACCAGGATTCATGATGCACGCTTTTCCATATGTCAGATGTCTCACTAGGGGACTTTTCAGTGAATATTTATGTGGGTTTAGTTCTTGAAAACATTAAAAAAAAATAAAGTGGCACCTGTTTTCCTAATTTGTGATACCCTGAACCCCAACTATCCATCCTGAGTGTTCATTGTTCAGACCATTTAATCAACGTAGTAAGTCTGTTTATTGTAGTCAGATGTAACTCTGCTTCTGCATGAAACCAGGCTGGAGTGGAGACAATTTTGTGGATGCTCTGGTTCAGTCAATCAATTCATGGCAGAGATACGACTTTGTTACTTGACAACAAACACCGTCTCCTTTCTGCCATAGGATTAGCAGAAGTAAAGAAGGAGAAAGGGCGTGAAACATCACACTTTGTACTATCATTTTATTCTTTATGAAAATATGCTTATGGTATGAATATGACATAACTGAGATGTACTTGATGAAAGATGGGTCTTGTAAGATATCATTGGAAAGGTTATTTACTGAATGTGATTATCCAATTTGTATGCCTGTATCATTTCTGTATCTGAAGCAGTAGCGTAGCTAGGGGGGGAGCGGCCGCTCTCCCACTGAGCGCAAGTGGCGCCTTATCACTCACTCGGAGGAGCGATTAAAAAAAAAAACCGCCACCCGCTGCGGCACTTTTATTTTACTCACCTGACGGCGCTCTGGGTCTTCGGTGGAGGGACCTTCACTCGCTCCGGGTCTTCAGCGGTGGGACCTTCCGTGCCGCCAAAGACATCCGGAGTAAGTGAAGGGCCCACTGCCAAAGACCCGGAGCGCCGCCGGGTGAGTAAAATAAAAGCGCCGCAGCGAGTGGCAGCTTTTATTTTTTATTGCTCCCCCTGTCCCCTCCACCTGGCTATGCCACTGATCTGAAGTTAGGAATATTGACTATGTATCTGTATTTCAACTATGCTACTTTGGGTGACACCCATTGCTAACACTTCAGGTAGGAAAATGGAGAAGCCAGACAGGGCGGATGGCCTATCAGCGAGGGCAATGGACTATGAAAAGGCTTGGCCTTCCTGCAAACACTCCATACTGCCACTGACTCATGGGTGCTGTGATACTACATAGTCAGGTGGTCTTGTCACCTGATACTAAACATTACCTGAAATTTCTTGTAACTTTCCACTGGAAGGGAGGAGGGTCAAATTTGGAAAACAAAGGAGTCCCACCTTATGTAAATCCTATTTAAGGGTAGGGAAGAAAGCAAAGGGGACTCCTCTCCGTGGCCTGTCTGCCCAAAAAGAAAGACTGCTAAACCCACCTGGGAGGGAAGGGAAGGGGGGAGTCCAGACAGACAGGAGTCCAGTCTGAAAAGGAACAGAACTGGATTATGAACCACAGAAACTTTGCAACTTGCCTAAAACGTTTAGGGTAAGAAATTACATTTTGTAACCTGCTTCTTAAGTATATTCAGCTTAGCTTGCATACTTTAGTTTATTTGGTCAGTAATCTGCTTTGTCCTGTCTGTTATCTCTTATATTCACTTAAAATTCACCTTTTATAGTTAATAAACTTATAGCTTGTTTATAATATAACCCAGTTTATGTAATTTCTAACGGGGTGGGGTGGAGGGCAGAAGCTGTGCACATCTCCCTCCACATTGAGGGAGGGAGTGAATTTTATAAAACCTTTGGGTTTGTACCCTTTAAAGGGAGTGGGCACCAGAGTGTTGGGGGGAGCCCCTAAGGCTGAATCTTTCCAGAGCAGATCTCTGTCTCCCTGTGCAGCTGGGCATGGCCCTGCCTGTCTGCTTGGCTGGAAGAGGCTTGTGAGCCTAACCCAGCAAGGCCAGGTCAAGGGGACCCAGGCTGGCAGAATAGGCTGATTAACTGAGCCTCCGCTGCTCAAACCCCAGCACATCAGGTGACACCCCCAAAGGGCCCAAACCCATCACACAAAGTATTTGTGGCTTTTTAAGCTGTTGTATCAAGTTGGAAAGATCTTGGGAGCATTTGTAAGAAGCGGTCATATAAAAACTTGCAATGAAATATTAATGAGGTACCCTATAATGGATTAATTAGTTCACTAACAGCAATTGTCTGTAAAGCTCTTTGAAGCTATAAAACACATCTAAGTGCTGAGCATTATTATTGCTCGTTCATTCAGGATTATTATTGGGTCAAATCCTGATGCTGGGAACTTTCCTGGATTGTGAATCCCACAGCATACAGCAGTCCCTGAGCTCAAAGTCTGCAACTCTCTCTACTCTCCCAGGACCCACTGTGCCTCGAACGGGGTGGGGAGAAAGTGAGGGCATGGCTCCAACCCTTTCTCCCCCAAACTCCAGCTCATG
The DNA here is from genome assembly GCF_011386835.1 of Chrysemys picta bellii. Lineage (NCBI taxonomy): Eukaryota > Metazoa > Chordata > Testudines > Emydidae > Chrysemys > Chrysemys picta. Next base: position 73,679,516 of record NC_088800.1, on the reverse strand, counting down.
GAACAGGACTGACAGGGGGCAATATATTGAGCCACTGTAACAGATCTGGTTGGGAAAACTTTGATGAAACTATTTTCTGTTGGAGAATGCAGTTTTGTAAAAGTCAAAAGACTTTGCAAAATTGTGTCAATTTCACCAAAGTTTCCTTTCAGAAGAAAACCCAGTAATAGTTCTGACAAAGTCAACAGTCCCCTTTTCAGTTCTTCATTGTGAATCTGCTTTTTGTTTTGAATTAAGATTTTGGATTTAATAAAACAGGAAAAAAAGTGAAATAAAAATGAAACATCTAATTTTGTCAAACCAAGATATTTTGATTGACCTGAAATGAAATATGTTTTGGAGTTTGGAGATTTTTCCCCACAGAGAATTTTTGGAAGCTCAGGATTTATTTCTGATTGGAATGAAGATGTGTGTCAAAATTCTTCACGAAACAGCATATCCATCCTCCGTCCAGCTCCACCAGGGGGTTTATGGGAGCAATCCACCCTCCTGGTTCCATCCTGGGCAGTGCACCCTGCACCACTTTTTACCTGAGCTGTGCTTAATAGGAACAATCTAGTCCTCAAATGTAATTCTGTCCTTAGCAGTCAAAACTCAGTGCAGTGAATCATGATTTTATCTGAGTAAAGGCCTTAAGATCTGACCCATCGAATTATTTTTTAATCACTATTATTGTCACTTACTATGAAATTCCAGCAGCAATCTTAGACTCAAACAACCAACATTGTAGTGCAGTGGAGAAATATTTGCAGTATTGCCAACTCTTGCAGTTTTATCACAAGTCTCACGCTATTTGATGTTTTACTTAAAGTCCCAGCTCTTGGAGTCATGGGATTACATGAGAATATCAACTTTCCTTTTTTTTTTTTTTAAGTGAGTTTCTAGCTCTCCTGGCTGCAGAGACAAGCTTGAAAGTGTGACCCAACTCATGTTCTAAAGGCTCAAAAACAGGAGGCAAAAAATATTTATTTTTAATAGCTCATGATTTTTAAGCCTAACACCTGGTATTTGGGGTGGGTGACTTTTTTTAACTTTAGGGGCTGGCAATACTGCAGTAAGGGGTACAATGAGAATGCTCAATGTCTGCAGGTGTATAAATAGTTACTAGAAAGTGTGCCAGTAGATGGCACTCAGGAACATGTACCAGTGGGCATGGGTTTTATAGGGTCAATATTGTTCATTGTTTTTGTGTTCTGTTGTGCAGCCCTTTACATCAGCTCTTAACAACAGGAAGGAATAGAGCTAGCCACTGACACACCTGCAATTCTGCCTCTTATCAGAAACAGTTTATTTCATCCGACTGACTGAAGAGGCACGACAGCAGAGTGCTTAGTTGGGTAGGGCTCCGCGTACACCCAACCCACTCTTCCATTGTGTGTTATGGCAAAGAGAACATGACACTATTCCAATGCTATTCTCCAGCCTTCAGTGTAGAGACATGGGGATCATCCCAGAATGCTATCATTTTGATTACTTTGTTCCAGCCTGTGTTTTAACATTGCAGGGAAGGACTTTGTTCATGCTCGTAATAAAGCTTTATAGGTATCTGTATTTGTGTGTTGCTGTCTAAGAACCAGTTTACAATGATAATCCAACCAGTGGGGGTACTGGATTTCTCTATAGACTAGCTGAAAAGTGTTTCTCTCCAGAGGCTCGATCCCATGGGGGGTAGGTTCCCTCAGCATCTCCTAGAACTAGGTCCAAGAAGAGAACAGCGGGACCAGCTTCTGTCCCCAGTGAGACTGCTTTGCAGTACTCCAGAAGCACAAAGCAGACTTAACCAGCCTGCTGGGGAGTCTCTCAGCACAGGAGAGGCTCCTGATGACCCAGAACCAGTGTTAGAAAGCATGGCCAGGAGGTATGGGTGGGGTGCTGCTGTGACCCAGCAACCCCTAGCTGCCAGAACGACCCCGCTGGGAATATTGTAGCAGGTGTAGTGCAGAGCAGCACCAAGTTACCTCTCAGGGCCTGCCTGACCAGCATCTGCTGGCCCAAGGATCAAGTTGGAAAGGGATCTGGGGATCCTAGTGGAGCACAAGCTAAATACGATGAACAGTGTAACACTGTTGGAAAAAAAAAAAAAAAAAAAAAGCAAACATCATTCTGGTATGTATTAGCAGAAGTGTTGTAAACAAGACATGCGAAGTAATTCTTCCGCTCTACTCTGCGCCAATTAGGTCTCAACTGGAGTATTGGGTCCAGTTCTGAGCACCACATTTCAGGAAAGATGTGGACAAACTGGAGAAAGTCCAGAGGAGAGCAGCAAAAATGATTAGAAAACATGACCTATGAGGGAAGATTTAAAAAATTGGGTTTGTTTAGTGTGGAGAAGAGAACGGAGAGGGGACATAACAGTTTTCAAGTACACACAAGGTTGTTACAAGGAGGAGGGAGAAAAATTGTTCTCCTTAACCTCTGAGGATAGGACAAGAAGCAATGGGCTTAAATTGCAGCAAGGGAGATTTAGGTTGGACATTAGAAAAAACTTCCTAATTGTCAGGATGGTTAAGCACTGGAATAAATTGCCTAGGGAGGTTGTGGAATCTCTATCATTGGAGATTTAAGAGCATGTTAGACAGACACCTGTCAGGCATGGTCTAGATAATACTTAGTCCTGCCATGAGTGCAGGAGACTGGACTAGATGATCTCTCAAGGTCCCTTCCAGTCCTAGAATTCTCTGATTCTATAAAGGTTCATGTAACTGGATCTGTGCAAGGTGCAAAAGGATGCCCGAAGGTTCTTTGCATACCTGAGCAGGTTTCTCATTCTATATTAGCCACTAACACCAGGGGTCACATTTTTCCTGCCGTTGCAAGAATTTACACTCATTCTGACTGTCCAGGACACATTTCAGATTTTGATGTCATTAAATGTACCCGAATGACACATGAGAAGAGCACCTACCATTAACTTGAATGAGTATGATGCTACCCATGCCAGAGACCCAGCACTTTAATATATTTCTGATCCATCAAGGTGCAGGGATAGGGGTATTCTTTAAGAATAAAAAAGGAAGACCAAGTGGAAGTTAGAAAGAGACAAGAGAACTGCTGTGGAGGATTCACCCTTGCACAGAGGGCCAATGCAAAGGGAAAGTCCAGATGCAATTCTAAATCTTGATGTTTCAGGCCTATTCAATGTGCAGAATTAAAACATGCACTCGAATATCCCCAGCTTCCCTAGCACTCTTTCAGGAAGCTACATGCTCTTTCTTTCTTTCCTTCCATCTCTTTAGGTTGCCAGTCCCAAGTTCAGACTTGGTCCCCTGAGGAAATATTATTCCCCATGCTCTACAATTGCACAGCTAGGCTGGAAAGCTTAGGTCTTTTCTCCAGTCTGCTTTTTCATTCTCAGTTTCCTTGGGGGGAGGGATAGCTCATTGGTTTGAGCATTGGCCTGCTAAACCCAGGGTTGTGAGCTCAATCCTTGAGGGGGCCATTTAGGGAACTGGGGTAAAAGTCTGTCTGGGGATTAGTCCTGCTTTGAGCAGGGGGTTGGACTAGATGACCTCCTGAGGTCCTTTCCAACCCTGATAGTCTATGATTCTATAAAGTTTATCTAGCACCTGAAGTATTCACTGCACATGTCCATTTCTTCCTTTCATATCTGCCTATCCAGGGTCCTAGATCTTTACAGTAAGCATCTCATTACCTACAGTGTGCAGGTGCTATCTACACCATGCTGAATGCCCAGTACCATAGAGATTCTGTGCCCGGCTTAGCTTGTTTAGGCTCAAGCTACCTTTCTCCTTTGACACACCAAATAGTTAAAGTTATTTCTGTTGGTCATTTAAAGATGTGAATTTACTGCCTCTTTAGCCCAGTTTGTTCCTCCATTACCTCTGTGGTGCCTCCTTTTGGCTAGCAGGGCACCATTCACCCTGTGGCAGACTCTAACAGTCAGCTGTCACCTCTCACAGGGTCTGGAGCAGTGGTGCTTTAGCCCTCAGGGAAACGCATACTGGAGACCCATCCCTTCAATGGCATTAAAGTCCAAAACTAAATGAATGCTAAGAACTCAAAGCAGAGTCCTCCAACGAGCCTTCAGCAGGACCCTGCAAAACTTCTGCTGAGAGCTTGTCTTCATGCAGCTATTCGTTTGGTCAGCCTCCCTGGGCCCAGTCATCCCAACCACCAGGCAGCCCGTCCAAGGCCGCAAACTTTTCAGACTTGGAAGCCCGACTTTAGCCCTCACCAAGGGGAAAGCAGAGCTCTGCTTCTTTCCTGGTCAGCCCCAAACTGAGCCGGACCTTCTCTTGTTAAGTCCCTCTCCACCTCTGACATCTGCTGCAAGATGGGTCCAATTGACCTCATTAACTTCTCCTTGAGAGTGTTACCCTTGCATGCCCCTTCACAACAGCTACCTCCTTTCTAAAAAGAGGTAAATGTGACCAATCTGCAAACTGTCCTTAGATTCCTTGATTAGCCCATATGAATCTCAAGTACACACACACTTTCCCTTTGCTTATTTCAACCATTTAATTTGATTCTCACCGACAAGCAAGGACATGGGATAATTAATACTCCACTTGTGGGTCTAGTATCATCATCATTAGAGGGGAGCATTCAGCAGATCTATTTTTCTATCTAATAAATTCTGCATTAGTTCCCTAACAGCGTATTCATCTTTCTGTCAAGAAGTCCCAGCTCCCCTGAACAGACACTATTGCTCCAAGTGCTCGGAAGCCTAACACAGTAGATTTGATCCCCGACACTTACAGAAGGTGACATCAGACACGCCTGGCTCACTCGGTATTCAAATAATGGGGAACTGTTCAGAAAATTGAAAATGGGGGTACTGTGGTAGGAGAAAAATGGCTTTAAGTTTTGTCCACTGGTTAAGCAGCCATATCCAGACCCTAAGTCTCATCCAATGCCTACTGCAGTCAATGGAGAGATTTCCCTTGGCTTCAAATGGACATTGGGCCAAACCCTGAGTGCTGTAGGTTGAAGGCCACCTTATTTAGCCTTAACTATAATGAGAATTTTCAACCATTCTCCCACAACCGGTCTAGCACTAGGACAGCTCTATCAGTAGTAGCATCAATGGCAGCCCAGTGTAGGATGGGCACAGGTATTTTTACCCCTATGGGGCCATTACGCACCAGTCAATTGGATTACTCATGTAAGTAACTGCTCACCAGTGTGAGCAGAGGGGACACAACCTAACCCATACTGTTTAATGCTGCTTCAAGTGTGTTTAGAAAACATGGTGGTAAAAATGCCTGTGTCCAGTCTCCCCTGGCACTTCCATTAGAGCTAAACCAGCAGCGGGGGAATTGCTGGAAATTGTGTGTTGACACAGCCTTTGTGGCACAACGCCAATAACCTGCTGTAACCTCAACCCTGCCCTTAAAACTGTTTTCAGGGTTTCCTTAAATAGAATTTGTAAGCAGATGTTTGGGAGACGCAAAGAGACATCTGTCCCGTTAGAAATGTAAATCCCTGATGGCCCCAGTCCAACCATTCTCCAGCCTGGCAGCAGCCCACCCTCTGTCCTAGGGGGTTTAAAGCCTCACCCCAAAGAGGGACCAAGGTCATACTATGTAAAGTCTGATACCAGTAATATAACCCCTTCCTGACACCAATACTATAACTCCAGCTGCATTTGCAAGGATGTTTGCCTGAAAATGTTTTCTGAAAGGAGTACTGCAAGTTACAAGCTCTAAGATATAGGCTCATACGGTGTGTATGCAAGCACGCACACGTGATTATATGGTGCAAATTGCAACATACAATACCACTGAGGATGAGGAGGGGGAAAAAGTCACGTAGGTGCCAGAAGGAAAATCCTGGCTGCTACTTTAATTGAAAGTGTGCTTGTTTTTTGTGTTCTCTGCTGGCAGCGCGAGACTTTGAATAAAACATGAACAGTAATTTATTTAGCAAGCAAGTCTTTGAAAAATTCTTTTGCACAGCTTTTATTAATTTATGTTACATAAAATTAACCCTGCTTTGTGCTCCTCATGTCCATGTACTTGAAATGGCTGGTGGGAAGACAGAACATATGAAGAAAGAGACCCTGCAGACTGTAAGTGTTACAGTCTGCTAAATTTCTAGTTATCTAGTCCAACCACTAGCAGCCTTTGAATGTTCTAATCAAGGATTCATTCTCTCACATCTGAGATTCACTTTTATTTTGCTTCTCTCAGCAGCAGTGTTTTTTCCTTCAGTAGCATCGGATATAATATATTCTATATATTATATCCCTGATCCTGCAAGTGTTTTACTTCACAGATCCATCTAAGCCTACGTGGCTCCACCTGCGCACAGGGTTTCAGCCAGATGGCGTTATCTTGCAGGATCACATATTACTTATACACGTCTACCCCGATATAACACGGTCCTCCGGAGACAAAAAAAATAAATAAAAAATCGTACCGTGCTATAGATGAAACTGCGTTATATCGAACTTGCTTTGGTTCCCCTGTTCCTGGTTCCCTGATTGCCCCCTCCAGAAACCCTCGCCCCTAATCACCCCCAAAACCCCACCCAAGCACCCTGTCCCCTGACTGCCCCGCCCCCTATCCACACACCCCGCCCCCTGACAGGCACTCACCGGCAGCAGCGGGAAGTGGAGCAGCCTGGCCCCAGCCCGCTCCACTCTGCCACCTCCCAGCTGCGGCGCTCCGCTTCCAGTGAGTGTGGGGAGACTGGGGAAAGGACGCCCCCCATACTCACCTGCAATGGGAAACAGAGCACCGTGGCCCCAGCCTGCTCTGCTCTTCTTGCCCCGGCCGTGTCGCAGGAGGTGTGGGGGTGGGGAAAGGTCCCGGACTCACTGGCAGAAGCAGAGCAGCCTGGCCCAGCCCAGTCCACTCCACTCTCCCAGCCGCGGCACTCTGCTTCCTGCAGCAGGTGAGTATGGGGTGGGGGGGGTCCTTTCCCCAACCTCCCCGCACTCGCCGGTGGCAGGAAGCGAAGCGCCGCAGCTGGGAGCTGATGCGCTGATCTGCCGGAGCGCTGCTTTACCGCGTTGTATGCAAACCCGTGTTATATCGGGTCATGTTATATCAGGGTAGAGGTGTATAATCATTAAGAGAAAGGAAGTTGTATAGTATGGTGAACCACATATAGTAAATGTAGTGAAATCCAAACACCTCCAGTGGTTAGAGCATGTAGTTAGGGTGACAGACCAGCTAAGTATCTCTTAGAAGAGCATCCTTATGGTGTTGGACCTCAGGGCTGACCAAGGAGAAGAGGGTGAGATAATATTGAACAAGAACCCAAGGGCTCTTAATGTGAATTAACATCAATAGGAAAAATATGCCCTTAAAAGAAAGATGGGGGCAGCGACCCAGGCCCTCTGTGCTCTAGAGCAGGGGTTCTCAACCTTTTTCTTTCTGAGGCCCCCTCAATATGTTATAACAACTGTTTTCTGCATATCCATTAGATTAAAAGCCAGGGCAGGCTTTAGGGGGTAGCAACCTGGACAATTGCCTGGGGCCCCACACAGCTAAGTTGCTCTGGTTTCAGCCCTGGGTGGTGGGACTCAGGGCCCCAGACTTCTACCCCACACAATGGGGCTCCAGCTTTCCACCCTGGGCTCCAGCAAGTCTAATGCTAACCCTGCTTGGTGGATCCCCTGAAACCTGCTCACAGCCCCTCAGGGGGCCCCAGACCCCAGGTGAGAATTGCTCATCTAGAGCATCAGGCATTGGTATAGTATGGACCAGATTGCCCACAACTGCTGTGCACTCTTCTTGTAACTCAAAGTGGCCATAAACCCAGCTTAACCAGACAGTTCTGATAGGTTTGTGGCTGGTTTGCATTGCAGAGTGGTTCAAAGCAGCCAGAATGTTCTGGTGAGTCTTGCCCTATATATATTGAATGAGTTTTCCTGGAACACTTGTAAAAAGGCCTAGTAAAAAGGTGACTTTGTGTCCTAATTAACTCCAGCTTACTGTCTCTCAAGTTTAATTATTTATTAAGCAACAGTAGTGTTTTCAGACCATTGATTGCAACTTCCAGAGGATGGGCTGAGTACTTAGCTAGGAAGGAAGGGCAGAAAATTAAATTAAATTTAAAAAAAAAAAACCACACTATCTAAAATATACAGCCTCACTCCAAGAACCCAGGCACTAGGGTGATGGATGCATAACAAAGACCATGATTCAGCAAGGTGCACAGTTCCCCTGAAATCATATGCATAGTTTCACTTAAGAGGACTCTTCATGTGCTTAAATGTAGGCAGGTGCTTGAAGACTCATTTGAATCAGGGCCAAATGCCTTAAGTATCTAGGCAAACCAAAAGAGAAGATAAGCAATTGCCTTTGCCCTCCTTACCCCAGAAAAAAAATAAAAACCAAAACACCCACAAGCTACCCCATTCCTCCCTCCTCCTCCCCCGCCCCCATTAATCCTAGGTCAAAAGTTTGCAAAAAGCATTAGTGTAAAAGTGTCCCTTTTTTCTCATTAAAAAAAGAGTGAAGTTTTTCAGCCAGCGCTATTGAATCTATTAATCCATCTCTCAACATTAGTCTTCATTCTTTTCAAGTGAATATTAATAAGACAACCAGACCATACAGCAAAGGCTCAGTTATATTATTTACTGCTTAATGTGAGCTGCACAAAAGAACAGTACACAACTCTATTGAACATACAGCTTTTTGTTAGGCTTAAAAGATCCTTGAATAGCAATCAAGATGTAGCAATACTGGCAGAGGAACAAGGATAGATAGGGGTTCAGGGATAGCCTGGGTTCACCACAAGTGTGTTATTTAGGGTCTCTAATGAAAGCCTGTCACACTGCTCACCATAATTATTCTGGATATATACAGATATATATATCACACAAGTATTTTCTCTAGGCCTTGTAATTAAGAACACATCACTCAGAGGTAGAACGCCTTGAGATAAGGGTCTCCTGCCTGGAGAAATCTATCTTTCTGGCAGACCATTCTGTGCCTTACAATGGAAATCTATTAGGATACTGACTCAAATGCTAATATAGAGCTTTCAGAGACTTCAGAAGGAAGAGGTAGACATTGCGGGGGGGGATGGGAGGGAACCCTGTTTTCAAAGCACAGTCTGGTCTATCTGGAGGTGCACAGGGACACTCTGGCACCCTTCAGTCTGTGAAGACAAGCTACCAGCAGGCTTGATCTTATTTCCACAGGGTACTTACCCCCTAGGGCACCTCCTTCTGGCCACCCTGGGAATTAACTCTTCACCAGTCTGATACCTCCATCTGCCAGTTCCTCACCCTGTGGTCTCTATCTTTCTCACAGATTCAGGGTGCTCCTTCTTCATGACTCAGCCCTCCAGCCAGATCACTATAGCTCTCCCCTTCCAGGGTATCAAAGTCCCATTGGCCATTCCAGTCAACCTTCCAGCCCAAGGCCAGGTCCAGTGCTGCTGTCCCAGCAACTAGTAGGGGAACCTAGGCTCACCCACTACTCTGGGTTCCAGGCCAGGGACCTTATATTTGACAGCTATAGTCTGCTAGCTCCCAGATCCTGTTGCTACTTCCCTGGACTTCTTCCCTCTTTATCTTCTGGACCTCCTCTGAGTTTACAACCCCAAACTCCCTGCTCTCAGGAAGGAGCTACAGACTACACTCTCTCTGACTTCTTGACAGCCTCCATAGCCCCAAACATACCTCTCTTCTCCCCAGGAGTAACTACAGACTACCTGCAGCCCCCTTCCAGTCTTACTTACTGGCTTTCTACAAGCCCCTGTCCAGCTAGGCTTCATCATCAATTAGAGTTTCAGGCTCTGGCTCTCACCCAGGTGCAGGCTATCAGATTAATTGTCCTAACAACCTGCTCTGCCCAAGGGTGCTGGAACAATTTGTATAGTGGAGGGGCTGAGAGCCATTGAACCAAACTATAAACCCTGTGTATGATGGAAACCAAGCCGGGGGGAGCAGTAGCACCCCTACTTCCAGCACCTATGGCTCTGCCTTATGTGGTGTGGATATCTTATCACACTTATGAAAGGGGCTTCTCAGCCATGCTGGTTGAAAATGCTGAGGCCAGGACTTGGGATAAACTATCCTCTGGGAAATAGGAAATGTCTTCTGAGTTAAGTTTTAATCTCTAGAAAGCATGATATGATGTTGTTTTATATGTAACTATTTGTGTCCAATAATCTTACATCATCTGAATTTTTGGTTTTTTATAATGAACTTGTATTATCTTGTTTTCACTATAAATATTTCTAAGTATTGTGTGTTAAGTGGAGTGGTGACCCTGAACTGAATCTTGTAATTTCTATTCCCTTGGGAGTAAAGGATCTGTGCGTGTTCAGTGGATCAAAGGCGGAGCACTGTAGAGGGACATTCAGAGGATACAGGGACAGTGTGTGTGTCTATCCCTAACCTATACAGGGTAGTAGCTCACCGCCGTGGCGCCTCCTCCTGGTCATCTTGGGGAATTAGTTTTAGCCAGTAGAGCACCCTCTTTGGGTGGCGTCCCGCCTGTCGTCTTGCCGTCGTTGGGTGTGCGGGTTTGCGCTGCTCTCCACGTACGGCGTCCTCTTCCGGAGCACTGCCCTCCGACAGTGTTCCCCGGGTCCATTCACACCCCCTTCCGGGGGGGGGGGGCGTTAAACAACAGCCCCACACCCTCGAGTCTGATCCTCACAGTCCAGGACCTGGTGTGGTTCTGACCGGCCGCTCCCTGCGACCCGTGGCTGTGCGTGGGGCAGCACAGCAAACAAAGGGGGAAAAGGGGGGGGGGGGGGGAGACTCAGGCCCGCCCACTACTCTGAGTCCCGGTCCAGAGGCCCTCGGGTGACAGTCTCACTGTCCTTCTTCTCCTTCCTCCTCTGACTATCCCTCTGGACTACTTCCCCAACAGCCCTTCTCTACGGTAGGCCTCCTCCTCCCAGGCCTGCCGCCTAGCAGGCTATGGAGTGGGGCCTTCTCCCACTCTCTCAGGCAGCCTGCACTGCGCTGTCCATGGTGCTGGCCTCCCAGCTCTGGAGACAGACCTTCCCCTCTGAAGGCCTGGGACAGACTCACTGCTCCTGCTCTGGGCAGCCTTTTATATGGCTAAGCCGGGCCCTGATTGGCTGGCTCCAATCTGCCTTCTTATTGGCTCCCAGTAAGCCCTCTCCTGAGTGGCCGCGCGTCTACGCAGGCGCCTAGGCCTGCCGCAGCCCAGTCTCTCTGGGTGTGGGGTAATCGCCCCACCACACCATGCCTATGGTGGTGAGGTGCTTCAGAGACCTTGTACCCATGGGAAGTGTCACACTCACTCTGAGGTTTGGTGGAGAGAGCAAGGTTCAACTATATATAAAAGAAGGTGTGCAGACTCTGGTTTGGCAAGATCAAGCTTGATTCTGATTTCCCACAATGTACATCAGGAGTAATTCCACTGAAATCTAAGGTATAACGCCCACGTAAGTAAGATCAGAGTTAGGCCCCAAACAGGCAAATATTTATAGGAGAATTTTTTTAAAAAAATCAGACCATATTCTCTCTTTCCCCAGGACTCCATCCCACCTCTTCAGAGCTAAACATTTCTTCAAGACCAGGAACTCTTCTAATGTTTTAACAGTGAGAAATCAACCCAAAATGCTGGCTCTGAAACCTGTATCTAGAGCCTCATTTTTAAATGGCTTTGTCTCTGTGAGAGGAAGAACTGACACTCACGATCCAAACATTCAAGTGTTTGAAATCTGCCTCAGTGTTTTGTGGTCGATCCTATCTCTGCTATTTCACTCACACAGCTAATGTAGACGGCAGAATCCCTCAATCCCCTCCCAAATTCCACTCACCACTTTTGCGGTGCTTGGGGCCTGAAAATGAATTGACTTTACTTGTGTCCATATTGATTTTGTTGGGTGAGAACATCTTGAGGAGACAAAGTCTACAATTCCAATAAAGATGATCTGATTAAGTCTGCAACTGGACTTATTGCTTTCGGATCCTTTTTTATTTTTAAAAGCGTTATTGATTTGGAATTTATAAAAGACTTCCGACTAACAACAAAGAATGCTGTGCACAGAGGGATGAAGTCCAGGAAGATTGCACTGTCTTACGCAGCATTCATCTTTAACTAGAATTACAAAATAATACTTGTCAAGGCATACAAATTAAGATATGCAGATCACACAGTCATGAAGTTAATTTGTCAAATATCTTCTTGCAAATCATTGGGGGCCACATGCCTAGCACTGATCGGCGGGATAGATGTTGATTTTCACTTGATAGGTTTAAGGCTAACTTCTCCTTCATGTGCATGCTTGTGTCTCTCATCAAGTGCAAGGAACACCCAACAGTTGGAGCATCTGCCTGAGATTTGGTGTTATGTTATGGCATACAAACGGGGAAGTATAAAATACTCTTTCTGGAAGCTGCAATATAACACTGGGATTCTGAGAAAAAATAGAACAATAACAGCCAGGACCCAAAAAGAAAGAGAGAGACAAAGCAGGCTGCTCCCTCAGGGAGGCTCAATTCACTCCCTCTTGCTTTAGGCTGGCTCTTTGCAGACTTTCTGCTGAAGACCCCAACTTGCATGCCTCCCTACACAACCCACTATCCTGCAAACAGGACCAGGAAAACCCCTTAGAATTTAAAGTGATAGCATATAATGCTAACACAGTTTTCCACCCTTGGAAGACATGGATTCAATTCCCTGTGCTGCCACAGACTTCCTTTGTGAGCTGGGGCAATTAATTTAAGCTAGCGGAACCTCAATTCACCACTTGCATAAGGGGAGTAAAATCACTCCCCTACCTCACAGGGGTGTTGTGGGGATAAGTGCATTACAACTGTGAGGTGCTCAGATTCTATAGTAATGAGGACCCTAACAGTAGAAGTAGGAGTTCCCAAACTGTGTTCTGAGAACTGTGTTCTGCTGAGCACTTGCTGGGGATGTGCCATCAGCTGGCTAGTAATTGTGGTTCTCCTCCTTGTCTTTAGCTGCTGCATTTCATTAAAAGACAGCTAAATGGACACTAAATACTTTCCTAGTGTAACTTTCGCATGTCCGTAATTCATGTCTTTGCCACAGGGATGCGGTGAGATCGTGAATGGCGGGGAAAGCACCCCACACAATTTTAAATGGGATAATCACTCTAATGAGAAGTGGTTCAGGGTGTGAAACAGCATGAAACTCCTGTTCTAGGCAGAAACCCTGCAGGAGACAATAGTTTTAGGAACAATTCTGTTTTCCTTATTCAAAGAAAGCTCTTTCTTCACCATTTAGAAGGAAGTGACTCTGTCAGTGATTCTTTACCATTGTCATATGACACAAACTGATTTGAAACCTTGGTTTACACACTTTTACCATATAGAGGGCCCAATTCTCTTCTGACTTGCACCAGTTTTACACCAGTGTAAAGCTATTAATTTCAGTGGAGTCACTCCTGATTTACACCAGTGTCAGAGAAAAGGAAATCAGGCCAATAGTGTTTCTTAATTAATAAATTAGATACTTAGAAATCCAGAGTATATTAACATAAATTGCTAGTTTACGCATATGACGTATACATACATAGTACCTAAAGCCCTTTGAAACTGGAGACATACGACATCACTTAAATGTAGCCACTTCTGGGATGGCATGCAGCAGCAAACTTACCAAAAGCATCATTGACTTCAGTGAAGATATTCTGCGGAATTTGAACCTTTACATGGAAATTGCACAATTTGCAGGCCATATACCCAGGCAGGAGGGTTCCTTAAAAAGCATAAGGTTTGATTCTCCTTCTGACACCAATATAAAACAGGAATAAAGTCCTGGGAATTATTGGTGCAAAACCAGTCTAAGTCCCCAATTCAGAAAAGCACTTATCCATGTGCTTAAAGCTAGGCATGTGCTTAAGTGCGTTCCTAAATCAGAGCCCATCTGAGATCAGAATGAGGCCCACGGTATTTAATAAAGATGCTACATGCATTCAAATCCCCATGCTAGAAAGAGCTAAGGACACATATAGCTGAAGAGGAAAAGAAAGAATGATTGGTAAAAGACTTCAAAGAGACATATTGAGTTGATATTCCATACAGAAACCTGAGTTCCCTATAGAACTCCCGCGCAGAAGGTCAATTTGGAGACCTACCAGTGTGGGAGGAAACAGTATACACTTTATTGATCGGGTTACCTAAGCTATCCAACTACTGAAAAATGACAAAATAAAAGGGAATAGGTATTGATCTGCTCTCAGGGAAATGCTGAGAGGAAAAACTTGCTGCTGCTAAAAAAGATTGAGATTTTAACTTTTAGTGTATTTATTGTGGTACTTTGTAGTTTCAAATAAGGCACCTGTAAATGGATTAAGAACTGGCTAAGTCTCAAAAAGTAGTCATCAATGCAGAATCATCATCAAATGAGCAGTATTTCTAGTGGGGTTCCTCAGGGATCAGAATTAGGCCCAACACTATTCAATATTGTCATCAATGATCTGGAAGTAAATATAAAAATTTGTAGATGACACAAAGATTGGTGAAAGGGTAAATAATGAGTATAAGACAGTCATACAGAGAGATTTGGATCACTTAGTAAGCTGGTTTTAGTATTACAGCCAAATGCAAAGTTATACATCTAGAAACAAGGCATGCAGGCCACACCTACAGAATGGGGGGAACTGTATCTTGGAAATCAGTGACTCTGAAAAGTATTTAGGGACCATAGTGGACAAGCAAATGAATATTAGTCCCAGGGCAATGCTGTCACAAAAAGCATTCATGCCATTCTTGGATGTAGAAACAGGGGCATAGTGAGTAGGAGCAGGGAGGTGATTTTACCTGTGTGTATGGCACTGGTGAGACCAATATGGAATACTGTGCACAGTTCTGGTGTTCACATTTTAAAACCAATATTGAAATACTAGACAGTGTGCAGAAAAGGGCCAAAACAATTATTCGAGGGCTAGAGAAAATGCCTAACAGCAGGGGTCTCAAAGTCCCGGCCCGTGGGCCATCTGCAGCACGAGAACCTCCCCACTGCGTCTCACAGAAACTTTTTTAAAAGTTTTTCATCCGGCCCTCGTGGCTGCCGGCCGGAGGGGTGGGGAGCGGGAAGGGAGCGGGCGGGAGAGATGCAGCCATGCTGCCAGCTCTGTCTGCTGCAGGCACCGCCCCCCGCAGCTCCCATTGGCTGGGGGAGAGGGACAGAGTCGCCAGGCAGAGTCAGCCATGGAGGCAGTGCCACTAGTCGCCGGGCAGAATCAGCCAGGGTGGCATGAGGCCAAGGGAGCGAGGGAAAAGGGTAGGAAAATGGGCTGGAAGGTAGCATGACTCATGAGGCTCCAATGACAGTGCAAGGGGGCACGCTGCCTCCGTCTCCCCTCCCCGAGCGCTGACTCCGTGGCCAATGGGAGGTCCGGGGGACAGCGCCTGCACGGAGGCATTGTGCCTGGTGCCTGCAGATAAGATAAGGTGAAGATAAGAAGAAAGGGAAGAGGCTCTTTCTAGCTGTTGGCACTGCAGGTCTGTGTAATGAAATGGGGCCCTGTATTTACTTTTTTACCCACTGTCCCATGTACTGTTGGTATGTTGTGTAGGAGAGGCCATCTCAGCAGGAGCACCAGGAGGCACTGAACCTGATGGAAGCATAATCCCAGACACACAAGGAGGGTTAGAACCACCCACTGCCCCATCTCTTTAGGGTAGTAGCCATGCTCCTCAACCCCTGCATCTGACCAGTGGGCAGACCATGACTGTGCCTCCTCCTCAGCCGCTTTTGTGCCCAAGGAGGCCCAGCCCAGCAAGGTCCTGCTGTCAGCAGAGCATGGAGTGTGGGAAAGCGGACCAAACACAGCTATCAATTGATCATCTTGCTACAGTCCTGAAGGTTTCAACGGCTTCATCACTGAGGCCAAACATCAACAAACTGACAGAACTGAAGCGTTGCCAGGTGTCTGGCAAACACTAAAAACTCTCTGGCAGGCAAAGAATTGTATAAAGTTGTATGACAGTTTTATTATTTCGAAGAAATTCAAAATAAAAATTACAATATAAACGTTTTCTTTTCTGAACACCATCTTCAGCGTCATTATTGGCCCGCTGGGAGGATTTGAGGACTGGCCCTGGCCCTGGCCCTAAGGTAAATTGAGTTTGAGACCCTTGCCTTATAGTGAGAGTCTTAAAGAGCTCAATCTGGTTAGCTTATCAAAAACAAGAACTGAGAGGTGACTTGATTACAGCAAATACCAAATACTAAAGGGCTCTTTAGTCTAACAGAGAAAGGCAGAACCAGAACCAACAGCTGAGACCAGACAAATTCAAATTAGAAATTAAGCACATATTTTTAATCGTGAGGGTGATGAAACATGGAAATAAATTACTCAGGGAAGCGTTAGATTTTCCATCTCTTGTTGTCTTCAAATCAAGACTGGATGCCTTTCTAGAAGATATATTTTAGACAAATGCAAGTTATTGGGCTCAGTACAGAGTAACTGAATGAAATTTAATGGGCCTTGTTATACAGAAGATCAGACTAGATGATCGAATGGTCCCTGCTGGCCGTAAATGCAATGAATCTATGAATTCCACACCATAGTAGTTGAATGTTTCCTGTTAACACAGTTTAGGGCCGGATCCTGTCCCCCCTGAAGTCTGTAGGCCTTTGGCATTGATTTCAATAGGAAAAGGGTCGGGCTGTTCATCAACCTATTCATAGCTGACCTGGTTTACATTTCAGCTGGGTTTTAGTTTTCCCTAATTGCTTTCCCCTCGTTTAACTATCATTTCAGGGAAGTTTATGCGCCCTGAACTGCAATGGATACTTGTTCAGCTGGTGTTGGAGCTGAGTGGTGTTAATTGCTCTGTCCCATGGTCCCATGTACCCACGTGAGCAGGAGGGGACAGAGTGGCTCTATAGAGGCCCTTCCTTGGTGCTGCTACATAAAAATGAGCGTAGTCACTGCAGGGAAGAAAGCGGACACCTTGCATTTCCTCCCTGCTCTGAGCTGCTGTGCAAGCCATAAACCCTACGTATTTCATGGCTTCCCTGTTTTCTTTGGATTTTTTCAGCTGCAGCTTTCTTCTGTGATTGTTTCCCTCAAATCACAAATGCCTCATTTCAGTCTGAACCCCAGTATAATGAAGCTTTTTTGTCTCTGTGTGTATATGTGCACTGTTAATTAATATAAACCCTGGATACAGTGCATGTTATTAAAAACTCATAATAAATATTATTGCCAAGTGCTGAACAGCAGATGTTAAGCAGTATTTAAAGATTATAGGACCAAGGTAGGTCAAGTTATTTTAGTTCCACTCTCTGGAATCTAGGGCCTTTTAAGCGGATTATGTGATGGGAACGTGATTGCCTGCTTTCATTACCAGAAATTCACCATATCTAATCCCCTTGTTTTATGTGGCAGAGCGTCCTGAGTGACATTTGAATATTTCTTCTGGATTCATTTTAATCCACCATACATAGTGATGGTCAGGCATCTGGGCACTCAATTGTTTGGACTAATTAATATATTGATATGCACCAGTGGGCCGTAACTGTGGAAAATAATTCTGTAAAGATGATGAAGTTGGTGCTAAAGCAACTTAGACCTGTATGAGAGCACAACATTTGCTCAGGCCACACCTAGGAAATTTGGATCATTAAAAATGACAGACAGATAGAGATGAACTAAGGCAACTTGAAGTTTAATGGAATGGTACACAGACTGCACACTAGTTGCCAAGGAAGCTAGCAAGATGCCAATTCGTGAAGGTTGCCTGGGAAGGAAAGAGCATCATTTAAGGGTGTCTGCATGTATCCTTTGCTTTGAAGCAGCAACTAAGGCCCAGGTTCATCTGGTGAGTGGATTGATGGGCTAGTGCTTAGATTAAAAGGCTCAGGCTATGTCTACACTACAGATCTTACAGCTGCACTGCTGTAAGGTCTCTTATGTAGCCGCTCTATGCCGGCGGGAGAGAGCTCTCCCGTCTACATGATTAAACCACCCCCGATGAGCAGCAGTAGCTCTATCAGCAGGAGAGCGTCTCCCACTAACATAGAACTGTCCACACCAGCGCTTTTGTCAGTGAAACTTATGTTGGTCAGGGATGTATTTTTTCCACCCCGGCCGACAAAAATTTACTGACAAAAGTGCTGGTGTGCTACAGACACAGGCTCCGTTGTCCCCCTCAGAGTGTGAACGACAGCACGAGCTGTGGGTTTGACTGCTGAAGCAGTGCTTCAGGGCAGTTTCTCTGCTTCTCAGATCGAGAGACAATGAATAAAAGATTTTAGATGGAGACATTGAGCCAGATCCCAAGCCCATTGAAGTCAATAGAAAGATTCCGATTGGATCAGGCCCTTGGTTATCATTATATTTCCACCTAGTTTTGCTTTGGTTGGTCTCTTTAATAATTTGGATTCTGTTATATTTCAAGTCCATTTCCATTCTCCTTTCCTATTTTAGTAGCTCAGCTCTTATCTAGTCTCAGTCTGTAAATAATTCTTTTCTCACTCCCTGTTTTTGTTAAAACTGAAAGTAATAATATCCGGGGCGGGGGAGGGATGAGAGGTGAAGTAGAGGCCAATGTGACCATCTTTGAAGCATGACAGTCATCATTATCTAAGGCCTGGTCTACACTGCAAGGGGGAAAGGGGGAAATCGACCTAAGATATGCAACTTCAGCTACGAGAATAGCGTAGCTGAAGTCGACGTATCTTAGTTCGACTTACCTCGCGTTCTCATGGCGTGGGGTCGATTGCCGCGGCTCCCCCTTCGACTTTGCTTCCACCTCTCACCGAGCTGGAGTTCAGCAGTCGAAGGGAGAGCGATTGGGGATCCATTGATCATGTCTACACTACACACGATAAATCGATCCCCGATAGATCGATCGCTACCCCCCTGATCCAAGAAGTTACTCTTAGCTCTGGGTAAGCTTAAGCAATTACAATAAGAGTTAATTTGATAGCAACAAAATCCTATTTTATCCTATATTTAAAGATCCATCAAATTGTATCACATTCAGCTGATCAGATAGTAAAGTTACAGTCTAGCCCTATCCGTCCTGAGCCAGGGGTGGCACAGTAGCTCTATCACTCCAGGAGCAAACCATGGACCCAGGCACTGAACTGTGATTCAGAATTCCTCTGCTGCTCCCCCTTGATCTGAGGAGAGACTAATGGCAAGTCTATACTTAAGATGCTGCATTGGTGCCAGTGCTGTAGCACTTTAATGAAGACACTCTAAGCTGATGAGAGAGAGCTCTCCCATCGGCCTAGTTAATTCAGCTCCCCAAGAGGTGGTAGCCATGTCTCCTGCCGACATATTGCTGTCTACACCGGGGATTAGGTTGGTATAAGTGCGTCACTCGGGGGTGGATTTTTCATGCCCTTGAGCAATGTAGTTATACCGATGGAGGAGTGTAGTGTAGACTTGGCCTGAGTCAGGGCAGTGACATTCTAGCTCATAAAAACTAGCTATTCTGAAAAATCTGAAATAAAAGTTGTATTGGGTCAAACTGAAAATGAATGTTTTAGAATTTTCCAGCATATCAAAAAGTCGTCCCCCCCCCAAAAAAAAAAAACAGTTGTTTTGGGTCAAACAAAACATTGTGTTCAACCTGAAACAAAAACATTTTGTTTTAATTTTTTAGCCTAACATTTGTAACTGTTTTAAAATAAAATGAAAGGAAATGTGTCTTTGTTCTCACAATAACTTCTAATCCACTTGTCTTCATTATCATTGGGGTTTGTTAGCTAGATCAATTTCCATGAGCAATTCGCTTCAAACACACCAGGACAAATTATTTGTACACTCCAAAATTCACCCCTATGCTGAGAGCCACTACTGATGTATGCACTATTTAACTCCCAGTTAAGCCCTCTGGACAGCGATGAATTTTGCCCAAAGGAATTACATAAAAGTTCTGGGGCCAGATCCTCAAATTGTGTGAATATCTGTAGCTCAACTAAAGATAATGGATCTATGGCATTTTACACCAACTGAGGATCTGGCCCCAGAAACTAACTACACAATTATAAACTGGTTGTCCAGTTTGTGGCTATCCCACTTTAGCCTCCAAAGGCACATCTCAAAGGATATTTAAAGAAAACTTCCCAGAGTGTCTCGCTGGCTTGGAAGTCTTTTTTCTGTCTTTATAATCACTGGGGGGGGGGGGAGGGGAGAAGCCTTTTTTCATTCCATGTGATTATGCAATAAACTTCAAAACTAGGCTGTGAGAGCTGAAAAGCCTGTAGGTCTTAGACAGGGATCAATCTGACAGCCACTAACCTAACATGGCTGTAATCTGATACAGCAACATAATGGTAGAGGAACATATCAGGACTCCATGGACCCCTCCAAACCTAGACTCAATGATTTCAAAACCAAGATGACTGTGACAATCAGGATGTGCGCATGAAATAGTCTTAAAAATGCATATGTTCATTAGTATTAATTATTAATTATTTTTCTAAAGTACCACCCAGAGGCTGCAAGCTGGTCCGGGGCCCCACTGTGTTAGGTGATGACATGGTGCCTGCCTCGAAGGGGTTGCAGTTTTTATACAATGCAAGGGAATATGATGCATGATCTGCACACAGTTCTCCACATGCAAAAGAGGGTCAGCTGCCTCCAGGCAGCATTCTGCTCTTCCCCATTCAGGGGAAGTAGGGACAGTGGGCAGGCCAGGGAGGAATGTGTGAGTCAGAACACACAGACATCATTTTTGCCCCCGTCCCCATTGGCCAAGCTTACTCATAGAGTCATATTACAATGTGATGCTGTATTGATTCTCCATACCCCTCCTATCCCATTCATGGCAGCTCTGGCCAACTGGCCATGGGAGTTCTTGACAATAGAGCTCCAATGGAACCATATTGCTAGCAAATCTGTGTCGGGGGAAGTACTGGGATACTATAGCCAGCAAGGAGGCATAGGTTCTCCGTGCCGGTAGCCCTGGTTCCTAGGGCTTTGGCAAACCTCACCCTATTGCCCCAGAGGAACCATTCGGGAGGGTCTCCGCAAGATTTCCTTCTCCCCGGCTCCCTTCCATGGGTTTTACAATGTGAGAAGGGAATCAAGCCCAGAATTACCCACCGTATATTACAACCTCTGCTCGATAATGGCAGCAAAATATAAAGCAGCTGTTACTTTAGTGACCATATTAAATAAGTTTTGTCTCTTAGGGAATGTTTTAGAAACTCAGCTAGACTCACAAACAAAGGTTTTGATTCCCCCCTGCCCACCACCACCACCACCTCAAATTCAGGAAAGGTTTTAAATTCCAGGAATGCTAAACTGGCCTTTTCTCCTCCTCTTCTTTCCAGCTAATTAGAGTTTAATATTTGGTGCTTCTAGTCTTTCATTAGGAGAGAACAGAAAATGTTGTGAATCACTAAAAATCAAAGAGCTGTACTCTGCCATCAATTTTAACCCAACCCTGCACCCATTTCAATAGCAATTTTGCAGGCAGAATGATGGCAGATTATGGCCCAACACTAAGATGAAAATAATACCGATAAATCTTCATTTGTGGTTATGTCATTCAAGTATTTCAAATCTCAGGAGGATACATTATAGAAATCCAGGGCTGGGCCAAGCTGAAGAATAACCTTCCCAGTCTGTTCTAGTGCTTTAAGTGATGTAATCATCACAGCCAAAATTCTGTTATCTGAAAATCCAGGGTGACTTCAATGACTACCGGCAACATTTACATCGTGGCTAAGAAAGTATAATGGGTTTGCAAACACAATGGCTACCTGACACCATTGATTTTTACCCAAAGATTTGTTGCTTAAAAATTGAGGGTGCAAAGTATCCCATCTTTTCTGGAAAGAAAGCAACACAGTAGGGAAAGAAAAGGGGGGGGGGACTATTAGCCTTTTGTTTTTTTGTTTTTGCTGGGTTTTCAATCAAAGCCATTGTGAATACACACTGTTTATTTTTCAGTGCCCTGGGAAATTCATTTTGGGCCATGTTTTCTATTTAGAAGTATAATTTGATGAAACACAGAGGTTTTTTATATTTTGTATCATGGTCAAAGCCAAAACCCACACAGATATTTTTGGTAATGTCTCTGAAATTGTATTCAGACTATAGGAGAGTATAGTCATTAACCAAAGCAATATTGCATCCAGATTTGTACAACTAATTGTAACAGCATGCATAACCCAAGAAGATAGAAATAGCATCTAAGGAACTGTAAGGTTACAGATATGCATAACAGTGCTTCTCAACCAGGGAGTAGTGACCCTCAGGCATCACGAAAGACAATCAGGTGGGTCCTGAGACATTGAAAATGTCATTACAATCTAAAGAAACCCCCACTCCCTTTCCACCCTCATTCTTCAAGGTCAGGTATTCTCTGTCAACCTCTCGAAATACACACACAAATAAATTATGTAGACAGAACATTGTTATCCCTGATATATTTACTGTACAAGTAAGAGTAAAAACCTAAGGGGGGGGGTCACAACACATTTGATTTTGAATAAGGGGCTGCCAATATGAAAAGGCTGGGAAACGCTGGTATCATAGGGTAGAATTTACAGTGGTCCCAACCATAAACCTACTGAAGTCAATGGGATTCTTTCCACTGACTTCAGTTGGCTCTGGATCAGGCCCAGCACAGACCGTAGTACATTCTTTGGGGTAATTTGAACTTTAGACCATGTCTGCACTACAGGGACTATAGCAGTATAGCCACAGCCCCATAGCTATGCTGGTATCACCTAGTAGTGTAAATGCTACAGCAACAGAAGGGGTTTTTCCTGTCACTGTAGTAACTCCACCTCAGGGCCGGCCCACAACATTTTGGCACCTGATGCGGGGAGCTCAAATGACGCCCCCATGCCCCCTTGCTTGGGCCAAAACTTTGAAAGGTCTCAATTCTGCCTTCTTCCTATTCTTCTCCTCTCATGGTACTGCTCTGCTACCTTCCCCAATAAAGGAGAACTAACAACTTAAAATGCCTTGTTCAAAAATTTTAAGTAACAGTTACATTTGCTGTTCAGGCATTTGAAAGTTAACTTTTTTGTCTGCATAGTAAACACTGGCATTTTTATCTGTTTGAATAATCAAAGTGGTGCTTTCCGTGCCTTCTTGGTTGCAAAGATTTGAACTGCTTCCTGAAGGTCCACAGTCTGGGCCAGCTCATGCTCTGTTGAGATGGTTGCAAGGCCGACCAGCCTCTCCTGTGTCACTGTGGAGCGTAGATATGTTTTTATTAACTTCAGCTTGGAGCAGCTGCGCTCTCCACTGGCAACTGTTACAGGAAGTGTTAGAAGTATGCACAGAGCAACAAAAGCATTTGGAAAAAGGGTGGTCATTTTATTTGTGCACATATATTCCAGAACAGTCTTTGGAGTTGATCCTGCTGAAATGTATCTTGTGTCTCTAGTGCCCTGCATTGCTGGGGTAGGCCTCCTTCAGGTACAGTGAGGAGTTTTGGAATATCCTACAACATCCCAAATATACTGCTGTGTTCCTTGAGCTGCATGAAATGTTCAACTGACTGTATTGCACAATCTACCACCTGGTTAAAGAATTCAACTTGGAATTGTTGTTTGGGTCTCTTACGGGATTATCCCATGCCTTGTAATCAAAATGTCATCTTCTTTGGTGACTCTTGTATTCTTGAATGGGTGGGAAAATAGCTTCAGTGTCAAGTTCCCCTGCCAATTTCTGTGCACTCTTCAGAACGTTTTGAAATTCCTCATCTGACCAGTAACACTGTAGGTATGACTTTGCTTTGTCCAGTTGTTCCATTGCTCCAGATATATCAAGGTAACACCTTGGAGTCTCTTGCTTACAACATTTATTTCAAACAGTATGTCATGCCACAACACTTAAGCCACACAGAAATTTGAAGTTATGTATGTTTCTGGTGATTCCATTTCCCTCTACCACTGTTCTCCCACGAACAGTTCCTGTCATAGCATTATCCTCCATAATGGCAACTATGGCATCATCTATCTTCCCAATTTGGTGTTTGATAGGCTTTATCGCCTCCAGTCAACTTTCCTATCGTGTGGCACTCAGTGGTTTCAGTGTCAGAGAGGATGTTCCCAGATGTTGCTTCAAAATTTGCCATGGATGAGTTGATGCAGAGAAAAATACATAGATGCTTTGAATTACATTAAAAAATTCAGCAGCCTCACTAGAAGCTGATGCTGCATCACTGACCACCAAATTCAATGAATGAGAAAAAGCTCGAGGGTTTAACTCTCAGATCCATGTCTGCACTCCTCTGTTCTTTCCTCTCATGTTGGCACCATTATCGTAGCCCTGACCTGCCGCGTCAGCTATCACAATTCCCATATCTTCCAGCTTTTTAAGAAGCACGTTTGTCAGACCAGCTCCTGTAGTATCATCAATGTCAATAAATTCTAAAAAATGCTCTCTGACAGTCACCATTGCAGGGACATTTTCAGTAGGTTCTGTTGTTATTGTTACAAAATGCACCATTAAAGTCGTTTGTTCTGTATGGCTGATGTCAGGTGTGCAGTCCAGAATAACAGAGTAATATCTTGCTGACTTCAGATCTGCCAGTAACTGTATAATCTCATTTTGAATTGGTTTTCCAAGGTAGTGGTGAGTGTACTGTGGCAGAGCTCCGACCTTGTCCCCGTGGGTCCCACGCTTCCAGGCGGTTTATGCTAGCCTCAGAGGCTCACTGCGACCCTCCACGTAGCCCTTCTCTCTCTAGGGCCAGGGTACAGTCTACTGAGCCCTTTTCATCATAAGCCAGCAAGCAGGTTGGTGAGAGAACTCCCACAGTCTCTGTTGTCCCTACAGGCTTATTCAAGAACAGTTGAGTCTCCTGTCCTGACAGGGACCTGTCTTCCCCTCCCAGGAGGTGTTTCTGTAGTGGCGGGTTGGGGGGAAGCCGGGCCCACCCTCTATTCCGGGTTTCGGCCCAGGGACCCTAATGGCAGCAGCTGTTGGCAGCCGACCTTTCACTGCCAGAGTTGCTACATTTCCCTGGGCCACTTCCCCACAGCTCCCCCGCTTCTCTTTCTCAATACCTTCTTCACCCTTACCTTGGGCCTCCCTTTCCAGTGGTTTCAGGGTGTCTTCATTACCCAGCCCTTCAGCCGCACTTCCTCTCCTCTGGCTCACTGGCTCTCCCTGGCCTGACTGGAGTGAGCCCTTTTATAGCATCAGAGGGGCCTTAATTAGAGTCAGGTGCTTAACAGCCTCACTTAACTGCTTATCCAGTGTCCAGTATATCTGCCTTCGACTACTCTGCTGTTCCCAACTGGCCTGGGTCTATCACAGTACATTTCTTGGGTGGCGACTCTTCTTAGATGCTCCTGGAGTACAGTATCAAACTCAACCATCAGCTCCACAATTTTAAGGAAGTTTCCATTCTTTGGCACATACAGCTGATCTGAAGTGCCACGCAGCAGCGGCGTATTATCACCTAGGTCAACAAGGCCTAGGCCTAGAGCGGCAAATTTGCCGGGGCAGCAAATTTGCTCTTGCCCCCTCCCCAACTCTGCCCCTTCCTCAAATCCCCGGCCCGCCTCCTCCCCCAGGCGCGCCACACTTCCCTCCTTCTACCTCCCTCCCAGGCTTGCCACGCTGGGAGGTAGGGCGAAGCGAGTTGCAGCGCGCTCGGAGGAGGCGGAGCAGAGGTGAGCTAGAGCCCGCCGGTGCGGGGAGTAACAGGGGGCCGGGAACCGCTCACCGGCCCGCCCCAGCTCACCTCTGCTCCACCGCCGCCGCCATCCCCCGAGCGCACCGCAACTCCCCTTCTCCCCCCTCCCTCCCAGGCTTGCTGCGTGAAAGCGCTGGGAGGGAGGGAGGAGAAGCGAGTAGCGGCACGTTCGGGGGATAGCGGAGGTGAGCTGGGGCCGGCGGGCACAGGGAGTAACTCTTGGGGGGGGGGCAGGGAACCACTCCCTGCCCCAGCTCACCCCTGCTCCACTGCCGCCATTCCCCGAGCGAGCCACAACTCCCCTTCTCTCCCCTCCCTCCCCGGCTTGCCGCGGGGGAGCGGAGGTGAGCTGGCGGGGGGTGGGCGGGGTGCAATTTTTTGACGGCCTAGGGGCGGCAACTTTGTTAATCTGCCCCTGCCACGCGGTGCTAGGTTTTGGCATTCTCACAATGCCAGAACATTTTGCCAGTAAAGAGACTCTGATTCAATCTTCTCTTGATGCTGATGTGGCCTTTAACCTTAGTCTCATCTCAAGCTCTTTCCACCTATGGAATGCTCTCTGGTGATTTGCTGCCTTCTCATGGCATGCCAAATTTCTAGCCAGATTTTTCAAGTCCTTTGTTCCTGTAGAACCCAATGTGACTAGAACATTAGACTGGAAGAGTTTACAACAAAAACAGTATGCAGCATTCTGGGTTTTTGAGTACATAAGCCATGGCCTCTCCACTTTGTCACCATTGGGGGTTTCACGCCAGTAATGTGTTGGATGGAAACTTCTGTTTTCATTGTCTTTGGGGAACATTAAGTTTGTCACTTGCTGTTGCCCATGTAGTACAAGGAAGTCCCTCAGGCTACTGCTCAAGTGGGTCCACAGTCCTGGATCATCTAGACTTAAGGAACTAAACTCAGCAGCAACTGTTTCTTGCGCCTCCACCACACTCTTCTCTGATCTACACTTTTCTTCAGGAATGTGCATGGTTACATCCATTTGAGATGCAGATGTGGATGCAGCAGTACTGCCAGGTCACCTGCACTCTGCCTAACTGGAAGATCAGGCATCTCCTCACCACTCACATCCTCACTGGGGCCGGAAGGCTCACCGTGAACATTTGTGTCTACGTATCTCAGGAGAGCTCCTTCCTGCTTAGATAGAAAAGCTTCCTTTGCTTTCTTTCTTTTTCTGAATGCTGCCCCAGAGGGGCGTTTTCTTCTTTCACTCATGACTGCTGTTCTGTGCCAGCTATAGTGGCTCTCAACACTCAATTGAAGGGGACAAATAAGCAGGCTGGTAGCAGGGCCTGAGTGAGGGAAGATATCAATGTCTTAAGGGCCTAACTGGATCCTACTACTTCAGTTAACTGCCACGTGGGTTCAGGGAAGCAGCAGGAAATAAGAAGCTCCCTGAGAAGCTGGTGTTAATCAGTCCAGGCTCCTGGGGGTGCTAGAGAGGTACATAAGAGGCCCCTCCTCCTCCTCCCTCTCCCTGCAACTCCTGCTGCTTTCTGTTATTCCCTCTCACCTTTTCTCCTGCCTGCCTATGTCTGTTGTGCCCTCCTTCCTCCAGCACAGCACTCCACCTTCTCTGTGCATCTAGAGTAGAGAGAATACATATGCACCAGCAGCAGACACAATTTTCTACACTCTGGGTCCTAGTGGCGCCCCCCTACCGTCTGGCACCTGAGGCGGCCGCCTCAGTTCGCCTCATGGTAAGGCCAGCCCTGCTCCACCTTCCCGATTGGTGGTAGGTGGGTCAATGGAAGCAGTCTTCTGTCGTCCTAGCTGTGTCTACACCAGGGTTTTTCACACCCCTGAATGATATAGCTACACTGATTTACATTTTAATGGTAGACGTGTCAGTCTTTTGCAGTCAAAACCTTTTCCTTGCACCACTGAAAATAGAAATAGCTGAAGAAGGATTTTACAAGTGACACAACCCTCAGACAGGACAAATAGCATTTGCAAGTTTGACACAGATTTCTACAACAACCTGTTTTCACCTTGGCCTTTATTCAATTCAGATGGCTCTGCAGAGCTCTGGTCTGTCTCTGGAAAAGCAAATGATCATATTTCCAGTAATTACAAGATATTTTTTCCCCAGCCCATGGGATAGTATAATGAAAACAAATGTGTCTGAAGCCAGCTGCTGCAGTATTGTTTCCCAAAACATGAACCTGACCTTCAGGCAAAGTCTGAGTGAGAGACAGTTCTTTCTGTACCCATGAAGATCAGAATGATTTAGATGTGTCCTGAAAAGCCAGTCAAACAGCCATTATTTCTGACTTCTACTGTTGAGTTCAGAGACAGCTTTTTCCCTTTTCACATTTTTAATATTGTCACAGTCACTAGTTCTCTTCATAATTTTTTTCCATTCTTAATATAATGGATTATGTTATTTCATTTTGGATGGTTTGGATTTTCATTTTTGTTCCAGTTATGACAATATGGCTACTATGAGGTGGGAAAATTATTATGTAAAGAAAACTGCCACATCTCAGATCAATAGCTGCTACTAAAATTAACATCCCTCACAGTTGTGTGGGGTTTGCTCCTACGCATACGGACACAGAACAGAAATCTGGGGCCCAATCCTGCTCCCATTAAATGTTAATGGCCACTTTCCCATTACTAATTACAGGGGCTTTGCTTTTATTTTACTTTCCCACTCCAAATGACAGCAAACTCAGGCTCTCAAAATGCTCACGAAAAACAAAACCTAGTATAGAAAGTGTTTAACAAATGAATTACCACCAGGCTTCCTCCTCCAGGCCTGAAAGTGAGCTCAGCAATTTCACAGCATCCAGCAAAACAACCAAAAAACAAACATAAATCAAGAAATCAGAAAAGCTCCCTGACACCCAGAATGCAGATCAAAGGCAAATTGTTTTGTGGTGAACAGGATGGCAACCAGAAGAGAAAAAAATTAGATGGAAACTAAACATTTTGGTAAAAATTAATTGTCTTCTTTTTTATTTCTGTAGTGAGTTTATATAAATTCCTATTTGTAATGCATTTGGTATACCAGGCCTCTTTCTGATCCTTTGCGGTGATAATTATTGTACTCAACAACACTGGCATATTCCCCCTTTAACGTGTGTAACCTATCTTTAAAGAATCGCCGCTCCAGCACCATGCAGTCTTCAAAATTACTAGGTGTCAGAATGAAAAAAACAAAAACAAAGAACATAACAGAGCCTGGGTGATTCAGAGTAACCCATTCTCCCCTGTGATTTAACGTCACAGTATATTTTTCATTTCATCCTTGTAACTTGTTTTTACCAGTATGCTTAGACTTACCATAACAAACAACAGCAAGCCTGGTGTCTGATCTCATTCACATTTAACTCAGTGGGAATTCTGCCATTGAGTCAGAGTGTGATTCTCACCCCTGTTACAGCTGGGTAAATTGACCAGCGCCATGTAAAGGGGGTTCCCAGTGCAGAAACTGGGAAGAAACCCATAAAATTGTCTTTCAAGGGCCACTTTCAAGCCCTGCTGCAAGACACATCCCATAGGGGCTACATTAACTTAGGGTATGCCTACACTGTGGCTACACTCTATTTTCAGTGCATTAGCTCGATCAGCGCTAGCACAGGTATGGCTCCTGGAGCTGGGAATGACACCCCAAACTCATAGTGTAGACAAACCCTTAGATAGACACCCAGGGCTGTCTAAGTTAGGCTGCAGGCTTCTCCAGAGCAGCCCAGCATTGGGATGCTTAAATCTCACTCCTAGATGTCTCAAGTTGAACACCCAAACATCAAGGTACCCCAAACTGCTAATTAAATTGGGTTGAGCTGAAGGAAATATTGTCCTGGTTCTTTTTTAAATCCCCAATGTAGACAAAAGACAGCATCTTCTGTATAATGTATTAGAGACCAGGGCATAACTTAAAAAAGGAGAACTGCACACAGTCTTTACCTTCGATCCTGAATCCAGAGTATAAAGCCCTGATCCTAGCTGAACCGTAGAGTCAGTGATGCCTGGGTAACCATGGCAGCATATTTGAACAATCCAAATGCTTGTAAACTATGAGACAGAAGTCCAAGGAGTGAAATATGCAAAACATGGAGCTGACTCTGGTGTAAACCAGGAAGAATGCCATTGTGGTCCCTGGAATTACACTGCTGTGAGACCTGGGTAAGTGAGAGGGGAATCAGGCCTGCTTTGTTTCTAAGAGACTGAAATGAAATATTTGAACACTGCATTTAAGATGTACTCGGCATATTTAAGTCCCACTATAAGTTATGCCCACTGGGCCAAGTGCAGTGGTGGTATAAATCAGAAGTCATGGGTGAGTGAGAAAATGGGAATGATGGTAAAGGCTTGCTGTCACTGGAGATAATTCAGATTTACACCAGTGGAACTGGTAGTGAAATCTGATCTTGGAACTCCTCCAGAATTGCTTTGATGGACAATGACCAACAAAAGGTTGTTTGATCTGCCCATTCTCAATTCCGCTGGCAAGTTCAGATTGCTCCTTTCACCACCCCATGAATAGTTATTTTCCTAGGTGTGACAAGGATACTGTACCCAGCCAAAACCAATCCTGGATGTACCAGTACATGGGTGACTTTTTCATCTAGATTATATCTTTGTGCTGCAAGTATTTACCTATCATAATTACCCCTGAAGCTGGAACCAATTCCAAGACCTGATGACCCTTGAGAAACCCCAATTAACGCACTACCATAAATAATTTGATCTCTTAGGACTATGTGCACTCTCTAAACTGTAACTAACAGCTTCTTTAATGGAAAAAAGGATGATTGTATGGTCTGTTTTTCCCAACCGCCTATAACTGGCCATAAAGAACCTGACTCCTTGCTTAAAACAAAAGCCAAAAATAAACTCCAAGCCCCCCAGTGTCCTGCCTGCTAGTCAGAGTGTGCTTTTGAAGTGAGTCCAGCCCTGCTCCACTTTGTTAACCAGAAACTTCATTACCTGCTTCTCTGGATAGAAGACATTATACATAGCATCAGATGAAGACCTGATACTCACATGAATTCACCCAAGCCTCCTTCAGGACTCTAGGCACTAATATGGCTGCACCGGGCCTTCTACTTCAAACCTTCTGGAATGATTTGGGAACAGCCACTTTTCTGTCCCTAATAGTGTCTGATTTTGAATAGGAAAAAACTGAGCTGTGTCTTAAGCTCTGTGGCATGTGAGGTTTTCCACCTCACACTGGAATTGTAAACAGGTTGGGCATAAAAAGCGGGCGTTAGGGGTGTAACTGTGGGAGCACACCTGGTGTGTAAGGTGAATGTAACACCACTGCACAAGAAGGCTTCACAGAGACTGGTGTCGTATTCCTGTACTATATTATTATTGGCGTATAGCAATACACCTGACTGATATTGGTAATTTGGTCTCTTGAATATATGTCATAACAAACCAAAGTGGTTGAGTAATGGACTATGCAATTTATCAATACAAAAATAGAGGTAAAATAACTTTTCCACTCCTATTCAAGATTCCCCTGTTTATGCATCCCAGGATCGCATTTGGTCTTTTGGTCTTATGTTCAGCTGATTATCCACTATGAACCCCAAATCTTTTTCATAGTCACTGCTTTCCAGGATCGAGTCCTCCATCCTGTAAGTAGGGCCTACATTCTTTGTACTAGATGTATACGTTTACATTTAGCCATATTAAAATGCAAAGTGTTTGCTTGTGCCCAGTTTACTGAGTGATCCAGATCGCTCTGAAGCAGTGACTTGTCCTCTTCATTATTTACCACTCACCCAATTTTTGGGACATCTGCAAACTTTTTCAGTGATGATTTTATGTTTTTTCCAGGTAACTGATAAAAAGATTAAATAGCATAGGGCCAAGAACCGATTCCTGTAGGACTCCACTGAAAACAGACCCACTCAATGCTGATTCTCCATTTACAATTTCACTTGAGACCTCTCAGTTAGCCAGTTTTTAATCCATTTAATATGTGCCATGTTAATTTTATTTCGTTCTAGTTTTTTTTTTTAATCAAAAGTTAGGGAAGTCAGCAATTTTGAAGCTTTCGCTAAAATGAATAGAATCCAATATTTATTACAGAAATTAATCATCTTTGTATCAAGTTACTTGTCTCCCACACCTACTCTAATGCTGCATGCAGTGAGCTCAAGCTGTGCATGGATTACCAGACAGAAAAATTCACAGAGCATACAGTAATTTAAGTGGGAAAGCATGTCTCTCTTTCACAATAAGACCTGTGCAGACATGGGCCTTTGAAGAGTACCCTGCCTATGTAACAATATTTGGCTGCATCTTTTGAACAGAAAAACCTTTTCTGGCTAGACAGTGAATTTACAGTGAATTCCCTTATATATAAAAAATAAAAACTGACCTACATGATCTGTGCTTACTGATGCCGTGCACACTAGCCAAAAACCCACACAGCATTAAGTGACATCAATTAGACATACACACTGAGGGCTAGATTCTCTGCTGTGCCCAATATCCACTAGACAAACCAAGTGGGAAGAGTCACAAACAAGATGGTCCCTGATCCAAGGGTTGGTTCTACACTGGCTGCAGTCCTGGCATACCCTAGAGCAGCCTCAAGGCTGCTCTAGAGGATACCAGTGAGCGATGTCACCAAATAGGTCATTTGCCAGCCGGGGATCAATGGAGCCCAGTAGCATACTCTTACTGGCCCACCATTCCTGCCCCACACCCATGTCTCCAGTGTGCACCTTCCACCATGGCTGAGATGGACATGGTGTAGGAACCAACGAGGACTGTTCCAACTCAAGGAGATCTTCAGCTGGAGATACCTAGCCAGTTTACAGCCCCAAAGGGGCCATATGAGGGAGAGAGGCTGGCTCACGAGTACTTTCATTTCTTTGCTCACAGCAAGTTACAGCTTTGTGTGTTTTAAAGT
The DNA here is from genome assembly GCF_011386835.1 of Chrysemys picta bellii. Lineage (NCBI taxonomy): Eukaryota > Metazoa > Chordata > Testudines > Emydidae > Chrysemys > Chrysemys picta. Next base: position 73,647,120 of record NC_088800.1, on the reverse strand, counting down.
GGAACAGATTTTATAGAAATCTGCATTATTGCATGTTCCAAGTGCGGTAGCTGTCACTCAGCTCCCCGTAAGTCATTACTTCCATGTATTCAAAGCTTTTTGAGAAATGAAGTTTGTCATGTCACTTTCACACTCCATAAACAATATAGATGCCGGAATATGGTAATATTTACTTCTGTTTTGCCATCTGCTTATATATGCACATAAAATGTGTGACTCCCAGGAATCTGGAGCTGCAGATTAATATCCATCACTTTTAGATGCAAGAAAAATGTTAAAAATGCAATAAATATACTTTCTTCCTTTTAATAAAACAATGTAGTATTGCACCAATTTGGAGGAAAATATATCAAACAATGTAAAACCACTCTCAGTGGATAATATGCTGTTCAGTGTCATGCCTTTGCTGAAAAGAACCGTTATATAAAATAACACCATTTTAGTTATGTAATCAGTCAAAACACAGTGGAATACCAGTTGTTTATCTTAGGAAACAGAGACATATCCATCTCTGCTATAATTCCATTGCAGTCAATTTATCCTGGCCCTGAATGCACCCTTACTGGAGTATTGAGCCATCTCCTTTAAAATGCTAACACTTTGTTCTTTGATTTCTGCACTGGAGATGCGATCCATCCCCTTCTTTGTAGTTTTAGAATCTGTCCATTCCCTCCACTGCACAGCTGAGATGGAACTTGTGCAAAAAACAGTCAACAAGTAAGGGCCTGATTTTCAGAGCTATTTATCCCCACCAGCTCCCACTGAAGTCAGGAGCTGTGAGTAGGACGCCGCTGAAAATCAAACCGTAAGTATGGAAAAGGCAGAGAGAGCTGAGGAGAGCCGGTTATCTCCCCACACTGTCCCCACGCTCCAGGAAGTCCTCCCCATAAAGTAGGGCTCCACGTGCTTTGGGATGGTGGAGCTAGGAGACTTAGTGGAGTAGATTGCACAATTATGTTATATCCTGATTTAGGCCCCAGTTTAGCAAGTTACTTAAGCATGTGCTGAACTTTAAGCACATGACTAGTCCCACTGAAGTTAATGTGATTACTCCCATGCTTAAAGTTAGGCATGTGCTAAAGCACCTTTCTGAATAAGGACCCACAGGACCAACTGAAACTCACAGGCTTTTGCTTACCTCAGATACGGAAAGGATTCAAAGGCTCTAGCTGTGAATTGTTAGCCCTGCTCTTTAGGGCAGAGGCCCAGTTATATGGGGGGGAGTATCTGAATCAGAGTTCCACCCATCACTCCTGAAAGCCTCTTCTTGGAGAGAGGCTGGGTCTCAGAGTCGAGTAGACCTGAGGTAACTACCAGTTTGATTAGGAAAGGAAGGAGAAAGAGAGGGATAGAGACAGATAGCCCGAGTGATGGATCCAGTTGTTTATCATCCCAATAAGATGAAGGAAGAATGTGAGCCCCTCCACTCAATGTCCTGCTATCTTTTGTTTGAAACCGCAGTTGGAATTTTTTAAATCTTGACCACACTCCAGAGTCAGGCAATCCTGTTTTGTTCAGGGTTGCTCTAACTTACACCAGGCAACTCCCAGACCCCTAATGCTGTTCTGGCAGCTGAGAAAAATTGGGATGTAGAGATACCTCAGCCAGAATCCTGCTCAGGGTGTGTCAGAGCTGCAACAGCAGCTCTACACCAGCTGAGGCGTCTCCTGTATAGAGGAGTGTGCCAATGTCTGGATCCTCCAGCTTTAAATCTACTTTGTGCTGCCAGCCCAATGCAAGTATCCTACATAGGGCCCAGGATTGGGGCCTTAATCTCTTGCTGCCAGACCCTGTGGTCTTCATTGCAGTTTATGTCTAACAATTTGATGAACAATTTGTGCATGGGCACCAAATCATTTCACTCAGTTCTGATCCATGTAACTGCTAGCTATAGATTTCAAAATTATTTGCTGCATATGTTATATACTTGGATTCTTTAGAATATACATGGAGACAGAGGGGGTTGAAATATCAGGCAGAGCACCTGTTGTTTTAAGGCTTATATTGAAGACTGTACAGTCCTGGGTGCTACAGGATAACATGTTGAACCCTTCCTTCTGAGGTAGGTAAAATATGCTCCTGATTAGTTCACTCTGTGGGGGTCCTTCTGATGAGACTTTAAAAGTGAGAGGCCTGACTGGACATAAAAGATCTGACACTTTGTCTAGGCATACTGTGCAGCACACTCTTCACTCCTCGTTTGCCACCTACTACCCTTACCCTGAGAGTATCTATGGCCATGTGCTCCCCTAGCATTTGCCCTGGCTCTCATTGTTCCTCTCCAGGGACAAAATCATTTCTGCTGGATCTTGGCCTACCTGCCTTCCGGTACGTCCATTGCTTTCCCCTCTGAACTCTTGCTGCAGTGTGGGCTGGTATAACCACAGAAGGGTTGGGACTAGTGCTCAATACAATGCAATTTACATGATAATTTATGCCATTGTAAGTGCAGGGGAGGGAGGGAGGAAATGACACTCCTCCCTCCCCCAGCCTAGACAAGACCTCCCAGCCATGGATGGGAACATGGAGAAGGTAGGAGAAAGCGAATGCCAGCACGGATACTTAGGTCTGGCTCCGCCTGCCACAGTGGTGAAAGAAAATGCCTTTTTACAAGAGACTTTACATGCCACTACTTAGTGACTGGAGCCACCTGGGTGTGTAGTGTAAGTACACACTTCAGTCAGTGCAGGATGGGGGCTGTAGTTTGTATGTCATTCTGGAATAAAGGAAGTATATAAATAGAAATATAATTTGAGAAGACCAACTTTTTTTAGAGGCACAGTTTATATGTCTAAAAAATATGAATAAAATCATAGCACTGTGAAGTGTCAGATGGTACTTTGCAAGAATATAAAGGAAATAAAGAAAACTGATTTTACAGTGCATTTTTTAATTAAAAATTATAAGAATTTTTCCTTTTTAAGAACAAACTACATATTAGTAGGATCATGTAACTTTATCCAACAAATGGAACGGTCACTATAGAGATTCTTACAATTCAAAACATGAAAAATAAAGTATGATATTTAACTTTATAAATTTCCTCTTTTAAAAATCACTTTTCTTTAAATCAATAAGAGTATTACCTCTCTTTTTCTGGTACAGTACATATGCTATCTGCAAGCCACAAACCAAAGAGTCACCAATACCAAGAAAATACAACTCTGTCTCCAGAGTATTGAGAGAATAAAAAGCATAATAAAATATACTTTATAAAGTCAGCTCAATGCTTACAGAAGTCATGACAATTAACAAGAATTGAAAGCCAGCACATTAGTCATAGCACATAGGACCATCATAACACAGGAAGTGTCTGCAATAGAGACTTGTTGGAAAAATATATATAGTGATTCTCAGCAAATGGAAACTGAACTTTGGCACTTGCTTATAAAAAAGGCCTTTCAGAGCAAAACAAAACTGTAATTCACTTAGAAACATTTTATATGTATTTAGAAAAGAAAAAACAGACTAGAGTGATAGAATTCAGAGAGAAAAATGCAGCACACTCATCGACCTACATGGAATACGAGTACAGTTGTTCAACCATCACCTTATCCATGGGAGTGGGGAGAAGCAGAGGGAACACATACAGACTGGGGGCCAGAACCTCAGCTGGTATAAATTGATGTGGCTCCATGAAATCAATGGAGCCAAGCTGATGTAAGTCAGCTGAGTATCTAGCCCTGTCTCTGAATTTGGAGTAGAATAGCATTTGCATCATATTTTAGTCTCTCTCATGACCTAAAAGAGGCAACAAGATGGGGGGGGGTGTCATCTTTTATTGGACCAACTTCTGTTGGTAGAAGGTACAAACCTGTGAGTTACGCAGAGCTCTTCTTCAGGTCTGGGGAAGGAAGCTGAGTGTCTAGATCATGACAGACCACAAGACAAGAATTCTAACTTGTCTAAATTGTAAAGCAGTTACCTTCTGTAATGCGGGTAGTGGCGCCTCTGCTACTATCTGCAGGTCTCAGGTGTGTTGCGTTAAGATGTGGTAAAGGTAGTATAAGGATTACCTAATTTCTTTAAAAAGGTTGTAAAAGAAAGTGTTGAATACAGGTGGGGGAGGGGGAGATTCAATACCAAGGTGCATGTTTTGCCTCTTAAAAAGCTTTGTGCTTTGTTTACATCACATGTTATCAGAGAGGAGCAATTCTGCCACTCGAGATAGGGAACATTTGCCGAAGAATTAGTGTACCAAGCAAGAACCAGATCCAAAGTCCTTTTAAACTCACTAGGTATCTTTGGATCCGCCTTACAATGACAACTGCTATTTGAGCCAACAGGCGCCTCTTTCATCTTCAGGAGTCATGCCCAGAACTACCAGCTTTATTTGTACCCAAGCAGTTTACTCAGGATTTTCCCCAATTCATTTGGTGGGGAAATAAGTGTGATAGACCTTACAAGAAATTGTCCTAATAAAATGGGGCACTTAAATAGAAAAAATGAGTGTAGTTATAAATCTAGCAAACGCTCTTCACATGTCTCCACGGGCCATTTAGTTGCACCTCCGAATACATCAACATTGTTATCAACCCAGGGTATGATGTTTCCAGGCATGTTCGTAGAGCAGTTAGCAATATTCATGATATCTTCTGCTTTTAAGACCCTGTCCCATATATTGAACTGGCTCATCTCCCCAACAAAGGCTTGAGTTGCATCAAATCTTCCTCCAACTGTGTCCTTTATGCATATTAAAACAAAAAGAATTAATTGAATAGGTTTTTCCATGTGCTTCTTTAAAATTAAAAAAGCCACCCACACTACCCACAATAGGTGAAATGCAAATGCAAAATGCTAGTCACCAAGATTTTGAAAGGGGCTTTGTTTTTTTTTTCACAAAATATTGCTCTTTCAAACATTTAGAAGTTCATGTCTCAAAGAACTGGTGTGCTGTATCACAGAGTGTGAATGCCATTTCCTATAGCAAAAGGGCCACATTGTAAATCAGAGGAGCTACTCATGCTCACTTGTTGGAGCAAGGCATGCACATGCTGGCCTTAAAAGAGAGCTGATTTGGGGACTGATTGGGCAATCCTTGCCCAGATTAGATTTTGTTCACTTCAGCGATAACTGTGCATGTGTAAAGGGTGCTTTGAGTTCTTAGCCAATTATAGTAGTAAATATAACATGCCCCTGGACCAGTTATCTGCAGGGATTGAACCAGGACCTCTGGGTTTCAAACACAAACCACATAGCGTCTATTGCCTGTGTTAAAAGACTAACACCATCATGGTGGCGGTAATAGCAGTCTCACTCCTTAAGTGGTCCAGCCACTAGCAAGAGGCAAAGAGCTATACTGAGTTAGCATGATTATACAGCAAGACGATATACTTGGCTCCAATCTGTACTAGTATGATTAGGCAGAAGGAAAGCTTCACAGAAGGGCTCTGCTAGTGCTATAATGCTGAACTTGAGCCTCTACTATGCAGCGAACCTGACATGGTCAAGGAGCAATTCGGTTACAGCCAATAAGGTCATTGAATCTAACTTCCCTTTCAATTCATAAGCAGATCACAAAAATCTGTCAATTTATTCCTTAGGTAATATTTGCAAATTTCATAGCAAGATACTAACTTTTTTGTGTAAAACAGAAGGTAAAAGCCATTGCCAATATTCAAATACACCTCTACCCTGATATAATGCAACCCGATAGAACACAAATTCAGATATAATGCGGTAAAGCAGTGGGGGGGGGGGGCTGCACACTCTGGCGGATCAAAACAAGTTCAATAGAACGCGGTTTCACCTATAACGCGGTAAGATTTTTTGGCTCCCTAGGACAGCGTTATATCGGGGTAGAGGTGTATCACAATTTTCAGTATGTTGGTTAGTTATATAAGTCACTGTATAGCTCAGGGGTCTCAAACATGTGGCCTGCGGAGTTATTTCCTGTGGCTGCCAAGCTCCCCTCACCTGTTACCTTCCCTCCCCCCCCCCAGCATGCCGTGTCTCTGCTCCTCTGCCTACCTCCAGGCGCTTCCCACCGCCAAACCGTTGTGTGGCAGCGCTTAGCGCTTTCCAGGAGGGAGGGGGAGAAGCGGGGAGCCACACGCTCAGGGGAGGAGGCGGGGATTTGGGGAAGGGGTTGGAAGAGGCAGGGCAGGGGTGGGGCCTCATGGAAGGGGTGTAGTCCGGGGGGGGAGGGAGGCTTTTGTACCTTTATATGAAAAGGTGTCAATGATGTGGCTCTCGGGCCAATGTACTAGCCCTCATGTAGCCCTCGTGATGATTTGAGTTTGAGATCCCTGGTATAGCTAGTGATCGGATGACTTATGTAACTGGTCAACAAAGCATGATTGGAGAGCTGTAAATATTAGAGAAAAGTGGCCTATTCTGCCTCTTTACAAAGGCATAGCATGTGCTTCAGCCTCCAGTGGGTTTGCCTCTGGGGTGGGGCAGGAAGGGACCCTGGACATAGCCACAAGCCTCTCCATTATGCCCCGTTGGGGCTTAGTGCTCAGCTGCCATAATAGTTGGATTCCTCTATGCATTCATAGAGGAACAGTGCCAATATTCTAGCTATGAAGAAGGGGGTGGAAAGAGAAGGAAGGGGCTCCCTGCACTCTCCCCCTAAAGAAGGCAAAATTTTGCCAGGCCCTAAGATTGGAGGCAAAGTAACTACCATTGCAGGCAGTTGCCCATCACTATGTTCAGATGCATCATAACTGGTCCAAATCAGCCTATTTCCATAGAGTATCTAGCATCCATATAGCTACCAGCAATCAGTTTTAAAGGATTCATATTCAGGGCATTAGTCAGATCACTGGCAAAAGTAACAGAGCCAATGCTTCATATTTTAGCATTAAGTTAAGACTTGCAATAGGAAATATTTCATTATATATTAATGAAGAGAAATACAGCATGGTAATAGGTACTGATTTCAAACATCTGTTGCTTAACCACGCATCTCAGATGCTACACATGGAGAAGGGGGAATGGTATTTTATAACTGCACAATAGCAAATTCCAAAATCACTTTATTTGTGAACGGTAGGTTTTTCTTTTATTTCTGCTTTTAGAGAAGGGTGAGCGATTTGGTTGTTTTTACTAGAAAAATCTCTCTTCAACTCACCTGCTCCTGACCCAAAATCAGGACCCCTCCAGGTTTAATTGGGTGCCAAGGGGCTAAGTTTTCCCCAGTGCCAAGTTTCTCTCCATCCTGAAAAGCCTCCCACATTCCATCTCGAGTTGTCCACGTGACGCAGATATGATGCCACTTTCCATCACTAATAAACAGAGGAAGCTGGGCAACCTACATGTGGAGAACAATAATGAATGCCGGAGACCTGAGTCTGGCAGTGCCAGCCCATGGCCATTATTCAAAGACCAAGGCTTCATTACTATTCCAGGGTCTTCATAGACTGATACAGGACAAACATTCCCATTGAAAATTTAACACAAGTAATTTTACATTTGCAGCTATGCTGCAAATGGCTAAAAAGACAATCCTCTCAATAAAAGGAGGGGTGGAGGTACAGTCCATGCACTGGAAATTCAGCAAGAAGGACATGTTTTCTGCTCCAGCTATGGCTAAATACCACAGGTACGAGAGCTTAGGTTACCACCATTCCTGCTGATGCTGCACGTTAGTCCATAGCATTTCTTTGTTGTTGTTTAAATCCCTTAATGCTTAGTCCTAACCTTCCATTCAGTTTTCATGCTAGGATTGTCTGTCTTCAATCCTGGGGCTTGCCTGTGGCATTTGTAGAAAATACTGCTGCACTCTATTTGCTGAGAAAAATCTTGAGCCCCTCTTACTCCAGCTGTCCATGGGAACTTTACTATGGGCTTCAAAGGGCACAGGATTAGGCCCCTTTATCAGCATAATCCAACACTGAAGTCAATAGAAAGACTCACTGGCTTCAGTGACTTTGGATCAACCCTTAGGGCAGAAGAATATTTTTAGCCTTACACAAGCAGTTAACAGTGTAGGCTAACAAGCCTACAAATGGGGAGAACATTTTACTATGAGAGATAAGCAAGCTCTAACCTCCCTTCCCCCCCGCCCCACATACACAAGCCAAAATTTAAAAAGGTATTTTTAATAAGCATTTCTTAACCCACTGCATGACCATGAACCATCTGAGTTGTACTGTAGGTATCTTAGCAACCCTATCCCTACACTCCCAGGTGTCAGACTTTAAAAACCCCACACAAAGAACAGTGTCTGACGCCAAGTTTTGATAAACTTCACTTCAGCCACTATTCAACAATCTAGTTTTTGCTCAGGTAAGTAGTAGAATGGCTTAATTTGAGGTGTACAAGTTCTAAATCAATTTCTTTTGACATCTAGCCCAAACTGGGGGTGGTGGGGACATGTTCAGGGTACTTAAACAATTTTGAAAAGTTGGGTTTTAGTATTTTTCTTCTCAGGCCTGATTCTGCAGTGTGCTGAGCACCGTTAGTGTGTATTTGACACTTCGTAGAAGAGGTCCCTGATAATTAAACTTCTTATAGACAAAGGTAACAGTTGGAAGAGTTTGACATAAATTGAAGACCTAGTAATTAGAATATTAATAATAATGTCTTGGCATAAAATTAACCTGAGAGCAAAGACTAAGGCATATGTCAGGTTCATTCTGATATATTAAATTCCTATTAATTTTAAAAGAACATCATTGGTTTGACTATGATCTCTTTTATACCGGCTCTAAACTGGTTTAACTTCAAAGAGGTTACTCCTGATTTAAACTGGTGTGAATGAGAGGAGACTGAGACCCAGGATATCTAAAAGTTTGTAATTGTAACGTACAAGCATAGGTGAAGCATATCCAGCTATACCACATTACCTATTCTCATGAACAAAAGCATCACCTAATTTTATTCAAAGCCATTCAATAAAAGTACGTGCATTTTTTATTTTAAACATTAGTGCCCTTATCTTGCTGCCATTGAAGTCAATGGAAAAGTTACCGGAGATTTTTATAGTGCAGGATCAGGCCTTAAAACATCCTTTTACCTGGGCTGTATATTCTAGAAAGAAAAGTAGTTAGTTCTCACCTTGTCATTAATTAGCAATTCGATTGGATTATTGCCCCACTCTATCAGAACAATTTCGTTAGCCTGCCCAGGGACAGCATAGGAGAATGGTGTTCCAATTCCAGGAGAAGCACTCGACTTCAGCCACAAGCACACAGTGAAGGCATACAACTCTGGCAGAGTCTTCTTGATCTTCCCATATAAATAATTTGTGCGAAGAGGGAGACTGACCTTGAATTCATCCGGTGATTTAAATGCACTGCTTCCTATGGTTACAGAAAGAGAAAAAGCTTTACATGTGTTTAAGCTGACAGTCTCTTCTTAGCTAAAGCTGAACTCATAGTTAAGACACGTTATTTTCTACCTTTGACTGATTTAAGGAATTACACACAAATTATGTTCAAAGTACATTAAGGTTCCACAGACCTACATTAAGGTTGCACAATCTGCCCCACTTGTGTGTCTGTGTTATAATACAGTCTTTAATTATATGATCGCATACTATTTTTCCATAGGATTCCTGCCTCATTCAGTGCACAGAACGGACAGTGTTCAATAAGCAGCTATTCAATATTTTGAATTCTCCTTTTTGTCCAATGTGCGGCCTAGGCCTTATTTACTCCCTGTTATTAAAAGGCAGCTCTAAAAACTAATTTATTTCCCTCTCCCTCCCCCCGCCCATGGCCTTTTCTATAGCACTCATCACTATAGTATCCGAGTGCTTCACAAACATTAATTTATCTTTACAAACCCCCTGCAAGATGAGGTGGTATCATTATCTCCATTTTAGAGATGAGGACCAAAAGCGGAGAGATTAAGGGGAAAGTATTCACTAGGTCTGGGAGACCAATTTGAAATTACTAGATCCAGATATCTCAGAGTACATAGTTTCCAATCAGGCCTACTAGTTCCATTCTGTGGGAAGAATTTTTTAAAGATTCATTCTGAACTGGAATGAAAAGTTTGAAGCTTACTGCAGAATGAAAATTCACAAAAATTGGCACCATCAAGACACTTCTTTGATAAATGTTGGTTTATTTCATCTTTTATTATATTAATTTTAATATATTTATATATTAAACAACAGAATGTAGATATATTAATGTAATAGAACAAAACAAATTGACATTGAATTATTTCAACTTTTTCCTGTTGAAAGTTTCATCAAAATCAACATATTACTACAATACATTTTGATTTTGACTAAATGGCATTGTCCAGTGGAAACTTTTATAAAAAGGTTTTTGATGAGCTCTAATACTTGCATTATATAGCACTTTAAGAGCCTAGCTCCCATTGCCTTCAATTACAGCCGTGAGTGCAATTCTGCTAATTAGACCTCAGGGTCCAGTTGGGCACCCAGAAAAATGAGGAAAACAATTCATGACTCCCTGTGAAAAGCTTGGTTTGACTTGCTCAGCATCACATATGTAGGAAGCAGGGATCGTATCCAGTTCTCCAGGGCAATATACAATTGCCTATCCATGAGACTTTTATTCTTCCTGAAGTCCTCTGCCTCATTTACTCACACCTTCCAATTTCTGCAACAGCCTCCTTCACTACACAACCCTGATTCATCCCCAGAGAAGGTCTAGTCTGTGCACTGAACAAGGCAAGGATCATGTGGACACAATAATATGTGAGCATGTAATTAAAGACTGTATCCTAGCACATTATGCACAAGGGGGCCAAATTAGGGTTGCCTGTGCAATCTTAATTCTGGTATTTCCTCACTTGTGTGCTTGACTTTTAACATGGGTTTTTGTAATTTCCTAGGTTTTTTTAAAAAAAAAGCAAACTGGAAAAAACTCAGAAATGCTACTACTTGGCATCATAATGGCAGGGAACTTTTAGATCCACCACAGACCTCTGCCACTTGTGCTAACAAAGTAACTGATAGCAATAGTAGGAACCATCCACTATGTGGACCAGCACTGGAGAGGGTTGAGACACTTTGCTGGTGCACTTCACAGATATTTGCTGCCAGCAGAGGAATGGCGAGACTCAGGATGTAAGGTTCCATTACAGGCTCTGGAGGGGTGGGGGGTTCTCTAGTGGGCCCAGACTCTTCTGTGCCTTTCCCCCAGAAGCTTGATCCCCTCCCCTGTCCTACTCTTCCCCACCTGTGGCTCATTCTCCTTGCCTACCATTCCCAGTCTCCATTACTCAAGATTCTCATCTCAGCCCTAATCTCCTTGTCCAGCCAGTCTTAGGTCTCAGTCTCACACACAAACACTCCCAATCTCTTCCCCTCCCCACACGTAGTGCTAGTCTCCTTGCCCAGCCTAGTCCCCCCCTCCCAACTCCTCTTTTGATCTCTCCTCCACTGTCTCCCAGGCCGAGTCTCCCTCTCCAGGTTCCTTATCCAATCTCAGTCTTCCCCCATTCATAATCCTCCACAGCTTCTTACCCCAATCTCTTGGCCAGCACACACACACACACACACACACACACACACAGATCTGTTTCCCCTCCCCTCTTCCCTTGTTCCTTCCAATTCCCTGACACACTGGTTCTCAGTCCCAGTCTCCTTGTCCAGCCAGACTCAGTCTGTGTTCCCCCGACCCCCGGTTCTGGTTCTCCCACTCCACCCCATTTCTCACTCCCTTCCAGTCCCACTCTCCTTATCCAACCAGTCCTAGTTTCTTTCCCCTCCTTCCAGAGCCAGTCTCAGACTCCTTGCCCTAATCAACTCCTTTCCCTTCCCCTAGTCTGGGTTTTGTCCCCTCTGCATGCAGATCACATGGCTTCCTCCTCCACCTTCCCCTTGTTAGCAGCCAGGCAAAGGTGGGAAGGTCACCAAGAGCACAGGAGAGACAGGCTCCCTGCTCTCGGTTTCAGTGCCTGGCCCCAGTCACGCCCAGAGCAGCTTGGAGCAATGATTACAGGGAAAGTCCAGCTTCACCCCTGTAGCTATGGGCTGGAGGGAGCATGCTCAGTTTGTCTCAGAGGATAGTGCATGCACAACCTGGCAATAGGTGCTCCAAGGCTCAAGCATGCTCAGTGAGGATGGGATCTTCAAAAAAAAGTAACTGCTACAAATCACTTCTCCACTAAACTTGTGCAAACTGATTTTTCCAAGATGTATAACTTGACCATATTTTCAGGGGCATATTAAAAGGCACATCCTTGACACAAAGGCCATGCCCCTGACAAATTTCAAGCCCTTTCTCCAAAGCACGGGGAACTAGAGCTAGAATGTAACATGGCCAAGTCAGTGCATTTTCCCCTACCCTTGATCTTTGAAATTCTTGAATTTTTGGGGGGAGAACTTCAGCCAAAGCCATTCAGGCTGACCTGGAAAGTTCCAAACCCCAAACAGTTGTTTGGTAAAGCCAAAAGCAACTAAACAGGGTCTTATCCTGGGGAGTGTCAGGCAGCCTTTCATATAGGTGGTGCTACCAGCCCTGACTATAATAACTAACAAAGAAACAGACATTTGTAGCTGTAACAGTAGGTGCTAGGTTACATACACATAGTAAGAGACAGTGGCTTGCAGTCTAACATAGCACTAGGTTAAAATGCCCTAAGAAGCCTTTGGTGTGCACCAGCAGGGTCTATACGGACCAATTAATGAGCCACAGATTAGTGTGCTTTAGAAATCACACCCCCATAGTGCTCATTACCTCATCAGGTAGACAAGTCCTTGGAGACCATAGTCATCTGTAACACCTCCATATCAAAATCAAGAGCCAGTCAGAACTCTTCAATAGTCTACTACTACCCTTTACAAAAGATGGTCTTTTGCCAGGACAAATGTAAGGTCCAGTGAGAGCCTATGGCACTGTGGATGGTTGACAGTCTATTGCAGATTACAAACGGATCAGCATTTGAAATAAAATTATTAATACTTGGCACTTCTACTGCTCCTTTCATTACAGCATCCCAAAGGGCTTCACAAACATTAATGGACTGAATTTCTCAACAGTCTCAAGAATTAAACAGAGCAAGTATTATCCTGCACTTTACAGAAGGAGAAAATTAAGGCACAGGAAAAGCTAAGTGAGTTGCCTCAAAATTGCAGAGAAATGCAACAATACCAGGATAAGAACCCACATCTCCCAATTCCTGGCCCCAAACACTTCAACTCTTTAGAAATCTTTGGAGATGAGCTTTTTTAAAAAGTCCTCTCAGCTGTTTTTAGTCCCCCAAAGAGTTATAAGCACTGGATATTGGACTCTTTTACTTCTCTCTCTGAAGACCTGTGTCCTACAGGGACACACTATTTCTGGCCCAATATTACAAGTGTCAGTGAGTTTGCAATTCAAGACACTTTTATAGGCATAGTCTTCATCAAAAAGGTTCTAGAGAAACTTGTTAATTTGGAAGGGTTCATTGCTCCAAGTTTATTGCATCTCAGACATTTTCACTGCAGCTAAGACTTTAGCTTTGATATTGGGAAAATGTTAAGTGACCAGACATCTCTTTTTGCACATTTTTTAAATAAAAAGAACATGCCCAGCACTAAACAAATGGATCCATTAGTCTGTAGTTTAAAATTCATGAGATGTGTATGTTTGCACGTTTTTGAAAGTATACCCACTACAATTTGTTTCTAAGTGGACTGCCCATTCAGCCAAGCAAGTCATTGTCCAAACCTGCTGTTTTTATAAACATTTAAGGGTAATCTAATGCTATGCTTTTCTCTCTGTAGGTATATTGTCCTTGCAGAGGGTTTCATTTTGTAATTCATTGACACATGCATTTGTAAGTTAAATAAATGGACTCTACTCACACATGCAGTTCCTCAGTAATAATTAATCTAAATATCTGATTAAATGATTAGGATTAAGAGTGTCTCCCAGTGGCACATGTAATCCACTGTAAAACCTGAAGGTTGCACATTTGGGATAGGACACATGCTTCAAGGTCTGCTGAATCTCAGAGGCAATATTCACCACTAAGGAAAACCAAAGGTTTTGGTCTCAATGGTGTATTCAACAAAAAAAGTGGAAAGGGTCTAGTGGCATAATTAGTGGCTGCAGATCTAGAGGGTGAAGTTAGCTGCACCAGCCTATGCCAATAGGCAACTTGTGTTCGCTAATTTTATCTGCACTGAAAGTCATGTGAGCTAACAAAGTGTCAAGAGCACTTTTGAGGAGAATTGCCTCCCCCCCCCCCCCCCGCACCCTTCTCCATTTACATGGCCCCCATATCTAGAGATATCTTAGCATCCAACAAACTTTAAAGGAAAACCCCTAGTATTATTTTTTCCAGTTTAGAGATGAGAAACTGTATGGACAAAGTCACTTGTCCAATAAGTATGTGACAGAGGCAGGAATTGAACCCAGATCTCCAGATACATAGTCCAGTCCCTCAGCACAAGACCATGCTCTGTCTCTTAAGAGGTACAATTCTAGTACTGCAGCAGAAGAGGAGGAAAACTAAACAGCAACATGCAGGGAAGGCTTTAAATTCTGTTTCTAAATTACCTTTTTCTAATTCAGAAACTCTTTCTAGCAATGCACTCAGGGCTGTTTCTGTCTTTTGCCGATGGGCTGAAGTTTCATTATGAAGCAGGGATTTCTCATCCTCAAGTTCAGCCACTTTGCTTAAAAGCTGGCGCTCTAGATCTCCAAGCCTCCTTTGAAGCATCTCTCGAAGCTCATTAGGCAGGGCTGCATAGGACACATTGGCTCGAAGTTGGTGCTTCAAGGAAAAAGAAAAGATTTTATGCCATATCTGAAAAAGCAAAAATTGTGAAATGTGGGTCTGCTCATGACCAAGGAAGAAAGCAGTTTTCAAACCCAGAGCACTAAGCTTTCCTGAAAGTATAATAGAAATGCTAAAAAGTAACGTCATGTTCAAACCTTTCATCAGGCTAACAAAAGAAACAGACTCATTTCTTTAATACCAATGTATTTGTTTAATGCTTCCCTTGTTTCATATCACTGAAAGTTCAATAAAATAAATTCCAGAAGCCAAGTTTGAGGTATTTCAAATAGCTACATGTTGCACATTTAAAAAAAAAAAGTCAATTCAACTAATTAAAAATGACATTAACAGACACTAAACCAGAGTTAATTAAACCAAGAAAATGTTTTGATTACTTTAAAAAAAATCAAAATAGACATTTTGGGTATTTTAATTTGGTAAATAGTGAATGATTTATTAAACAATCAGAGTTCAGATATTTCATCAAATCAACTCCGAAAGTGACCCATTATGAAAATTATTTGTTTAAGTTGTCAAAGTGGGATAGCCTTTATCCCAAATGACACTGATTTACTTAAATTACAGCTAAAAACCAAGTTTTATCTTCTATGGGCATTTTATTGCCAAAGCTTTCCTTTCCCCCCCACCAAAATTATAATGCTATCATGAGGTTCTTCAATAAATAGCAGCATAATAAGAGACTTAATGTTACACTGAACAGGAAAAGCTTTCAAAGTTGTCCTTGAGAAGCAGCCCTTTTTAAAATTTTATGTATTTTGTATTGAATGTTCTCTTCCAAAGAGAACAGGAGAACAAAAGAGAACAAAAGCAAAGAAATGGAAAGGGAGGGTAAAGAAAGAAAGGAATAGGGCAGAGGAGAGAAGAATGATCTCAGTTTCCATCTGCTAGGAAACAAAGATTTCTAAAATGTCAGACCAAATCTTTTCAAATTTACCTGAGGTCCATCTTTTCTGAAAGATTACCTGCTCTCTAGCTGCCAGAGCAGCCGAGTCACTGTGCCAAGCTTCTATCACTGGAAGCAATTTGCTCGTCCTCCAAGCAATACAAGTAGTTTGGCTACAAGCACTGCTCTAGAGAGCCAAGCTTTCCGTGAATTGGAGAGTTTCCAAGATGGTGGGTTACTTCCCAGAACTGTGTTTTGGGATCTAATTTTTAAGGAGGTATCCATTACCGTATCAATCCTCCTGCCTACTTCTAGCCAAATGGATCCTATTCTGGGACAGTCTCATACATGTTAGACAGTGTGACTCCAGAAGACCCTCATCTCCAGCAGCAGGCGAGGCCCAAACACTAATCTATGAGAAAGTGCCTTGAAAAATGTTTAAAACCTCTACTATTGATCTATTATTAAAACTGATTCAACAGCCATTCTGGTTGAAGAATAGCTAGTAACAATTGACTAGACATGAACTTTTAATAAAACATTTTAAATCCTCTTGGGAATCACATACATCAGAATGGGGTCGGGGAGAAAATACCTAGAGTTCTGCCATGGTCGGGGGGGAGGGGCGGGGGGAGAAAACCAGCAACACTGCTTGGGAAAAAAAGTTTCCCTCCAAGCAAACATTGTCCCAAGTGCTATCTAACTGAGCCTAATCCAAAGCTTACTGAAGTCAATGAGAGCCTTTACAGTGATTTCAGTGGGCTTTGGTTCAGGCTTTGTATTTGTACAGTTCTTTGAATGACTCGCTTTCACTCTAGACCAGCTCTCACTAAAGCATCGTGTTGTCTTTATGACCCGCACTTCACAACTTTCTCCAGGCCCTGCTGTTTTGTTCAGCACCCTATGTCAAGGTCGTATGGCCGCTTTGGCCGGACATGTCAGCATCACATTCCAAGCCCTGCGCAGGCAGGTTCTCAGCCCTAGCAGAGATTTAGAAATATTAAAAACAGATACTAAGCCCATAACAGCAGGAAAATAAAATCCACAAATCTCTTCCCATTCATTTTAAGGGCCGGGACATATTAAGAAGGATACTCTATTATCCATTAACCAAAACAACAAACAAATCAATTCTCTGTAGCCTCTCCTGCTGGGTCACTTGTTTTTTCCCCTTTAAACATATATATATAAAGTAATTCATTAACAACTTAACATGCACCCAGCACAAGGGTGTGCACTGCAAATTGCCTGTCTAAAGCACCCATTTATTCAGAAAGTACAGTACCTACATCCAGTTCTCTTCTCAAACCTCCCCTCCTATGCCTCAAAGGAAACGTGGGCCCTCGCTCTCACTACACTTGGGCATATCCTTAGAGAAGAGGGGTCGGAGACTATAGCACTGATTGACCCAGAAGCTGACAAAATAAAGGCTCTTGGCGGGCCCCCGCTGCTGGATGAACCATCTGTAGCTGCTGGCAAGCGATGCCTGTTCCTTTCAGTCTGTGACAGGGAGCAACTTCGTTAATTGCCCTCCTGAAAGAGACCCGTGTATTTTCAGTGGGTGACATCAGTCCCCCCCCCCCCCCCCCCCCCAGGGCTATTCATTACAGCCTGGCGCTGCCGTGGACATGGCATCTCGGATTAAAAGTGCTCTACAGACATACATACACAGCAGCAGCCACCCTGTTTGCAGCACCAGGGACAGCTCCCCATCCAGCCTGTCTCTGAGCATCTCCTACCTCCAGGTTCTCCAGCCGGTCCTTCAGCGTCTGCATGGTCCGGCTCAGCTGGTCGATGACCTGGGTGGGATCCCGGGGCAGGTCCCCCATGGTGTCTTTGCCTTTGCCCAACTCTTTCCGCCACCCTCCAGTCCCGGGCTTGCCGTCGGGGCCGGGGGAGCTCTCGCAGCGGCTCAGCTTGCCGGTCAGCTCCCGGATGGTCTCCCGCTGGTTGCCGATGGTCTCTTTCTGCTGCAGGATGGTCTCCCGCAGCTGCAGCACGGTGGCTTTCAGCTCCTCCTCGGAAGGGAGGACGCCCCCCTGCATGGGGACCGGGGGCAGCGGACAGCCCGAGGGGGCAGCGTCCAGCGGCAGGGAGGTGCACACGAAGCGGCTCCCCGGGGGGCTCTCCTGGCCCCTCACTCCCCGCCAGCTGGCCCCGGAGGCGAGGGAGAACAGCAGCCCAGCCAGGAGAGCCAGCATGCCGGCTAACGGGGCACAGAGCCCCCGAGGGCAACGGGGAACGAGCCCTTAAAGCTGCGGGAAAGGGGATGGGGGGGTCACTTGGGGGACGTGGTGTAACTCAGCCCCAGCACGGAGCTCTCCGGGGCGGCTGGGACAAGGGGACCCGGCGCTGCCCGCTGCCTCCTCCGAGCGCACGATTGGCGGCGGCCGCCCCGGACAGCTCTGAGCAGAGCCCGCTCCACTAGCTGCGCCGCCCTAGCTGCTGCGCTCGGCTCCGGCTCGCGGGCTCTTAAAGGCAGGGCGGTGGGGGAGAGGGCGGCGGGCGCTGGGGGCGGCGGGCGCTGGTTGGTTGGGGCCCGGGCTGACGCCACACGGTCCCCCGCGCACTGAGGAGTTGGAGGGGGTGTGGGAGGCCAGGGAGACTTCCCATTGGCTGCTCGTCAGGACGGGGAGACGCGTGAGCCCGTTCAGCCGGGCTCCGGGCAAGTCAGGGGAGAGCCCCGCCGCCTGAGTCATTAGCCCGCGGGCAAGGCTGACACGCAGGCGGCACCGCTGATGGTACTTCGGGGGCGAGTTGCGGTGATGAGCACGGGACGGCGTGGGGGCTGGCAGAGCCTCAGCTGGATCCATGCTGGACTCTACAGCAATAGCCTGCTCCGGGAAAAGGCAGCCACGTGGTGAAAGCACGGGATCCACAATTGGGTTCTTGTCCTGTCTCCAAGTCACTGTCTCGCCATGCCTCAGTTTACCGTTGTTACGATGGGCATCCTGCTACTTCCCTACTTTACGCTAGTGAGGGTAAATTACTGAGGCCACAATTTTCGAAAGTGGACAGATTTTGAGGTTTTGGGTTGCTCTGCCTTTGATCTGTTTTTTTCAGAAGTGCTAAAAGGCTCATAACCCCAGAGGAAGTCAACGGGAGTGGTAGGTGTTCAGTGCTAAAGTCTGTGTTGAGATATTCCATATAGAAAGACACTATAACTTTGAAGTGATACTAGGGACTTCCCCTTTCTCCAGTCAATTTTGTGTTGACTGATGAATTGTTCAGTACAGTGCATTTTCAGGCAGAACTGAATTCAAGCATGCAACTACTTGCATTTCAGTGTGTGTAGGCATCAGCTATCCACTCCCCATTGTCAGTTCAGGAATACCCATCACCCACTGCCTGGGGAAGCATTCCTTAAGTATCTCTTCTTCAAGGTGGAAGCCTTAGGACCCAATCCAGAAAAGCACTTAAGCACTTACTTAAGACAGTCCTATTCAGGAAAGCATTGGCTTCAGTGGGACATGCTTCTGAATTGGGATTCTCTCCTGAATCAATGCCTTAGGGTCTGATCCAAAGTCCATTAAAACTAAGTCTTTCCACTGACTTCAGTGGGCTTCAGATCAGGTATTTCATACAGAATATTAAGATTTCTAAGGCAGTGGCCCTCAATCTTTCCACACTACTGTACCCCTTTCAGGAGTCTGATTTGTGTTGTGTACCCCCAAGTTTCACCTCACTTAAAAACTACTTGCTTCCAAAATCAGACATAAAAATACAAAATTGTCACAGCACACTATTACTGAAAAATTGCTTACTTTCTAATTTTTATCATATAATTATAAAATAAATCAATTGGAATATGAATACACCTCTACCTCGATATAATGCTGTCCTCGGGAGCCAAAAAATCTTACCGCGTTATAGGTGAAACCACGTTATATTGAACTTGCTTTGATCCGCCGAAGCACGCAGCTCCGCCCCCCGGAGTGCTGCTTTACCACCTTATATCCGAATTCGTGTTATATCGGATCGCGTTATATCGGGGTAGAGGTGTACTGTACTTACATTTCAGTGTATTGTATACAGAGCAGGATAAACAAGTCATTGTGTGAAATTTTCGTTTGTACTGGCTTCACTAGTGCTTTTTATGTAGCCTGTTGTGAAACTAGGCAAATATATAGATGAGTTGATATAACCCCCGGAAGACATCTGCATACCCCCAGGGATACACATACCCCTGGTTGAGAAACAATGTTTTAGTTCAATAATGTCATCTTCAGACTAGATAAAGAGTAATTGGTTAATGTCTGTATTATACTTTGAGGATGTAAGCTATTAAGGAGTATTCATTATTAAAAGCATGAATATAAAAATATATACTAAAGGTCTGAAGGATGTTTGTGAGGTACCATGCATCTGTAAGTGCAATGGCATAGGAAAGAGCAATGTTTGGTATTTCAGTGAGCTTTAAGTTGGCACCACAACACAGGCACAACAGTCACAACCATTGCAGTGCATTATACCAGATACACACTTATTTGCCCCTTATTTTTAAGGAATACTGTTCAAAAGCAATTAGTCTTGTTATCGCTAATACTATGTATAAATAGATTTGTCGTTTCTATGACAAAGCCAGCAAACAAAAATTTATTTTAGCAAAGAATTTCATTGACATTAAATGAAATTATTATGAGGATATAAAACCGAATGCACATGATTGGACATCCTGCTTATTATATTAATTCTGTGATGTGCAAGGATAGTGCTTCATAACTATATCGAAGTGATATAGATCACGTTTAATTCTTTCATGATTTAGCAAGATCAAGTTGAATAATTTCTGAGCAATTTAAATAATTGCAAAGAGAAATAGGATACAATATCCTTAAAATAATTGATTTTATTAAGTCTCTAGAAAAAACCTTGTTAAATGAAATTCAGACAATCAAAGAAATATCTCAAATATAATTAGATGGAGTATTAAATGTTTTCAGATTATTTGACTATTAAGTTCCAAATGTAGCTTTAATGAATATTTATTCAAGACCAAAATTGCCACATTTCACCTGAATGTGTTGTCCAAAATTTAAGTCTGCTATCATTTTCAAATGGCAATCTCAAACCAGAGTATTTTTTACCCTGGCCCTAATCTGACTGCCATTGACATGAAAGGCAAAACTCCCATTGACTTCATAGATGCAGGAACAGATCCAACACCCAGCAGCAAATTTTTCAGTTTGAACATAGGCTCTTTAAATTAGTGTTCCTTTTATTTGTTCAAAACTGACTAGCCATTTATGCCTTAAAATGAGATTGTCTGTGGAAAAAAGTTTATCATATTAGGTAGCAGAGATATCTTAACATTTATGGTCCTTTCACAACATACACAATCTATCCTCCTACGTTTGCTTATGTAGCTTGACCGGTGCGTACTGTTCACATTATTTTGTCCTTGAAACTGGAAACAGCTTCATATTTGAAGTGGTAAGAAGAGAAAGAGGGAATTTATCTGATTTGCAGAAGACCATGAATTTCAACCATAGGAAATGGTCCCGCAAATGCTCCATAAACAGTAGTCGCATTGATTTTAATGGACCGTTCTCTCTAGTGAGAACTTGAAGGACTGGGTACAGAGATTCTCAGTTTATATAGAAATGAAGCATGATAGCAAAGTTCTATATCCATAGAATTCCTCATTCTCCCATCTGGGAACAGGAACTAGCTATCCGCTTTATTCTCTGAATATCCTTTCCATCTACAAACCCAAGAAGTATCATATGAAGAACAACTATAACATTCAGTACATTCACAAGACTGTGGAACCCTGCTGGAATTCATCAGCTGGAAGAGAGAAAACAACGTTGTACAGTGATGGAGAATGAACAGTCCACACCCAAAGGGGGCCCCAAGGATCATCTATGACCCTTTTTTATCCTTCCCTGAATGCCATCCAAAACCAAAGATCTTCCAGAGATGTCATGTGTGTGACCCACCTACCAGTAGGAGTGGCCAGCGATATTCAGCTGTCTTGTGGCTCCTTCCAAATGAACTTTAAGGTATTTTCTTTTATATGTTGAATTATACCAAGCTAAATTTATCCCTGATTTCATAGAATATTAGGGCTGGAAGGGACCTTATCTACTCCAACTCCCAGCTCAAAGCAGGGCTAATCCCCAGACAGATTTTTGCCCCAGATCCCTAAATGGCCTCCTCAAGGATTGAGCTCACAACCCTGGATTTAGCAGGCTAATGCTCAAACCACTCAGCTAGCCCTCACCCCCTCTGAGTTAAGGGGAGATACCACAGATGATTTTGACCCATAAATGCTGTTATGACTTTAGTAACATTACCACAATGTTAGCATTGACACTTGCGAGCAATTTGGAGGTGGGAGGGAAGACAAAGCCATACAAGAATGTTTTCACTAAAATAATATTAAAATGATCCAATAGGGCAAAAATTTTAAACTTGGGTGCCTAATGGAAGATGACTGTACATTTGGATGCCTGCCTTTAAGTGCCCATTTTTTTAAATATTTACATCAATACTTAGCACTTTTATTGATAAAGCATTTTACATTTTCAAAGCCATGTACAAACATCAAATAATTAATCGTTGCAAACCTCCTGTGGTTCTGTTATAGGTAAATATTATCCTCATTTTGCAGATGGTGAAACTGAGAGAGACATTTTATGCCTGAATACAGGTTCTTCTACCTGGCTCTATAACACAGGGTAAGACTGTACCTCTAACACGCATACTGTAAAGCAATTTCATTTTAAAAATATTTAAATATAAAATTAAAGACATTTTGTCACAGAACAAAAAATAACATTTGTTTACAGTAAACAGTGTAACTAATGAATGTTTGATAATACTTAGGTACTGTGAAAGATCTTTAGTTCTGTTTGATTAATGTGTGAATTGCTAGGTTTTTCAGAATGTGTTATGGAGTTTCAAGAAGTGTGTATGAACAACGATATGATGGTATCTGACTTCTGAATGAAGTCCAGAAGAATTGCTTGCTGTTATTAACCAAGCCAGGAATTCCTCTCGCAATATCCTATTTGACTGAGAATCAAATTAGTCAAAGCTAACCTGGGTCATCCTTAAGTCATGCAACGAAGATATGATTCTGAGCTTATTTATTCAAGAGGAGAAAGTTTTCAGGATTGATCTAAGTAACATCCCAAAGTTCAGATGCTTGTTCAAAATATCCCTTTTCTCTGGGGACAGAGACTCATGCTGTCCTGATTTGAACTGGGATAGGAATAAGCACTTAGATATTATGATGATAAGGGCCGTATAAGTACCCTGAAAACATCATGTCATTCATCTCAATATCTTTTTTGCCCAGCTAAAGTCAAGAAGTGTAGAAACACATACACAACTTACCAAACTTTTTCACTCTGAAAGTAAGTTTGAGTTTGACTAAATCTGAGGTTTGTAGGATAGATACAGGTTTCTTTTTTACAACTGGTTCCTCACTCCTTAATAGGAATGCTGGTGGTATTTTATGGAACGACTTCATTGCAACTAATGATAGGCCAGCTTTTCAAATGTCAGATCCAGATTTTGAATCCCAGCTCTGAAGATGACAGGTGTTTGCATCTAGGGTTTTGGCTTGACCCATGACACGGGTAGAGGTAGCAATACTGAATCCTCCTAAAAGTCCAGCAGTGTTTGGATCTGGGGTTTTGTTTCTGGTTCTTCTTTAATTGTAACTGGATTTTGGCACAGAGATAATCACTCATCAGGCAGGTTGGGATATAATACCACCAACAGTAGTAAGCACTGCATGTCTGACTTCCAGAATACTGTACAGTATATGGCAGTAAATTGGTTATGAGAACAAAAGCATTGTCCCATATTACAGAACTGTACTGTATCTTTCATTTTGACAGGCAAGGTCAATAAGATAGCAAAGAATCCTAACATAGAGACTATGAGAAATGGCAGATTCCATGCTCCATGAATGCAAGCATGGAGGGAGGCAGGGTGAAGGCAGACAGGGAGTCTAGTAATAGCCATATTCTTCCATTAATGTTATCCATATTTTTGTTTGGCATTTCAGTACTAAAATAACCCCATCTTCTAGATTCCAAGGCCTTAAGTGAGATAAATATTTATTAAATGCACTACTTGCAACTACAGCGGTTGTTTTGATGTTTAAGAGCATATAAATCTTCATTTTGAGTCACTAATATGCATCAATTGTTTATTGGCGTGGAAACAACCAAAACCAAACAGAGATAGTCTGCTGCCTTTGCTGCCGATTTGCAATTAGATTATAAGGCTTAAGCAAGTTCAATAGTTAATCACTGGAGTTGTTTTATTAAGGACAATTGAGAGGGAAAATATTTTTCTGCTGTTAAATGAGAGGTACAGGTGTTCATAGCACAATGGCTATATATTTCACCACAGGATAAGTGTTGTCTGGAGAAGCAGAAATTACTAGTTCAGTCAAAATGATTCTAAAACTTCCTGACCCTAAGGACTGTCTCACAGTCTAACTTCTCTGCAGCCCACAGAATGGCTTCTTAATTTTTTATTTAACTTTGACAATTTCTCCTGCCTTCAAAAGGGCTTTATTCTCTTCAGATACAGCATTTGCATTCTGGCTGCTATCATTCTTTATCTTTGATACACAATTGAAAATATCTAGGACCAGAACTTTAATAAGTTTTTAAAATGCTGTTGGACTCTAAAAAGGATTAGGATGGTTTTGTGGTTATGGTATTGGACTCAGATTCAGGGGCTGTGGATGCAACTCCTCACTCTTGCATTGATTCCCTGTGTGACTCTGGGCAAGTCACTAAAGGTAACATTTTCAAATTGACCATTTTCAAAAGTGACTTAGGCACTTAGAAGTCTAAGTCCAATTGACTTTCAATGAGATTTAGGTCCAAATTTTTAAAGGTATTTAAGCTTTGCTGAGCTCAGTACTGCAAGGCCTAAGTCCCATTTTCAAAAGTGATTTAGGCACTTACGGTGTGTCTACACTGCAGTTAAAAATCCACGGTTGTCTCGTGCCAGTTGACTCAGGCTCACAGTGCAAGAAGCCTTGTGAGATGGGAGGGCCATGTGACCCGAATGTCCACCTTATAGTTAAATAGTCCCTTAGCCTGAGCCCTGCAAGCCCAAGTCAGCCGGCATGGGCCAGCCACAAGTGTCTAATTACAGTGTAGACATACCCTTAGGAGAGGCAGGTCTTCACTACCTACCGGATCGACGGGTAGGGATCGATCTATCAGGGATCAATTTATCACGTCTCGTCTAGATGCTGATAAATCGATCCCCGAACGTGCTCCCCGTTGACTCCGGAACTCCAGCTCACAAGAGGCGGAAGCGGAGTCAACGGGGGAGTGGCAGCGGTCGACTTGCCGCCGTCATCACGGACAGATAAGTCGACCTAAGATACGCCGACTTTAGCTACGCGAATAGCATAGCTGAAGTCGGCGTATTTTAGGTCAACCCCCTCACAGTGTAGACCAGGGCTCTGTGTTATTGAAAGTCAATGGCACTTAAGATCTTAAGTTCTAAGTCACTTTTGAAAATGGATTTATCCCTCTGTGGCAGGGCCAACTTTCTCCTGCCTCTGCTCAAGCCTATAAACAGCTCATAGTCCTTTTTGTTGGTAAAACACCTGGTGCAGTTTATTACAATATTAATATCCACCATCCTTATTCACTATATAGCCTAATCCCTACAGTCCTAGGGAGCCCTCAGCTCCAGAGGGAAGAGAGAGAGAGATATCTGCTACTTCCTTTCCCACTTCCTTCCTGTGCCTTTTGTATGCTCAGCCTAATTAGCCTCTTAGTTCTCCTCAGCCCATCAGTTAGGCACAGCTCTTCTTAATCAGGTCTGCTGTAGAGTAATTAAGTAGAGGTGCAGTGACCAGAGGGCTGGCTCAGCTGCTGTTGCCCTGCACTCTGTCACACCATCTAAGTCATTTAGGCCAGATTTTTAAAGGTATTTAGGCACCTAAAGATGACACTACGTGCCAAATGGGATTTTCAGAAGTGGTTAGGTGCCTAGGCTCTCTTGAAAATCCCTCTAGTCACCTATCTGCATATTTAGACACCTAAATACCTTTTAAAGTTTGGCTTTTGACAATTTCACTCTTAATCTCTCTGCCTCATTTCTCAATCTGTAAAGTGGGCATAATATTCCTTTCTTTCTTCCACCTGGAATAGAGCAGCCCTACCTGAAGCTCCTGCACTAGGCACCTCAGTTTTCCCTTCCAGAGTCCTCAGTAACCACACAACTCTCTTGCCTTAATGATGCCCTTCCTTGGGGCCTGTTAATTACCAAAATGTAGATCAAATAATCCCCAACAAGAAGTCCCCACCATAGTCCATTTCCCACAGCCCACCAATTAGGCACTGCTCTTCTTACACTAGAGCAGACCTTATTAAGAACCCTGCTCTTCTTTGCAGGCACTCACAGCAGCCTCACTGCTGGGAGTCCTTCAATACCATACTCTGATGTCTTCCACTACACCTAAGCTCCTGTTTGCTCCTCTTCTGTACCTCTGCCAGGACAGACACTCCAGCCGTTCCAGCCAGAGAGGAACTCCAATCTTCTCAGCAGAAACCCCCACAGCCTCTCTTCTGGAAGATCATCCTCACAAGGGGAGCATCCCTCAGTCCCCCTGGCCTTCTCCCTGTTCCCCTCAGTCCAACTCTCCAGTGTGGAGGTGTTCATGGGTAAGCCCTTAAGCTGTTCCCCTGCTTTCTGCCTTTTTTGACCCATGGCTTTGGCTCTCCAGCTTAGATGTCAGCAAGCAACTCCCTCTGCTGCTCTCTGGCCTTCAGCCCTCTAGACCCGGCTCTCTAGCTCGAGGAAGTCAGCCAACAAACCCCTCTTGCTGCTCTTTGGTCATCAGCCTTCTCCCAGGAACCAACCACAACTTCCTTCCAGGGCTTTCCACCATGCCTCTGGTCTCTGGCAGCTCTCACCTGTCCTGACTGTCTGTGCTCTAAAGGTAACCCTCTCTCACCAGGTGTCCCTCCCTTGAGGGCCCAGATCCTTATTTTAAGCCCAGTTGGGAGGCAGCTGATGATCACTGGTGCACTGACCCTGCTTAATCTTAGGGTACATCCACACAGGGAGTGGGAGCCCATGGCAGCGAGTCTGAGGGGCTAGATTGACAGACTCAAGCTCATGGGGCTCATGCGCCAGCACTAAAAATAACTGTGCAGACTGTGAAGCTTAGGGTCCAAAGCCTATGGAGGTGGGGGCTTCAAAGCCTGAGCGCCAACCCGAGGCGCAACGTCTACATAGCTATTGTTAGAGCCATAGCCTGAGCCTGTTGACCCGGCCTGTGAGACTCATTGCCATGGGCTGCCACTAGCTATGAAGATGTACCCTTAAAGGGCCAGTGTCATCCTGTGACAAAACCCTTTGTCTGTCTTGCCTATTTAAATTGTAAACCCTCCTAGGCAGGGATTATCTCTTACTATATATTTGTACATCACCTAGCATAATGGGACCTGATCTCATTTGATGCCTTTAGGCACTACTCTAAAACAAATAAGAATTAATATGTTCTTTAATATATGAATCTCTGAGAAGGTCCTACGTAGGCCAATGATGATAACTGCTAGAGGTTATGCATACAAAACGTCCTTCTCTCTTTGGTTTCTGATGACTCCAGTGACAGTTTATTATTAAGAATTAATGTAATCCAGACCTATCTTTAGAATGTGATTAGCCAAACCAAAGCACGTACATAATTATCAGGAGAAATTGATTTCTCCTGAGTTCAGTGTCAAGATTTACAGAGAAGAAAGCTTGATTTTGAATCTTAATTTTAGAATAAGGCAGGCTGTCCAAAGCAAGGAGAGACTATTAGAATCATAAATGGCACAGAGTTTGGAAACGTATGGATAGAAAAAGAGTATTTTTCACAAAAATGATTCAGGAATTGCTATCAAGTGGACAGATTTTCAAAACTGCTCAGCAGCCCAGCAGACATGGTTGCTGCTAAATGTTGAACGCTTTTGAAAAACTAGCCATTTCACTTCTCCCTGAAAGAGAGATGAATTCTTTGGAAAATCTGGCCCTTTCTCTCTAAAACAGCCACAGTGTTAGCCACAGTGCTTAAATGTGTTTCTTGGAAAGAAAAGCAGACGTTTAGGTTATTACTGTATTGTAAAGATATATTTATTGCAAAGTTCTGCATGTTGCAGCCAGTAATCTCAGGAAAAAAAATACATTTATTAACAAACAAACAAAATCTTTCCTTTAGGTTCTTGCTTTTTTTTTTTTTTCAACAAAAGACCAAGGACCAAATTCATCTCTGTTGTAACTTCAGTAAAGTCAGTGGAGTTACACCAGTGATAAAGCCTTGACATATGAACTTTATTCAGTGTCCTTGATAATGTGCTTACTAAAATGATCAAAGCTATAAACAGCATCCTTGCTTAAATTTGAATATATGCCTCAGACTGAATAAAAGACTTTGGTTTCTGATTAGAGATGTGCCTGAGCCACAAAATTCAGAATCTGGATTTCGAACCTTGTAAGTTACATGCAGCATGTGGAGAAGGTGTTTCAGATCCAAGGTTTTGGTTCATTCCATTACAGATAGGGCGCCTGCCTTGAAGCTTGGATTTGGGTTCAGAGTCTGAAATTCACAAAATGTAGGGATGTTCAAACATGGGCTTTGGTTTCAACCCATCCCTATTTTAGATGTTTTTTTAATTGATAAAATAAAGATGAAATATTAGAAGAGACTAATAGAGAAGGGAGATAATCTCTCATTATTTCAGTTTCCAGTACTGGTCTAATCTGTAAAACTGTGGGTAAAATCCTGGTCCCACTCAAATTAATGGGAATTTTGCCATTGATTTTAATAGGGTCAGGATTTCTTCTGATATCCATGGATACATATTACTTTTCTCTCATTTTTCCTTGGTTAATGACTCCCACCATTCAAGACCCAGAATCACAGTGAACTTCCTTCCAGCAGAGGAGGGCAAAGTGTGACTTCCTTTAGAGCTAATCAGTGTAATTAAAGTGAATCCTATTGGTCATATTCAAAGGCTATGAGACATTCAACAAATGATCTGGCTGCCTATAGTGTTCCTATACCCTACCATTGATTCTTGATCGAAACAAGAGACTGTGTCTGGAACTCAAAGCAGCTTTTACACCTAGTAACACAAATCACCAAATAGAGCAGTGGTTTTCAAACTTTTTTTCTGGCTACCCATTGAAGAAACTTGTTGATGCCCGTGACCCAACAGAGCCGGGGATGAGGGGTTAGGGGTGTGGGCAGGGCTCAGAGCTGGGGCAGGGGATTGGAGTGAAGGGGGGGTTGAGGGCTCTGGGCTGGGCGTGCAGGCTCTGGGTTGGGGCTGGGGATGAAGGATTTGGGATGCAGGAAGGGGCTATGGGTTTATGGGGGCTCAGGGCTGGGGCGCAGGCTTACCTCAGGCATCTCCCAGTCAATGCCAAGACTTCCTGCCTGTCCTGGCACTGCAGACTGCGCTGCGCCTTGGAAGCGGCCAGCAGCAGGTCCGGCTCCTAGGCGGAGGTGCGCAAGCGGTTCCGTGCAATTCTTGCCCGCAGGCACTGGCCCCCAGCTCCCATTGGCCGGAAACTTTTAAAGACCCAGTCGGCAGTGCTGACCAGAGCCACCATGACCCAGTGCCTTAATTCCACGACCCTGTACTGGGTCATGACCCGCAGTTTGAAAACCACTGAAATAGAGAACCATTGGGTCAACCACTTCAAGACCTTGTTGCCTTCCTAATGCAGCCCAAATATTTAACCAAAAATACATCTACAAAATACAGTAGGGAAGTAGGCCAGTTTTCATGGGGACCAAATCCTGAGGCCCTTAGTCACTTAGTCAGGCAAATTCCCATGTAGTCAGTAGAGTCCTAAGTCCAAAGGGAGTATGAAACTCAAGATTTGGCACATGATGTAGAAAATCCATCTTGTGACATACATTTTAAAATCTTCAGACATATATTATGAAATACTGCAACATGCCACACGTCTTCATAAGTTCAGAGTTTGACATATATTGTACAAGTACCTTTTCAAAGCTCACAGTCCCTATTACTCCACTCACAGCAAGACAGATATGTCCTGTGAAGCATCTTCCTTTGGGAAAAGACCTAATGGCTCTCAGTCTGTATATGACTACAGCTGAGATGCAACTGCAAGATTGAAAAATTCCTTCCTCTCTTCTTATCTACTTCTCATTGTTAACATCAGCAGCACCATTATAGCAAGGATTATAGCTTGCAGTGTAGAAGCTGTGATATCTGTATAGATACATAATTATTAAATCTGCTTTTAATTTCAGGGGCCTCATTGTTTTGCCAGAGAACAGAATGGATTACCTTGGGCTACTACAGCTACAAGTACATTTAACTATCATCTGTATAATTACTATGACTCACATAGTGGCCCTGCTTTGGTGGCATCCATAGAATCCCTGAGCCTTGACCCTTGGTAAGTCCTTTACGCTACCCCAACTTAAAGCTGCCTTTAAGCAACCGCTGAGGTTTCCCCTTTTGTAGATGGTGTAATTTTGTCCTCAGAGTAGACAGTGCACTAGGACTGTGATACTGACAAAGGATTTTGTGGTACAGGGGGTGCAGACAGACAAATACAAATAGATCATTAAGTCATCATCAGGTCCCACGTTCATGTTTAAAAAAAAAACAAAACTCATGACTGAAATCCCCCTCCCTCCACACCTATACACTTGAATTTATGTCTAGGAGCTACAAATGAGAATGCTATTCAAACGATGCCCCCATCTTGTCATATAAAGGATGAAAGGAGAGAATACATGAGAATTAGAAATCTAGGAGAAAAGGCAGAAAAAAACCTCTTATGCTTTTCAGTTATAGAACATTACTATGGAAGCTAAAGCTTTCATGTAGGGAAGTTAGGGTTTCCATTCTTTCAGAAGTGCAATTATAACCTTGAGTTATATCTACAGGGTTTTTTCCTCCTTTCACTATTTCCATGTCTCGCTCTGTGACTGACAATTAGAGATTACGTCTTGACCCATATGACATTTGAAATGCCAAAGCATCAGGTATCCTGCAATGATGTTAGAGACATGACTCAATAGACTTCATCTCTATTTCTAATGAGTGCAACAGAAGAGTTTCTTGGTTTGCAGGGAGGAAAAAGTCATTGTCCACATCAGTTGAAGGCCCTTTTAAGAGACACTAGTCTTGCCAGGATGCACCTACATTGAAGCAGATTTATGAGGGAGAGAATTTATTAGAGAATTACAGATAGTGGATTTCTTACATTTTAGCTAAGGATTCTGCACCTAAGATTTGTTCTACTTTATAGTTAAATTTCTTGAGGCAAGATTGTGGAGCCCTTACCCTGGTGAATATTTACTCATGCAAGTAGTCATGCTGGGTGAAATCCTGGTTCCCTTGATGTCAATGGGAGTTTTGCCATTGATTTCCATGGGGCCAGCATTTCACTCATTAGCTTCCATCAGGCTATTTGAGCTAGTACATGCTTATCTGTGTGACAAAGGGTTAAATGGTCTATCCTTTTTCAGATAAGATTTGTCAAAAAGGATTTGATTGCACTCTGTTGGCCAGATTGTGATCTCATTTCCATTGGTGTGGCTCCAGAAGAACTTCTCACTGCTCATAATACCATTACCGCCTCCTCACCATCCACGTTTCATCCATCCGTTGTGTCTTGTCATTTACCAAGGTTGTCAGCTCTTTGGGGAAATGACTGTCTTTTTACTAGGTTTGTACAATGTCTAGCACAATGAGGCCCCGATTCCTGATTGAGGCCTCTAGGCACGACTGCAATACAAATAGATAATTAATTATTTGTATAATAAAATTACTCTAGATTTGCTCCTGGTCAATGAGATCTGATCCTATCACTAATTGTTCTATTCAGCTTCAGTTGTTTCTTAGGTACCTTGCACACACAGTGACATAACAGATAATACATTTATTTCTTAGATTGATGTAGATTTGCTAGGGGAACACATAAGCCAATAGTGATTAAACTTGCAAATTTTTGGTGTTTTGTGTTTGATTTAAATTGGTTGATGCCACTCTAAATATTATGAAACATTAGCATATTCATTTGTTCAATAGACCAGAGTTGAATATTTTCATTTCTTAAAGCAATAAAATTGTGCAGAAAACTAATCTGATGCAATTTCCAATGAACTGAAAAATAATGTCTTCATAATCCACGCATTTCAGTCTGTGAAAAATATCGTGCGCTGTGAAACAGCATGTTCTGGTCCTTGCTGTGCCTCATCCAGTCTGGACAAAGGTCTAAATGAGTTTGTGAGTAGTGTGAAAAAAAAAATCACCGTTTGTCTGACTAGCTGTTGGGAGGGCAGAAAAAAAAGCTTACTTGTCTAGGTTTGATTGAAACCTGAGTTAACCACCAGTGCTCACACAAACCAGAAAAACAGGATTAAAGGCCAAAGAGATGACATCTTGTACCTCTGCTTTGATGGATGCTTTTCACAGTTCTCAGATTTAACAGCAGTTCTGACAAAGGCAAATGAAGTAATTAATAACAACAATTCAGGATTAAAGAATCAAAGTCTAAACCCCCATAAAACTATCTGAAAGATTTATAGTAATGATGCATAGAGATAAGGCAGTTCACTTAGCTATGAAATTTTAAGTTGAATAGGTGTCGGTACATTAAAATCCAATTCATTTTATCTGTTTGTACAATGCTAAGATCCTTAGTCATCTATTTATTTCACTAGCACTGGAGAGTTTTAAATGTGACCCAGTCCCATTGTCATCTGGGATTATGGAGCTACTATAGTGATTCTATAGTTAAAGTTGTAAGGAGGGGGGACTGAATCATTTAATTAATGTAGCCTTTTCCTACTTACAAGCAGATCATGATTTCCTCCAAATTATTTATTACTTGAATTTACTCAAGGAACATGTGTATGTATGTGTGTGGGGCGGGGAAGATTCCTTTCCTTACTCGATGGACTGATCACAAACAATTCAGTAGGACTATTCACTACTCCAAATGAGCTATATTGGTTAGTTGTGATTGGTCACATAAGTCACATTGGGTTTGTGCCCTGATTGGATAAGGAATTCAGCTTTTTAGAATCAGAATGAGGGCTTGGAATCTTTCAGGGAGAGGGAGTAAATAGTTATTTTATTTTATTTTTTTCACCAATAATATTAAAACATTTTCCTTTGTGGGACATGCAGGCATTGCTCAAGACCAATTAGTACCAGAAAAATTAGGCGGTTGTAAGATTTATGAACTTGGGAGCAGAGTTTAAATTTTATGTTCCTTTGCCACAGTTACGCAAAAGCAATTGTGTGTGGGTAAAAAGACCTAGTTATGTAGGGTATGGTCTCAAAATCTTATATAATTGCCATTATGCGAGAACTTTGTGTAGTGCTCTAATTTAATTGCCAAACCTGCTCTTTCACTGTCCAGGTTGGAAGGCACAGAGTGATTCAGAGGTATCCTATTTAACAGCTGGAAAATGCTCAACAGTCACCCCTCCTGTTGATAAAAAAAAGATAGTAGCAATAGCACAGAGATTTAAGAGTGAGGCAGTTCAAGGGAGGAAAAGGTTAGTTAGCTGTTGGCACTGTCCCAAGTTTTTTGCTTGCACATAGAGTTTAATCAGAAATTAACTCTTGGTAAAGATAACTTATCTGATAAATACAATGCTCAGGATTAAAGAGAGCGAAAGCAACAAAGAATGAGAACAAGTCCAAGTGCCCCTACAGCATGGGGCACAAATACTGGGAACTCCTAAGCTTCAGATGCGGTTAATGAGGCTCACGACACATTCAGATCTCTTCCACAGCTTCCATCTGATTTCTGTCATTAAACGGCAGGATCCATATGGGCTCGTCAGTACTGACTGCAGTGCTGAGCCTTTAGAAAAGAAGGAAAAGAAAAGTCATTGTAGTCATTGTAAATGAAAGGTAATCAGTGCAATCAGGAAATGCTGAAGGAAGCAGCAAGAAATCCTCAAAATTACAATGAGCAGGCTAATAAGAGTCAGCCGAAAGGCCATTTTAGCCACTAAGGATTCTTCTGAGGACATCATGCTGGTACTTTGTCTTCTTTATGGCACAACTGGTTGTGGCTGCTGAGGAAAGTGGACACAGTTGTGTGACCGTCTTAAAAAAAAAATACTGTACAGCATTAAAAATTTTGTCTCTTGCTAAGTGTTAAAGTCTCTTAAACATTAGGGGCCTGATTCTCCACTAACACTAGTTCATTGTGATAGTTACTTTTGATATACAGTGCTGAGAGAGGAGAATCACACCTGGGAACTTATAACTACAAACATTCGTCCATATGTGAGAGTGGCTGAGTTTCATTCTTAGCATGGTCAGGGACCTAATTGCTCAGTAGGGAGTGGTCCAATCCTTTGAGATGTGTGGTACCTTTAACTCTGATTGGCTCTAATGGGCTTTGAGGGTTCTCAGCACTTTGCCAGACTGGGCCCTCCATAAGTGAAAAGGCACATTTGGCAAGTTTCACTAGTGATTCAGGAATCTTCCTGTGAATCTGTCTAGTTTGCACAATCAACCTGTGTCCTCATAACAGGATGATGAAAGCCACGTAGCCTTTTTTGCTGTGGAGCTCTCTCATTTTTGGTAGAAGATTTTGCTGCTAGCCACTTGGGAGTGGTGGATCATTTTAAGTCGGTGTCATAGGTGACTACAAGTAGCCTTAGCCACAAAAAGGGACATGTACACTTAGGCGTGCGCACGGGGTGTGTCGGGTGTGCTCAGGCACACCCTAATGCAAGGGTGGGCAAATGGCCTCCATCTCCCAGCACGGCAAGCCGTGCGGTCTGCACTCCCAGGCTGGAGCCGCCGGCCCCTCTCCCGCCTTCCCCCCTCCCCTGGAGTCATGCCGCCGCATGCAGCACTCTGGGGGCCGGGGCTGCGCACTCCCGCGGGGCAGTGTTTGGCTCCGCGGGGAGGCTAGGAGCCTCTTCTCAAGGTAAGAGGTCTGGGGCCAGGGAGGTTATATAAGGGGTGGGGGCAGTCAAGGGACAGGGAGCAGGGTGGGTTGGATAGGGGGTGGTATCCGGGGGGGTGGTTAGGGGTGGGGGTTCTCTGGAGGGGGCAGTCAGGGAGCCGGGGGGGTTGGATGGGGCATGGGAGTCCTGGGGTCTGTCAGGGGGCGGGGGGTGGATAGGGATCAGGGGACAGGGAGCAAGGAGAGTCCTGGGGGGCAGTTAGGGTGGGGGGGTCTCTGGAGGGGGTGGTCAGGGGACAAGGAGCTGGGGGGGTTGGATGAGTCAGGAGTTCGGGGGGGCTGTCAGAAGGCAGGGGTGTGGAGAGTGGTTGGGGCAGGCAGGAAGCAGGGGGGGTTGTATGGGTCGGGAGTTCTGGGGGTCCTATCAGGGGGCAGGGAGCGGTTGGATAGGCGTAGGAGTCCCGGGGATCTGTCTGGGGACGGGGGTGTGGATAAGGCTCGGGGCAGTCAGGGGACAGGTAGGGGGTAAGGTCCTAGGGGGGCAGTCAGGGGACAAGGAGCAGGGGGGGTTGAGGGTTCTGAGGGGGGAAGTCAGGGGGCAGGAAGTAGGAGGGAGTGGATGGGGGCAGAGCGGGGGCGGGCCTAGGGCAGGGGCGGGGCTCCCTGGGTGCACACCCTAATGAAATGGGCTGCGCACGCCTATGCATATACATTGAAAAAGAACACAATGTCCAGGGGAAGTAAGCATCCTCTGAAATAGGTCTTCATTTAATAAGTGTTACTTATACTTCCCTTAATGTTAACCAGACCTGCTGCCTAGGCTGTTGCTAGTGCTGTTACGACTTGTACTGCTGTTGGCTGCATTTCCTGCTCTCCTTTCAGTTAAATTGCGTTTTGATTTACTTACATCTTTTATGTTTCCTCTGGCTGCACCAGCTTCAGTCTGACAAAAGTTGCCATTGTTTTCTTGAAGCTTGTGACTTTCAAGGCCAGTTATTTTCAAACGCTCACAGTCACCATTCCATGTACTGAGATTCATTTCCCAACTTTCCAATGTGCATCCTTCAGTAATGCTGTGTCTCTGCTTTCCTTAGGACTTCCGTCACTCCTTCCTTTTCTCACGTTTCATGACATTGACGGAGTCTTTAATATTCTGCAGTTATTTGCTTTGAACTTTGTTGTGTTATTTTTTCCCCTTGAGCTAAGAGTTTTTGTAGATATGTGCAGAGTATTATAAATATGGAGAAAATCCCTGAGTACTGCCAGATGTGGCATTAATTCCTACAGTACCCAAGGCGCATCATGAAAATGAGAGGAATAGAAGTAGTTATCTCTGAACTGTGTTTATCTTCCATTAGCTTTCACTTGCTCCAACTCATTATTCACAATTCTTCTATCAACTATTATTATAACTATGCCCCCTCTCTAATTCTTTACACCAAATACAGCATCTACATATTTAGAGGCTTAATGTAAAAAGCTACTTTACATTAGTGTTTAAATGTAAGTCTTCATTTTAATAAGCATTATCCTTTTTAATATATAAATATTGCCATTTTTCTGTGACTCCCAGTTGAATGACTCTCAGAGGTACTGGATTGTCTCTCTTATTTATGGTATCCTAGAAATGGAACGGACCCATTAAGTCACCTCTTGGCCAATGCAGAATTGTTTTTTTTACGGAACATTTCCAAGTGACATTTCACACACACTTGAAAGTAGGACATGGGTAATGCCATGGTGGTTTGGGGGTAGTGAAATTAAATCCTGTGTAAACAATAAAATGAGTTCATATACACTGCATTAAGTGGCCACCCTCTAAGGGGACATATACTATGATGCCTTCTTTCTTTCAACATTCATGCTCATGAACAGCCACCTTGATTTATAAAACTTAATATGACTGTGGGATAAGTTGTGATAGCAAGGGCCTACGCTTTTCTCTATGGTTATAGCGAGCTGGTTGACATAACCATTTATCATTTCACCTGGCAAGTCTCAGGACAACTTTACAAGGTCTCTTCCCCCCCATCAATTTCCTTTCATTTTCTTGTTATTGTTTTTTAAGATAACCAGACAATTACAATTTTTGTGCACTTCCCATCTGTAATATCTGAAACTATTTTAAAGTGCAAATCTTAAGCTCAATTTTTTTCAGCGGTAGACACACCTGAGCAGGGCATGAGTGTAATATTTATTTCTCCCCTGCTACCTCTTGTTCAAAAGGTATTCATATCTCCCAATGATAATTCAATACGTCTCATACAGTTGTTGCCAGGCATTCAGTGGACTTAAAAATGCATCCTAAGAAAACAAGAATGGCTCCATTCTCAATTAGGCAAGGGAAGAGGTCTCTAATTAGTCTGGAGCTAGTCAGGAGAGTCTGAAAGCATTTTGCCAATAGGGGCTATAAAATTCAAGTGTTCTTTTAAATCACACATGGGAAAATGAATTAGGAATAGTGTGTTCCATGGGATGCACGCTGATGGAGCCCAGAACAATTTCAGTATGTGCAAGAAAGTACTGAAGGTACTGCAGTGACAGACCCTAATTAATCCATTGAGCACCATTAATACAGATGTCAGTGTGAATTGCTCATCTAACCAATAATTTGGAGGTAGCACCTTTCATCTTTTCAATCACAAAAATTCTTCTCTGACATGGGATTTTATACCACGTAACACCATTGACTTTAATGACGCTAACCCTAATTTACATAAGCATAGAACAGAGGAGAATCTTGACCAGACTGTCTAAATTTCTCTCTCTCTCTCTGGTGGTGTTGAATGAAAAGATCTGAAATTTCAAAAGCTGGAAATAATAGAAGAACAGAGCATTCGTTTTCAAAATATATTTGCTCCAAAAGCATTTCCAAGAAGTCAGAAAGCTGACCTAATTTTACCTCTTTTCAGTGATACCCACTGGCTTTTTCCTTTGGCTGGGATTGTTTTCTTAAATAATAAATTAGTAATCACACTTTGCACTTCTCACCAGAGACTCTCAAAGTGCTTTGCAAACATTAATTTAGCTTCCTCTTACTCTTCTGAGTTAAAGACAGAATCCCATATAGTTCACTCCATCTACCACTGAAATGCAGCTGTTTTTAGGGTAGAATGTTGTTTAATATGCTGCATAATAATTTAGGAAAGAAAGGGAAGAAAAATAATAGATGAAATCCTGGCCATATTGAAGAGAATGGAAAAACTTCCATTGATGTCACTGGGGCCAGGACTTCATCCAAAGCATCAAAGCACAATGGCAGAGAAAGGGGGTGATAGGTAGGCAGAATATAGTTCCCCGTGTTGGAATTTGGTCAGGACA
This sequence comes from Chrysemys picta bellii, assembly GCF_011386835.1. Classification (NCBI taxonomy): domain Eukaryota; kingdom Metazoa; phylum Chordata; order Testudines; family Emydidae; genus Chrysemys; species Chrysemys picta. The sequence continues at coordinate 73,609,343 of NC_088800.1, read as the reverse complement.
ACTTCCCCTCTAGCAGAATTATGCTCCCTACTTCCAGGCTGAGACATTGGGTCAAAAGGGATTCAAAGACCATAATGCCAGTGACTGAATCACCAACTCTGTGTCTTTCAGTCCCTTGGAAGTGCTCCAACCTGCTTTGTCTCTGCAGTCAGGTCCATGTCTTCCGCTCCAGGCCCTGCAGAGACTCCTTTATAGTGCAGGTAGCCAGCCTGGAACGTGCTGGTGCACGCCTTCCTCTGCCACCTCCGAGAGCTCCGATACAACCAGCAGTTCTTCTACTTCCGTCTGAGAGGTCTTCCATGAGACCTCTTCAAGCTGCTGGTCGTCTACCAGGATCTCGTCAGGACCTGCAAGCTGGTCTCAGCGACCAGCTCCATAGCGGCCACCGAGAGGGAAGATCTCCTCGTGGAGCCCATGCTACGCAACCTCGATCTGTGCAGGTGGTGCAGTCCCACTCAATATGCTGGAGGTTGGTCCTGGCTGGTACCACCAGGATCGGAGACCTCCTGGACTACAACTTGAGGGACAGGGTAGACTCCTGGTGCTCAGCTGGTGCCAGGGGCACTCCACCCCTCGTGTCCTCCAGAGTATACACCAGGTGGTGAGGGCAGTCTTACCATCCACCTCTCGGGCTTTCCTCGAGCAGGTCCTGCGGGAGGGTGCTCCCCATCCACCCCTAGCCCTGTGGGCCTCACTGTCAGGCCCCAGCCCTATGAACCTCCCCGGCTGCACCCCTTTGTACCCGAGCCGGCTGCATGCAGCCAGTCCATTTCTGAACCACGCCTAGGAAACAGCTGTACACGCTCGTACTCCACACCCTTCACTTTCTCACCATCCTGTTCCACCCCAACACTAAGTGGTGGATATGGCAAATCTCTGCAGGTTTTCAAACACAGGGGTGATGTGGAGATGGTTTTCATTTGATCCCACCAAATTGGAAAGGGGCGCAGAGAGATGCACAAGATTCTGGTTTGTACCTCTCCCTAATTAATAAAATCTCCCTGTCCCCTGCCACCACCACCCCAAATATGTAAAAAGCTACCACAAAGAGAAATGGAAACTGTAAGCAGTACGGGCACTGCATCAGGTCCAAACATACTCCTTCCTGGACTTGGACCTCAATATTAACTTCAATAAACAGATCTCAGCCCAAACCTCCTACTGAGCTTGGCTGCCTCTAGCCCTCATCCCTGTTTCTCCCTTCCCCTAGAAACAACTCTCAACCCCTTATTCTCCTAGATTTGACTTAACACAACTCCCTTGATCTGCCTTCCAGGGCATGTCAGCAGAATAGTTCTGTGTCTCTGCTGAGCCCTGGCATCTGAAACCTTGCCACAGAAACAGTCGTGCTGCAATGGTAAGGATGTACCATAGGAACTCTGATGTATATTTGTGTAAAACACCAAAAAACAGCCGAAGTTTCCTTAGCCAAACTAAGCAGTGACTGGAGAAGTTTTCCAGTGAAAGGGCTATTCCTGAAAGAGTGTGAGAAATCTATTGAGGCACCAAATGATCTCTGTATATAGGAACCAATCCTAAAACACCATCATGCATAATACTTACTACTGTGAGTAATCTTATTGACCTAAGGCACAGTAAGAATAGAGCTGGGAGGAAAATGATCTTCCCATCAGAATTTGAGATTTCAAAAAAGTTTCCTGGCCTCAAATCAGGACAAAAAGTCAAAATTTCATGAACCTATCATCTGAAAAACTTTTTTGATCAGGTGAAATCAAAACATTTCATTTTGATCTTGACCTTTTTGACCTTTTAAGTATAAATTAACTAAAATTTTGAAAAAAAAAGTCATTTTGAACGAAAAAATGAGATTTTTCAGTCTAAATTTGTCTAAGTGGGATATTTTGACTATTTCAAAACTTTTTTCATTTTTTTTTTTCAAATCGGGGGACTAGTCTGACCCCGAAACTGACCCTTTCCTGTGAACCCGAAAGTAGCCATTTTCCAATGACAAAATGTTTAGTTAGAAAATTATTTCCCAACCAGCTCTAGTAGGAAGCACTAAGCTTGTAAGAAGTGTTTTCAGGATTGGGCCCTTCGCTGAGACCAGAAACCTAGCTGTTAAAGCAATCTTTCATGATAATTGCTTTCAGTGCCTTTATGACTCCAGGGAACTTTAGAGTTTATAATGCTAATACTGTAATGTTTTATGAGATGTCAGCATCCTGATACATGGAGATAAGCATAAAGATGGGATTGAATGAGATGTCTGGCATTATCTTAAAAGGGCATAACATTTAGATTTAAAAACAAATATTTGTCATATTAATGTATTATATACTTTGCCTAGAAACATTTTGGAAGACATTTTTTTTTCGCGTTTTCATCCTAGTTAACTCTTTCAAACAAAATGCTTATCAGTCATTCATCCTCTATTGCTGAGTTTTTTTTCTTCTCCAACCTTCATCTGGTCTCTTTTAACATAACCCTGTCACTCAGCCTCTCTTTGACATCCAGTCCATCAGTACTCATGATATCTTGTCTGCTGTCAGCCTGCTAAACCCAGGATTGTGAGTTCAATCCTTGAGGGGGCCATTTAGGGAACTGGGGTAAAAATCTGTCTGGGGATTGGTCCTGCTTTGAGCAGGGGGTTGGACTAGATGACCTCCTGAGGTCCCTTCCAACCCTGATATTCTATGATTCTCTTCCCTATTTTCCATTGATATGGTTGTTGATTTGTTCTCTCCATGCTTCACCCTCCTCCAAGCTTAACTCTTTGTCCCCTGTCTCCCATTGTAAGGTCTGCCCTGCCAACCCCCAGCCCCCATGCTTATGAGGGGCTCCCTATAACATTTTCAAAGCCACCTCATTATTCTCCTTCAAAACCTACCTTCTCCTTTTCCATGATGCCTATGATAAAAAACTTGACAACCATTAGACTTTCAGTGTGCTGAGACCACTGCCTATCATGTTGACCAATATTGTGTGATTGTTTCCTTGTACTTCATCCATCTGTCTGTATCCATCTGTTTTGTGACTTATACTTAGATTGTAAGCTTTTTGAGGAAGGAATAGTCTTTTTGTTCTGTGTTTGTACAGCTCCTAATACAATGGGATCCATGACTAGGGCACCTAGACAGTATAGTAATAAAAATAATAATAATGATAGAAGATTTTGGAATATAAATATGCAGAGATTACACTGAGCTGGTGTGATTGGGGTGTACTGGCCCCGCATTGGAGCGGAAGGGGTTAAGACAGTGCTCTTAGCAACAGAAGCCACCCCCCCTCGATCCTGCTGGGCACGCTCCAACTGCTGCTGCAGCATAAAAGAGAGCATGCTAGTTCAATGTGGGCGGACTGCTGAGGAGGAAGGATACACCTCGCTGGCTCCAGACAAGGAGCAGCCTGGATCCCGGACTGAGGGAGCAAGAGATGCCGAGGCCAGGCAGGCACCCAAGCACCCACGGATGCCCTAGGGATATTGCAGTCACCACCGGAGGCACTCCGAGACCCCTCAGACACCCTAACTTCAGCTACAAGAGTCACAGTAGGAAGCAGCCCAGGGAGGGATTAGCCAGTGTCCCTGCAGCAGTCGGTGTGTTGCGGGCAGATTCCCCGCTGACTTTGTGATAAAGCCCCTCACCACTACCAGGGCCCTGGGCTGGGACCTGGTGGAGCAGGGAGCCCTCCTCACCAAACATCCCCTTCTATTGACTCTGACCCTTGGGCCACACTTCCCTGCAGCCAAGGGGAGCCCTATTGAATCTGGCCAGTAGCTGCAGTTCCCTGCAGACGAGGGGAGCCCTAGTGGTGCTGGCCATTGGACCACGCAGCCCTGAGGCTGAGCGCAACCCTATTAACTGCGGGGCTTCCACGCCCTTGCCCCACCCTAGGGTGACAGGTTGTACTGGCCCCATGACAGCTCATCACACCAGTTTCTTTAATGGCTTGAGAGAGATCTCCTTCATATGCAGCTATTTAATCTCTTTTCTACAACCACATTAATAAGTTATGATGAATTCATTCAACATATTTTGGCTCTTTTCGTTCATGAATTTCTCATTACGGGTATGTCTACATTGCAGCTTGGAGCATGACTCCCAGCCTGGGTAGACAGACACACACTAGATTTGCTTGAACTAGGGTGCTAAAAACAGCAGTGTGGACATTACAGGATGGGTTTAGCCACCTGAATGTGGACCCAAGGGCTCAGGTGGGCATGTACTTGAGTGGCTAGCCCGTGCCGCAACATCCACACTGCTATTTTTAGTTTATTAGCTCAAGCAGAGCTACCATGTGTCCATCTACTGTCTGGGAGGCACACTCCCAGATGCAGTGTAGACATAACCCATAAGATCAAGATTATTTCGAATTTGTTTTTCTAGTGCATTTGCCAAATAATTTCTGCAAATAATTCTTGATCTGTAGATTCTTTTGTGAGATTTTTGTTGCAGGCATTGGGTGTTTGAAGTTTGACATGGATTGCTTAGGTTGGATTAGCCACATGGGTCACATGGTATGTTTTTGATATAAGATTGCAGGACCAGAACTTGTACAACCAGGTCTCTCCAATGTGGATATTGTTTGCAATTGCAACATTTGCTTTCCAAAATATTCTCCGGTATTTTCTGTGAACATTCCCATCAGTGAAGTTGTTGGCTAGAATAGTTATAGAAAGCAAATGTAAGGGGCACCAACACAGCTCAAGTAAATTCATTTCAAAATTCAAACAAATAATCCCAGGATGATTTTTGCAGTAGCTCTAATCTGTTGTTGGTTTGCCCCGCTCCACTATTTCATTTTAGCTAATCAGCCAGTTGCAGAGTTCTGAAGCTTTTCAAATTTGGATGTATCCGTATTTATGTGCTTCTAAGTTAAGGTGTAATGGCAGCACCACCTGTGTGAATGCTGTTTTTCAGCAACCTGACTAGCATATATTTTAAGGTTTTAACAGCACTCCCTGTGTTACTATATGTTTGCTCAAGCATTAAGTGTATTAAGGCTCATTGTTTGTATAGTACCAGTGATGTGTTAACACTTTGCTGTCTCTACTCCAAAGATCTAGTCTCAAAGGAGCCAAATAGGGTATAACTGTGCTATCTAAACGAGTTGTGATACATTTATTTGGCTGAAGAAATCCAATTCCGACTAGACATTAATTCTTGATTACATTGTTTTAATGTTAACATACATTCAGGGAATCACATCCATTTAATCCAAACCAGCAGTAAAGGGTGCAGCTAAAATGTATCTTTTTTTGACATGCAAGAGTCACATATTAAAAGGCACATACATTTCCTCCCCACTAACCTTAAGCTGTACTTCGATACTAGTAGAACATGACGGTGAGGTAAACTATTTTTTCTTGTAACTTCAATGGAAAGCAAACGTCCTTAGAGACTCTAGTTCAGGGAGGTGACACTCCAGATTTCAGAAACATGTTGCTTTCTGAATCCAGCCGTATATCAAGTGAAGAAAACAAAATTGACTGAATGTTTAAACATTTCTTGTCATTTACAAGCAGTAGAATGAACTGCACTTAGGATGATAATCACTGTAATAGACCTGGTTCTCCTCCCACTTATACTGGTGTCAGTGAAAAGCAACTCCACTGAAATCAATGTAGTTACACTAGTGGGTAAAAACCATTTTGGTATGGAATGAAATAATATTTCATGTTAAATTTCAGAGGGGGAAAATAATGGATGAGATGATGGTGTAGGGAGGAGGGGTTTAGATTTATTAGGAACTGGGGAAGCTTTTGGGAGAGGGGGAGCCCATACAGGAAGGATGGGCTCCACCTAAACCAAAACGGAACCAGATTGCTGGCGCTTAAAATTAAAAAGGTCATAGAACAATTTTTAAAGTAAGGGTTGGGGGAAAGCCGACAGGTGCAGAGGATCATATGGTTCGGACATCCCTTAGGGGAGGATCTATAAATGGAGATTCCCTATGTTCTAATAAGGAGGAGAGAATGGAAAATGATAAAATACAGGGAGGATCTGATGAGAAACAGTCAAATGAAAAAAGTCCCATTCAATTACATCATGCAATAGGGGACAGCCAAAAAATGACAAGTTTTAAAAATGCTTATATACCAATGCTAGAAGTCTAAATAATAAAATGGGTGAACTAGAGTGCCTAGTATTAAATGAGGATATTGATATAATAGGCATCACAGAAACCTGGTGGAATGAGGATAAACAATGGGACACAGTAATACCAGGGTACAAAATATATCGAAAGGACAGAACAGGTCATGCTGGTGGGGGAGTGGCACTATATGTGAAAGAAAGCATAGAATCAAATGAAGTAAAAATCTTAAATGAACTAAATTGTACTATAGAATCTCTATGGATAGTAATTACATACTTGAAAAATAAGAATATAGCAGTAGGGCTATATTACAGACCACCTGACCAGGATGGTGTTAGTGACTCTGAAATGCTCAGGGAGATTAGAGAGGCTATTAAAATAAAAAACTCAATAATAATAATAATAATGGGGGATTTCAACTATCCCCATATTGACTGGGTACATATCACCTCAGGAAGGGATGCTGAGATAAAGTTTCTTGACACCTTAAATGACTGCTTCTTGGAGCAGGTGGTCCTGGAACCCACAAGAGGAGAGGCAATTCTTGATTTAGTCCTAAGTGGAGCACAGGATCAGGACCAAGAGGTGAATATAGCTGGACTGCTTGGTAATAGTGACCATAATATAATTAAATTTAACATCCCTGTGGTGGGGGAAACGCCACAGCGGCCCAACACTGTAGCATTTAATTTCAGAAAGGGGAACTACACAAAAATGAGGTTAGTGAAACAGAAATTAAAAGGTACAGCGCCAAAAGTAAAATCCCTGCAAGCTGCGTGGAAACGTTTTAAAGACACCATAATAGAGGCTCAACTTAAATGTATACCCCAATTTAAAAAACACACAGTAAGAGAACCAAAAAAGAGCCACCATGGTTAAACAAAGTAAAAAGCAGTGAGAAGTAAAAAGGCATCCTTTAAAAAGTGGAAGATAAATCCTAATGAGGAAAATAGAAAAGAGCATAAACTCTGGCAAATGAAGAGTAAAAATATAATTAGAAAGATCAAAAAAGCATTTGAAGAACTGCTAGCCAAAGACTCCAAAAGCAATAGCAAAAAAAATTTTAAATACATCAGAAGCAGAAAGCCTGCTAAACAACCAGTGGGGCCACTGGACGATCGAGATGCTAAAGGAGCACTCAAAAATGATAAGACCATAGTGGAGAAACTAAATGAATTCTTTGCATCGGTCTTCACCGATAACCTGTCTGTTCATTCCCTTTGGGGCACCTGCCATTGGCCACTGTCGGAGGACAGGATACTGGACCTTTGGTCTGACCCACTATGGCCGTTCTTTTGTTCTTAATAGAATCCTCCTTACCCAGCAGAACCATCATGATTCCTCAGCATTTGGGGGCTGCTGTAGTTGTGAGAATTTGCCCTTACATAATTATCTCACAAAATACCACTCAATATAAGTACAGTCTTGAAGTAATGGGCCTGACCCCCAGTGGTGTTGCTCCGGTTTTAAGCAGGTGTAAGTAATTCCTTTGAGTTCACTGCCTGGTATTCAATTTACTGACTTCCCTCTATTAAATTCAATGGAGGTACTAGCAATCCAGGTATATAGTGGTGAATCTGACCCAACCACTGCAGCCACTGGTTAGTAAATCATAGTATCAAAATACAATGATCCTGATACTAACCTTACAATTTTTCCCCATGAAATATTTGCAAAATGATTAAAATTATACCTAAAATTACAAAAATTATATTTCTGTGCAAATGGATTTGTTTGCATTATTGGGGAAAAAATCAGCATTTTCCACTCAAAAATAGGATTGCTTTGGGGTAAGTTTTCCAACTTCAAAGGAAATGCACAAAATCTCATAGTTTGCTGTTCTGAGTTTTGGCAGGGGGGCATTGACTGGTCTGCAGATCTGCATTAGCAGACTCTTACTCCCATGTGGAGCTCACTGAAGTCATTTGTAGTCAATGGGATTAGGACTTTACCATGCAGATCTCTTTGCAAGAACAGGCTATAATCAGCCCAATTATATCGGCATTGGGAGGGACTGTGTCTCAAAGTTACAATTCTCCCCACTAGTACATCTTTGTTTCCAGGGGAAATAATCCATTGCAGCTCGGGGAAAGATATAGTTTATGTCCCCTTTTGATCTCCAGCCAACTCTGCTGACTAGCAGGCTGAGGTAACAGACCTGCAAGGCTCCACCTTCCCCCCAACTATTTGTGAGGCGGGGTCCAGCAGCTGTGCTTGACTAAGTCCAAGAGCCATGATGTGAGCAGCCCTAAAGCCATGCAATAAGGTCCGGGTCCTTATTTCTTGTTACTGTCCTTCTTGGCTGTCAGAGTTTCAGGGTAAATGCACCTGTTTTGTCCCTCTCTGTGGTCCACTCCAGGAGAACCCAGTCAGGTCTGGGGTCGCCAGCTATCGCCTGTCTCTGGGCAGGGACCCTTGGCCCTCTCCCTTCTGACCAGGGGGTTTTAAGGCTACACAACTCCACCTTACATTGTGATATCCCCAGCAAGCCAATCTGCCTAACACCCAGTGCCTGTGTATTGCTTCCTCACTGAGGGCTATGAACAATGTATTGCCAACAGTTACAAGTTACCATACAACTCTTTCTAAGCAAGCATATTTATTCTTAAGGTAAAAGCATTACAGAGAAAACATGTAAAATAATAAAAGTTCCTATACGCATATTAACAGCTTACCAGAGGTCAGCCATCTGTCTTATGGGACCCTAGTAAGCCAAAGTCTTTCCAATCCTTCTGAAAGAGGGTGAGGCTCCCTTTTGACAGAAGGTCCTACCCATTTTCTGGATCGGTTTAAATGTAGCCTTTTTATATTAAAAGCCCTTTATTTGTCCATTGATCTCTGGAAAACTCTGTCAGGACCAGTATATGTAAGCCTCCCCAGGTACCTCTTAGGAGGTGCTTACAACCAGGGTGGATAAAAATCAATTATTTAAAAAAATAAATATAAATAAAATCTGATTTTTTTAAATCAGATTTTTTGATCAAATGCTTTTTGAGGAAAAAACCTATCTAAAGATATCTTTGAGCTACAATGTATCCTAATTAAAACTATCTCATCATGGAATAGTGATTATTAATTCTATAGTATGAGACAATATATTCATGTAATATTTAAGAAAAGTTATGTAAATGAGTTCCAATAGTTCATGGATTAGGGACCCAATCTTGTGGGGTTTCAGGGGCTTCTGTATAGATTATTTAGGTTAATCTTTCTATCTACCCAATGGGACTAGTGCTCAGCCTAGAAGATACCATCAGAGATGCTTAGTTTTGCAGTTCTCAAACTGTGGATTTGTGTCTCCAGAGATAACATGCTTGTTAACAGCAAAACTGTTTTAAAATAAATAAATAATATATAGAGGTGAGAAATAACAGACCTCAACCCTATTGTCTCTCTGCAAATTTGTTTACAGAGTCAATCCCTTACCTCTCTCTAAAAGTGCAAAGTTTCAAAAAGTTCAATGAATAGAAGACTGTTGGGGTCGGAATAGATCTATATGAGGAAAAGTCTGGAGATAAGTGTGAGAAGGGAGGGACAAGCAGTAGAAACAAAAGTGAAACTGTTTGAGCAGCATATTCCAGAAGTCTTGAGGTCTTTCTGAGTGTAGCCTTCATTGATTTGAGATCTACCATACCATTGTCTCACTAGAAGGGAAAACCTATAATGGCAGCAGGCCATAAAAGAGACCCAGTATGGGAATATTTTAATGAATTTCCTCTACCTGTGGGTAAGACAGGCATGCATGCAAAATGCAAACAGTGCAACAAAAAAATGCAAGGTCTGGTTGCCCGAATGAAACAACATCATGAGAAGTGCTCCTTCTCAGGAGGAAGCTGCGTTGAAGATGATGAAAGGAACATTTCTGAACATGCAGGATCTTTAGGTTGGTAAACTTTTTTATTTCATACTTCTTTCTTAAGGACCGCCTGTCTTCCTTCTGGACTATTCTTGAATTCTCATGTTTGAGCAAAAAATATAGTTGTTACTTTATGGTACTATCATGTTAGATGCAGTTGTGATAAAAAATAAATAGCTGAAATAGGCAGATCTTCTTTTTACAATTTCACCTTTAAAGTACACCTCTACCTTGATATAACGCTTTACTCGGGAGCCAAAAAAATCTTACCGTGTTATAGGTGAAACCGCGTTATATCAAACTTGCTTTGATCCACCAGAGTGCACAGTCCTGCACTCCTCCCTTCTCCCCCCCCCCCCCCCGGAGCACTGCTTTACTGCGTTATATCGGGGTAGAGGTGTAGTACTGAGTGTCAGTGAATGCAATGAGTAATACTAAATGAGCAGTCTGGTAGTAATAATTAAATAACGGCATTGACTTATTTTGTTTAGGAGAATCTATCCTCAACATTCAGGATTCTAAAGACTATTCACCTTCAAGATCACCATCATTTTCTATAGTTTCAGAGTTAGATGCCAATGATAGTGTTTCAGTCACATCGTATATGTCACATAGCCACAGTATATTACCTGTAGCAAAAAAAAAAAAAAAAAAAAAGCCCCATCATCCAGAAACCATAGATAAATTTGTGATAAGAACCAGCATATTACGAAAAGAGGTAATTGATGAAAAAATTGCTGGTTTGTTTATGCAACAAACTCTCCTTTCTGTATGATTGAGAACCCACACTTCATTAACATGGTTCAATCATTAAGACCAGTATACAGTCCACTCAACAGAGCAGATGTCTCAGGCAAATTGCTGGATAAAGTGTATGAAAGAGAAATTCAGCAGTGTGAAAAAGGTCTAGAGGGTGAAATTGTTAACCTGAGTCTTGATGGATGGAGCAATGTCCACAATGATCCTGCTGTATGTGCTTGTGTGACAAAGGAAGAAGGGAATGTATCAATTGTTTCTGTAAGGAAGACATCAGGAAATGCACACACAGCAGAATACAAGAAGCAGCAGTAAAAGCTATAACAAACTGAAAAAAAATTCAAATATCTAGTACGCAGCTTTGTCACAGACAATGCTGCAAATGTATCCAAGATGAGAAGAAATTATTTAGAAGAGAGGAAAGAGAGTCCCAAGCTAATAACATATGGTTGCAGTGCTCATTTGATGCACTTCCTAGCCAAAGACTTCAGTGTTCCAGAAATAAAGGCTAACGTTGAAATTGCAAAATAATTCCGTAACGACCACTTTGCTGCAGCTGCTGCTCTGAAAAAAGTGGGAGGAACCAGCTAACTCTCCCACAAGACGTGCGATGGAACTCAGTAGTGGACTGTTTTGAGCACTATATCAAAAACTGGCCTAATCTGATAACAGTTTGTGAACAAAATCATGAAAAAAATAGATGGCACTGTCACAGCCAAAGTTCTCAACACTGGGCTTAAGAGAAATGTTGAACACATGCTGAGTACCCTGAAGCCTATTTCTGTAGCCTTGAACAAAATGCAAGGAGATAGATGTTTTATTGCTGATGCTGTTGAAATATGGAAGGAACTGAGTGAGATCTTAAGAGAAATATGCAATGACAGAGTTAAATTACAAGCATTAAAAAAAACAAATGGGATAAGCACTATCTCCAGCTCATTTTCTTGCAAATATTCTCAATACCAGGTACTTAACTGCTGAAGAAGAGGAGTTGGCTATGATATGGACATCCAGCAATCATCCCTCCATAATGCCAACTATAATAAACGTCAGAGCTAAGGGTGAACCATTCAAGAAATATGGTTGCTGATGATGTTTTAAAGAAAGTCACACCAGTGAACTGGTGGAAGTCACTTAAACACTTGGATTCAGAGACTGTTGAAGTGATAATCTCACTTTTAACAACAGTAGCTTTTTCTGCCGGTATAGAAAGAATATTTTCTTCCATTGGACTAATTCATTCCAAATTGAGAAATAATTTGGGACCTGAAAAAAGCAAGAATCTTTTATCTTTATCTTTCTTTTCCAGATTATGAACAAACAGGAAAATGAAGGTGAAGACAACTGAGTTAGCTGCAGAAGCCAGTATTAAGTTTCTCATGTTGACCGGGCTGACATAGTCGATTTAATTTTTGTTTTTAAATTTCATTTAACTATTTTAGTTAAAAACAATTTTAACAAAAACAAACCAGATTTTAAAAAACTTGAATGTTTAACTAAATTAAAAAATTCATATGCTTGTTTTGTTAAAATATATGTTTGCTGTTGAAGAAAAAAAATCCAGAATACATAACGTTGTTGTTTTAGTTAAATAAAACAATTTAAATGTCTGTCTGGTGATGGTCTCCTAATACAGCATGGCAAGAAAATCCTCCATATATTAATGATTAACCTGTTGAATTGGAGATAGTTCACCTCACAATGACTTTATAAATATCTGCTCCAGTTACCTTTGGTAAATGAAATAACCAATCATTCATTTTCTGATATAGCTGTAAAACTAATCTGAAAAGTTTTCAAAATAAATCACTTAAAAATGTGTAGTGTGTACCTTCTAAAAATGAAACCTACATCTATCTCCAAGTTGTGAAGAATATGCATTAAGGTTATAACAACCAATAAGAATGCACTTTTATGTATCAGAGGGGTAGCCGTATTAGTCTGGATCTGTAAAAAGCGACAAGGAGTCCTGTGGCACCTTATAGACTACCAGACGTATTGGAGCATAAGCTTTTGTGGGTGAATACTCACTTCATCAGATGCATATAGTGGAAATTTCCAGAGACAGGTATAAATATGCAGGCAAGAATCAGTCTAGAGATAACGAGGTTAGTTCAATCAGGGAGGATGAGGCCCTCTTCTAGCAGTTGAGGTGTGAACACCAAGGGAGGAGAAACTGCTTTTGTAGTTGGCTAGCCATTCACAGTCTTTGTTTAATCCTGAGCTGATGGTGTCAAATTTGCAAATGAACTGAAGCTCAGCAGTTTCTCTTTGAAGTCTGGTTCTGACGTTTTTTTGCTGCAGGATGGCTACCTTTAAATCTGCTTTGTGTGTCCATGGAGATTGAAGTGTTCTCCTACAGGTTTTTGTATATTGCATATTTTGGAGAACACTTCAATCTCCCTGGACCCTGATTGAACTAACCTCGTTATCTCTAGACTGATTCTTGCCTGCATATTTATACCTGTCTCTGGAAATTTGCACTACATGCATCTGACGAAGTGAGTATTCACCCACAAAAGCTTATGCTCCAATACGTCTGTTAGTCTATAAGATGCCCCAGGACTCCTTGTGACTTTTATGTAGAAATCCATGATTAAATTGAGTCTTCCTGACTAGAAAGCAGAAATCCACCCTGCTTAGAACCTAAGAAATGCACCTTAATCACCTGTTGCTGTTCTTAGTTCCTGGCAGAACTGTGACGACCCTCACCCCTGGAACTGCGTGCAATACAAAACCCATTCCATAAACTTAATACAATAAGTTGCATTATCTGTCACAGTGGCCATTTAGGCCTAGTCAGAATCTAATGGTTAATTAGTAAACGAGTACATTTCCTTATGTCTTTTTTTTTTTTTAATAAAGAAAACTACTTGGAGTCACTGAGGGAAATTCTCACATCAACAGAAACTAGCAGGTTTGACCCTTTTTTTTCTCATTTTTATACCTAGGGTTACCATATTTCAACAATCAAAAAAGAGGACACGGGGTGCCACCCTAGCCCCGCCCCCTCCCACTTCCCGCCCCCCTCAGAATCCCCCTACCCCCTACCTGTCCCCCCCCACCCTAACTGCCCCCAGGACCCCACCCCCTATCTAAGTCTCCCTGCTCCCTGTCCCCTGCCTGCCCCACCGCTCTCTACACCCCCTTCTCCCGACAGCCCCCCCCCAGAACCCGTGACCAATCTAACCCCCCCTGTTCCCTGTCCCTTGCCTCCCCAACCGCTCTCTACACCCCCTTTTCCTGACAGCCCCCCTCAGAACCTCCGACCAATCTAACCCCCCCGTTCCCTGTCCCTTGCCTGCCCCAACTGCTGTCTACACCCCCTTCTCCTGACAGCCCCCCCAGATCCCCCGACCAATCTAACCCCCCCTGTTCCCTGTCCCTTGCCTGCCCCAATCGCTCTCTACACCCCCTTCTCCTGACAGCCCCCCCCAGAACCCGCCGACCAATCTAACCCCCGTTCCCTGTCCCTTGCCTGCCCCCCCCCCCACCAGGCCAAGGGAGAGCTGCGGGTTCCACATGCAGCCAAACAAATAAGGCGCTGCTCTGCGGGGGAGGGACTCTGACTGCTAGAGGCCCCAGTGGCTGCGAGCAGCTTTCAATCAGGCACAGCCATCCAATCAGCCACACCGCACTCTGCATGTGGGGAAAGGGGAAATCCCGGACATTTCTATCTTATTAGAAATCCACCCCGGACGGCCATTTAAAGCTAAAAAAGTCGGACATGTCCGGGGAAACCCGGACGGATGGTAACCCTATTTATACCAATTGATAGCAGTTTCCTATGACCATGAACACGCAAATATGTGCACACTGTGTTGACATAAATAGAAATCTATGGGTCTTTCTTTCAGTTTCCAGTTCTACCTCTGAGATATCACAGTAGCATTAAAATTTTTGTCATTGTACACATATTTAGCATATTATGAAAGAAATAATTGTTAGCATATCAATTAATGGAGATCAATTAGTTGCCAAGTACCAGTCTAGACACAAACAAGTGTCGTTTGTAATAAAATCAAAGCAGAGCTAGACAAAATGCTACCTCTAGCCCTCCCAGTATGTCTTGGTACAGCACTCAGAGCAGAAACAGAAATGTTCATGCATTCCCCTCTGAACTACAGTGTAGGAATTGACTATCTGTTTCTATTTGCTATTGTTGATTCAAATCCTAAATTAGCACACCGTTCCAGTAACAAGTCTGTCTGCTGCCATCTTCCCAGGGAGCCATGAGAGAAGGAATTTGCTTCCACTCCACAGTTGTTCCTCTCCAGGCAGCACGGCCAATGGGACTGCTTAGTTGTGGATCCACGGGCCCCAATTCCCTCCATGCTAGGAGCACAGAGAGCTTCTGCAGAGCACCCCGTACCCACTGCACAGGTCTTCATGGCTTTGAAAGGGTGTGGGCAGGATATGACTTGCGATGAAATAGAAACAGAACACAGTGACTGGCACTGCACAAAGCAAAGACCTTTGCCCTACAAGAAACCATGAGAAATGGCAAAGAGCTGCAATGTGTTGGCAACCAGCAGCCTGAGGCAATACATGCCCAGAGAGCAGGAGCTACAATAGAGATATAGCTAAGCATCTCACTCTACAGTCAAAGCATGGCCCATTTCTCAAGAGATTTCCCCACACCTAACATGGGTTTAAAAAACTGGGGGCTTCAGCCCCACCCCACAAGAATTTAGGGATTGCATTAATAAAGGAAACACTGAGTTTGGAACAGAAATTTGTGTATCTCACTTTTATTAAAAGTGGACAAATTTAATTATGGAACTAAACTACTCAGTGACACCATTTTCAGCAGTTATTTTATTCGTTTAATACCAGCCCCTCCCTCCTGCAAATAAAAAAGTTGTCCATGCCCCTGCTTTCTAAAAGGGAGAGACTTTCTAAAAAAATAAAAAGATTTAAAATTTTAAAAATCCTCTAATCTGAATTTGTTGTACAACTGCATGTAAAATATACTCTGGCAGCCAAGATTCTCCATTCATCACTGAAGCTTTGCTTCTGCAGAATTTCTTGCACTTTACATAGGGCTTAATCCTGTTCTTATTGAAGCCAATGATGCAAACACCCATTGACTTCAATGGGAGCACGATTGGGTCCTTAATATGCAATTATCAGATTCATTTCCATTTGCAGACACTATAGAATACCGAGTCACATTATATGATCATGCTGCCAGGAAATGAGAGCAACTTTCTTTTACTAGAATTTCATTTAGATTTTAAAGCAGCGACAGTTCAGGGAAGGAACTGTAGACCGTGGTTTAGCAGTAGAATCATTTATGTTAAAAGGATGAGACTACGCAAATACTACAGCTCATTGCTATTAGGTTACTTTTAAAAGTACTATCAAACTAAGTAGGATTTTTCTATCTCATCACTTCTTTCTCCTCCATCCAAGGAACAAATAACAGTCATGATCTAATTTAATTGAAGCCTACTCTGGTTTATTTTGCATTGCTTTTAACTGCAGTGCTGTATCAGAGTTTTGGCAAACATAATAATATATGATTTGTTTGTTTGTTTCTGATTAATGTCAGTTTTTTACTGACTAAAATAAAGAGTCATTTAGATACTGATATTACCAGAGTGGTCAAGTTGAAGTCTATATCTTCCCCTCTGTTGGAATGTGCAGCATGCCTGCTTGTATTTTAAATTCAGTAGATACAGAATAATTTAATCTTTTCAGAACTTACTATTTCTATGTACAAAATAGCTGCTGTCTATTAGTCAACTATGGAATTAACAACTTGCAGCTCTATGCAAGATCTGTAAATATCTATAGTATCACAGTTGAAAAAAAAAAAAAACCACTAAACCACATCTTTTCACCTGAGGATTCTGCAGAAACCTATAGTAGCAATTTCAGTTGTCAACTTCATTATGTCTTTGGGAGGGAAAATGTGTGGCCACTAAATGATAAATTGGCATCTTATAGTAACTAATATTTATATTGTCATTTTCAAAATTCCTTACAAGTATTAATTAATCAATCTTCACAGCAGTACTGTGAAGTAGTTAAGTTTATCCCCGTTTTATGGAAGGCAGACAAGATAAAGGACTCCCCCAAGGCCACAGAAAGGGACCATGTCAAAGTGGATTAGAAGCACAGACCACCAAATGACTTCACATACTTTTAGGATTAGAAGTGCTGGACAGTCACAGGTTCAAATTCTGCTTTTACTTACTGCACACCCATGCAACCTCCTTGAAGTCAGTGAGATGGCACAGATGTAACTGAAGGCAGAATTTGGCCCTCATTATTAGACAAGTGGAGACAAATGGGACTGGTTTTGAAATAGAAAAAGAGCCTTGTTTGTGCTTTTGCTTTGTTGTTCATGTTCATCGACAGTGAATTTTGAAAAGTTAAATATAAAGTTTTTGATATTCTAATAGCAGTTTTTCATTGTACCATATCCCATATTTGCTGCTGCCTAATAGAATATTAGGTAAACTTCTCAGGGGCAGCATCTTCTGCCACCAAGAGCATCCATGGGGTATGGAAAATGGAATGGCCTGCACATATGGAAGTTAGCTGTGATGTAAAGGGGAAACTGTTGAATAAGCAGTCATGGACAATTTGACAACAGTACTGACAGGGTGTGGTAGAGCAGCAGATGGCACTGCTGGCCCTATAAAATGCCACAGATGTCCAAAGATAGCACTGTGACATGGCAACTGCAGGCCACCATTCAATAAACCTGCTGCCAAAATCCCTGCTGCCTTGTGGGTTAAGCCTTTTGGCTAAAGGCTAGGGTTCCAACCCCCAAAAAACTGGCTGCACTTGATTCTTGGGGCCATTGTGGAGAATTAGCCCCAAATTTATACCATGATAACAGAATATTAAGTCATATTAGCAGCATTTTTTATTGTATAAGGTAAAATCCTGTTACTATGCCAGCCTGATTAAATACTGCAGTAGCATGACAAAGTACAGAATAAGTTAATCCATCAGGTCTTGAATCCACTACGAGAAGAACAATAACATTCTCTCTGCCTGCCAACAAGTTGTATATATGCAGTGCTGTCATTGGTCCCTGGTTATGAGAGCAACAATGTGGGTGAGTTAATATATTTTATTGGACCAACTTCTGTTGGTGACAGATAAGTTTTCAAGCTTACCCGGGGCCAGGACTCTGAGATGGCACCAAATATTCTTTTTCTCAGGTGCTTGGCTGGCTGGTTCTTGCTCACATGTTCAGGGTCTAACTGATCACCATATGTGGGATCAGGAAGGAATTTTTCCCCAGCTCAGATTGGCAGTGACTTTAAGGGGTTTTCACCTTCCTCTGCAACATGTGGGTAGGGGTCAGCTGTCAGGATTATCTGGGTAGACCTCACTTAATCATTTCCCTGCCATTGGAGGGGCTTCAGGCATTGGGGCACCTTGGTCCCTCCTATTCTTTGCCTGTGGCACATAATAATCTGGTCTCCTGTGGGTTGTAATACTTTGATCTAATTTCAGTTGTTGCAGTAAGTGTGCAGGTGTGGGGTGGTGCTAATGGCCTGTAATATACAGGAGGTCAAACTCAATGATCTGGTGGTCCCTTCTGGCCTTAAACTCTATGACTCCATGACCTGCCTGCAGAGAAATTACCTTCCAAACCCCCATTAGTTAGAGGCTGGCATATGCCTGAGGAGTTTCCATCCCTTTCACAACTTTTTTCCAAAGAAAGAGTCAAAATGCTAATAACCAAGGCTGTTAGTAATTATGACAGGAGAAGTGGGACATGTGCGAAAGTAAATATATCAGCCTTTTCAGTGCTGCCTAAATGCATATGTTCCTTGGCAGCAGTTTTCAGTAGAAACATCCATTTATTTCAGTGAAATGGCGGAATAATAAAAAGGACTTGCTTTGAACTTACAAAATAATAGATATGTTTCATAACGCAGGGTGAATGGTAAATTTGCTTGGTTATTTCTAAGGTACCTATTACAGTGGTATCTGCACGCCCTGGGAAGTCCCAAATGCACATAGTTGTAAATCAGGTATCGTAAGCATATTAAAATTACCATATCAAT
This sequence comes from Chrysemys picta bellii, assembly GCF_011386835.1. Taxonomy (NCBI): domain Eukaryota; kingdom Metazoa; phylum Chordata; order Testudines; family Emydidae; genus Chrysemys; species Chrysemys picta. The sequence continues at coordinate 73,590,638 of NC_088800.1, read as the reverse complement.
CAGTCTCATGAATGTATTAACATGACTTAGACATTTGGAACAAAGATGTTTGGTACTTGTCAAGAACAGGAAATTCCAAAACACCAGTATTTAGCTAATGTAATAAAATCCTGCTAACTGCTCAGAAATCCGTCCAATTTAAGTGCTTAATGTTCAGAGCGGTTATATGAATGATGAATAAAGATATAGCCTGTTACAGCATTTGGCAGGTGCATAGTGCAATGTAATGATGTGATGCATGTAAAAGACAAAAAGCTGGCTCCGTTTAAAAAATGTAAAGCTCTGTGTGTAGCTAGGATATACATGTATTATTTACACAGTGCATTGCTTTTCGTTCACATTATAGCAACACATTTGCAATTTAGAATGAAGGCAAATTAACAAGGCAAAAGCCACAGATGTATATTTATTCTTCAATAAACTTGAAATTCAGTGATGTTCAAGCTAACCATTCACACTCCTCTTGTCTTAGAGATTAAGTGTGCAGATATTCTGGGTGATGAAGTGAGATATGCCTAGATTGGGTCGTTACCTCCATTTTGGATTTGGACATCCGTTTCGCATTAGGTGCTGATGGTTGATTGTTTAACCTTGCAGAAGTTAGAATATGAAATGAGAATATGTTCCAGATTGGTAAAATGAGGTATTTCTTTAAATCCAGAACAGTGGAGCCAGCTGAAGGAACAGATTTCCAATATTGATGATGCAATAAGAAAACTGTAAAGACAGCCATACAGAAACTTTTACTGTTTTAGTTGTTTTAAGCAGTCTTTTTACACATTGGCTTTTGTTTTCTAAAATATTTGTTTTCCAAGCTATTGTATATTTGGATTGCAAAACAATTTGTAAGATGAATACTTTTTTTTTTAATGTGCATTGAAAGTGTATTCAATGAAAAGAAGAAGAAGTTAGGTTACTGTAATGGATTCCAGAAGGGTGTCCAGCCCAGGAAAGGTGTTTGACACCTAGTTGAAAGATTATGACTGAGAAGCCATCACCGAGCAATCTAGGACCATCGGTTTGATTTTATCTCAATTGCTGGCCCAAACCCATGGAACAAAGGACTCTCTACAAAACAGCTGGAGTTGGGGAGAGGCTGGAGTTTCTCAGCCTGGGAACAAAGAAAAAGGGACAGACTGTATTTTTAAAATGGTGCTTTTCTGTGGAGGGGGCAGTCCATTACCACATGCAAGAAGAATGGCTGGAGAGAGAGAGAAGGCAGGCGGGATTCTGTCTAGCGCCTAAAATGCTGAAAGACCTCAGCCTTGCAGATGGTGAGATAAGACCAGGGGAGGACGTGTTTCAGGATTTTTGTTATTTTGCAAAGATGTGTAATGCTCTAGTCCTTTGTAAGAGTAAAGAGACGGTGGTTAAGAAATTCCGGTGCTAAACCTGTGTTCCTTGCTTTCCTGTCATGTTGTCCACAGGGAGTTACCCTAGAAGCTCCAAGTAACCACAGCCTCAGAGGAGCATGTGTAAGCAATGAGGGGGGCTCAGGAGGTCTGAGTCACTAGTTACAGGTTCTGGGGTGACAGAACTTCAGCATCCAGTGTCCCAAGAGAGAGCTGAGACAGAAGGTCTGAGCATGGGAATGTACCTCACAGACCCAGAGCTAGAAAGAGTGACAAAACTCTGCTCAGAACCATCTGGCTTAGAAGCAAATGGAAATGGGATCCAGTAGCTAGGTCCACTTACAATAGACTGGTGTCCCCCCAGAGAAGGACTGTGCCAGGTTGTCACATTCTGAATAACCGAATTTCAGCCTACAAGGCATTATAGATGGTAAATCTCAACAGGTTTGAAAGTCAAGAATAGGAACCCAAAGTCTGTCCTATCTGCACAGCTTGGGTCTGCAAAAAGGACTGGGAAATCTCAAAAGACCAGGCCCTCTCCTTGGGTATTAGTTTGTTTGTTTTAATATTTCCTCTCCCATCGACTCAGGAAGGGTAGAAGTATTCAAATGTGAGAATTTGGGTTGCTGGATGGTCATATGAGTTAATTCAGCCCTTTTGGACCTGAAAAAAATCATTTAGTTTCAGTTCTAGTGAAGGTTTGAAAAAGGAAGGTTCAGAAAACTTCCTAACTTTAAATAGATTACTCCAGACTTGTTCAGATTCATACGCCAGAAGGCTCCATTCAATCAGGGGAGCCACAGTAATACGTCAGCAGCCCCCCATCAGCTCCCCCCCTGCTTCCAGCGCCTCCCACCCACTGGCAGCCCCACTGATCAGCGCCTCCCTGTCCCTCCCCGCACCTCCCAATCAGCTGTTTCGTGCCATGTGGGAGGGTCTGAGGGGGATTGGGAGGAGCGAGGGCATGGCAGGCTCAGGGGAGGGGGGGAAAAGAGTGAAGGGGGGTCAGGGCCTGTGGCAGAGACGGGTTGAGCAGTGAGCACCCCCTGGCACATTGGAAAGTTGGCACCTGTAGCTCCAGCCCCAGAGTCGGTGCCTATACAATGAGCCGCATATTAACTTCTGAAGAATCGCATGTGGCTCCGGAGCCACAGGTTGTCCACCCCTGCATTAGATCATCTAGTCGGAGCTCTAGTACAACATAGGCCAGAGAATATCTTCTAGTTACTACTGAACTGAGCCCTGATACTAGAAGGTACTTTGGGATACTAAAGCTCAGAAATGGAATGATGATGGATCTGAATCCCTGAAAATCAGCCCACTAAGCAATATAGATAAAATATTTTAATACATGTATTTTAGTAATACCAACTTCCCTTCCCCATTTTCTATGTAATAAAAACATATAGAAACATAGATGCAAAAACAGAAGCTAATTCTGGTGAATGAGGAAGTTGTAAGCATGACATGGAGGCAATCTTGATTACACTGGATTGAATTTCTGACTGGTGGCTTTTAATCCCTCATGAAGGCAATATAGGCAAAAACATTGGGTTTTTTGACTTAGCTGTAATTTGAATGTTTGTGATTTAACCAAGAAAATGGAAGAAATGCACTGATTGGAACTCATACAATAACCAGTGCCTGTAGCCTAGGAATTTTGTGTTGTAGGGGAACAAATCTGGTTAGTGGATATGTGCATCTTTTCCTCCTCTGTTTGAAAAGGCAAGGAGATCCACTGTTACCAAAGTAATTTCTCTGGAAAAGCTATTCCTAAGAAGAACAAACATGGATTTATTCCTGCTCCCACTTTCTTGTTTTCTGGAACATGTAAACTTGTAATTAACTTTCTATTTTCTCTCTATTCTATTTAAAATAAAAAAAATAAAAAAGCAAAAATCCCCAATGATTACTTTAAAAAAATCTGCTCTAGTTGAAATGGGTTTTGACAATTATCTGGGGAAGTTATTCACTGGCACTTTTCAAAGAAACAAACCTACAAGCCTCCCCCAAAGTCCACTGACAACAAAAGGAATCTTTCCATGTGTCTTCAGTGGGCTTTGGATGAGGCTCTTTGTCCTCAAGGAGGGCAGAGCAAGGTGATTGTGACAACCCAGGTAATTATCAAGGATATATAGAAAGCTGCATTCATCTTCAAAAGAAGTCTGCAGAAGGACTGCCGGGCAGAGGAGGAAGGTGGTGAGAAAATTCAGGATGTGAGAGTCTTTGTCACAGACTAGACAGAAAACATGTCCCAAACATTGAGGGCTTGTCTACACATGGGAGTTATTCCAGAATAGCTATTGGACTTTAAATTTACACACCTTACTTTAATTTGAATTAACTTTCAAGTGTAGACAAGCCTTTAGGACGTGCAGAAAGTTAAAGAGCTTGTTTGCAATAATCCCATTATCCTCTTCATTTTAGAGGCTGTTCAAAGTTTTATTACATTAATTTATCTAAAAAAGAAGCCTTTTACCATGCTACTGCTCTAAACAGCATTTTGTTCAGTACACATTGTATTTGATTGATTATTATATTTCAAATCACTATAAAAGGCAGGTCCAGCCCTGGGTTTTCTGAAACTCTGTGCAGAGCAAAATTTATACAGTCTTGTGGCAAGGCGCTGCAGGGGAAGCCCTAACCAGTTCCTGCCATGCCAGTCCCAATCAGGGGAAATGGGTTGGGGCTGGGTAACTAGCTAGGACTGGCCTGGAAACTGGCCACACCTGCCAGCCTCTTTAACAGGAGCTAAAAGCTTGGGTGTAAGTGAACTGGGGGGGGGGGCAGTGGGAGAGAAGACGAAGAAGAAAAAGGAAGAAGAGGCTTAGAAGAAGCCTGTTGCCACTGAGGCCTTTGCTAGGCCAAACCTGTAAATACTCTGTAAATAGTTGGAGCATGGAGGTGGGAACTGGACACAGAAATAAAGAGCAGGGTGTTGCCCCAGCTTGAAGTGGTCCTGACTCATTGGGGGAGCGCGGCCAGGAGGTTGAACCTAGTGGGGTGTGGTCAGCACCCTCTTACAAGTCTCTTCCAACTCTCTCCACTTATTGCAAAGTTTCCCATCTCTGTGCACTCGTCATGCACATAGACACATCCATTTCCTTCCTATCGGAGACTACCTCTCTAACCTGCTTGTGAAAGTGCCTCCACCCACAGTGATCCCACTGTATGGGCCAGGGAGGAGGTAAGGTGGAAACAGCTTTCCCAGCTGGAGAGAACAATTAGTGAATCCAGTTTTTGCTAAGGCTGCTGGCATAAGGATGACAGGATAGTGATCAATGAATAAGGAGTGTTATGACAGGAAAGGTGTGGACAAACTGGAAAAAGTCCAAAGGAGAGTAACAAAAATGATTAAAGGTCTAGAAAACATGATCCATGAGGAAAGATTGAAAAAAATTTGTTTAGTCTGGAAAAGAGATGACTGAGAGGGCACATGATAACAGTGTTCAAGTACATAAAAGGTTGTTACAAGGAGGAGGATGAAAAATTGTTCTCTTAACCTCTGAGGATAGGACAAGAAGCAATGGGCTTAAATTGCAGCAAGAGAGGTTTAAGTTGGACATTAGGGAAAACTTCCTACCTGTCAGCGTGGTTAAGCAGTGGAACAAATTGCCTAGGGAGGTTGTGGAATCTCCATCATTGGAGGTTTTTAAGAACAGGTTAGACAAACATGTCAGGAATGGTCTAGTTATTACATAATCCTGCCTTGAGTGCAAGGGACTGGTCTAGATGACCTATTGATGTCCCTTCCAATCCTACATTTCTATGATTCTATGACTAGTCTGAAACTTTGTATGGGGTATAGGGTTATGGTAGCCAAATAGGTTTAAGGGTATCACTGATAAAATGATGCCACAATTCAGGGCCCATAATGGAAACTGAACTCCTATTATTAGGAGTTTACAACTCTGCCATTTTTGTTTGAAAACGTTATCTACAAGAATAGCTAATGAATGGTTTATTTATTTGCACCACAAAACATGTTTGGCTTACTTTAGATTATTGATATAATATGAAACAATAAATTAAAGTAGACAATGTTTTGAGATCCAAAAATCTACTCCCCTTTAACCTTTCCATAGACTGATGGAGGTCATGCAGCTGATAAATCCCTGTTTCAAAAGAAACTCGGCATTCCATAAAAAGTTAGAAAAAGAAAATGGACTGTATTCACCCCTGTATTTATCAATGGAGTCACATTGGGAATGAACTGGGTGCACTATTCTGTGCTGTCTCTGTAATGGCAGAGTGTCAGATCCTGCACCCACTGAAGTCAGTGGCAACGTTCCCATTCTACTGGCTCTTCATGGCTTGATTTAAGGAGTCCCTCTAATCTCCTTTGTAACCACAGCTCTTACATAATGTAACTTTCATGAAGTCCAGGGAAGTGATACAAAGTTAATGACTTGTGGGGAAAAATGGGACTCCAAATAGGTGGTATTAATATTTCAGTAGTGCAACTCTTCAAGATTCTTTTTATATATTAGGTTCATTTTAGTCCCTCTATGGATTGGCAAACTAAATATGGATTTATGCAAAGCGTATGATGGCTAATCAGGTTTCTCTTTCAAATCTCTGAAAACATTATTTATCCAGTTCTGAGCCATTATGGTTTAATAAATACATATAGTTTTTAAAACACCAATTGCTGAAAAATTTCTTTTTAGTATTAGTTTTAATATTAGAGAGAGAGAAGATTAAACAAATGGGGAAAAATTTGCAGAATCCAGGATTGTAGGCCAAGATGTGATATTTCAGCACAGTTGCATCCAAGTCTCAATTTCAGCTTTGAACTCAAACCCTCACCCAGACTCCACCTCAAAATCTAGTCTAAACTGAATCAGGATCTGATCTGAATATTGCCTGCTCAGCCCATCTCTATTTTATGTACTAAAAGCAAAACCTCTTAAGGTTGTCAAGCCTAAGGATATTTTATTTAGAGAGTTGCTGTGGCTTTAAAAATCTGCCTGCACAATTTGTATTTCTATTTAAAAATTTGTATCAGATATGGCAGCAAGTCACATACATTGCAATTACAGGTGTACTCAGACACACACAGACAATGATTTAACATACTTTCTGGAACTACTAGACTATTTCCTAATGACGATAATTGCTGCTGAAGTGCACCCAACATACAGGCTAATTAATCTTCAGTTTGCTGTTTCACACCATAGAAAATGGAAGAACGGTGGCACCATTTAAGACACTTTGGAAATACCCTAGCTCCTATAAATGGAAGTTTATATGAACAAACAATACCCATAAAAAAACAAACTGACTCTGCAAATGTCAAATAATATTTGGAAGAGATCTACCTGGACTACAAAACCACAATGTTCTTCTTTGATTCTAAGGGTTTATATTTCATTCTAATCCTTTCCTAACTACCTTTTACATTTGAAAATAAACAAATGTATCTCAGGGCCAAATTCTGTCCTCTGATCTGCTCATGCAACATCCACTCAAGTCAATGAACATTTTGTATACTTATCTGAGGGCAGAAATTGGTTCTTGGAGTTTGTGAAAGAGAAATTAGTAGCACTGGAAAGGGGCAAAAGAGCCCAGCTCTTTCAGTACTGGGGCTTGCTCAGTAGCACCTATCACTAGTGATTGTGGGTTTCTGTCTATTTCAAACCACCCAAGCTGCAGTAGATTGTTGCAAGCAAAGTCAGTTCACTTGTCGCTTTAGCCAGTGTTGTACTGAACCCAGCACTTGGCTGAAACCTTAAATAATTTCCAAACAGGTGCTTCATGGGCAATATAAGATAACCCTTGGAGAGCCACCCCTAAAATAAGTTCTGTCTCCATGACAATATAATCCTTTGCCTCTCTATTAATGAAGCCAACAAAGACACCAATTATGTGAACATCTGCCAATTAAGAAGTGGTCAGAGACCATGAAAAATTCCATATTGCATCATCCAACCCTAGAGACATTTAACCCTGTAGGATTAGATTTCTGTGAATAAGAAACCAATTAGGAAATCCTAGCAATGGTAATAAAGGTATAGAAGCTCTTAACTTGACAGGAGATCTGCTCTGACAGTACAATATGCATTTACAAATGCACACTGAACCATTGGTATGAAAAAGGATTTGTGTACTGATTCTTATAGAAAGGAAAAATTAATGGACTTGTGGTGGTCTAGAATGACATAGCTAAAAAAAAACCATTCTTTTAACTAGGGGAGAAAAAAATAATCATAAAATAATTCAAGGTTTCCCAGAACGTGATACATGAAGTCCCAGAAGATCTGTTAAAAAAAGTCAGTGCCCGCTTTTTACAGATGTTTATTCTTCTGGCAAAGTGCTGAATTACACTTAGCTGGAAAGCAAAACCCACATTGGACAGTAGGGAACATTTAAAAGATTTAAGTGAAATACTTCCTTAGGGCAGTGGTGGGGGTGGTGAGAATCTGATTATAAAGAGAGGACAACAAGCTGAGTTTGGCTTTATTAGGATTCCAAAACAATACACTACACTTGCACACAATCAGTTATTAACCCCAATGCTTGATTTATTAATTGGTGCCATTGTTACCTGAGAGTGATTGTAATTCATGCTACATGCCCACACAGGGGAGTAAGAGGGTTGAAGGTGCAGGGGAGACAGCTTCTGTAGACTTCTCACACAGTTAGGCAGGGAGTAAACAAAAGAGCAGGAGTGAGTGGAGTCTTGATTTCATCCCTACAACATGCTGGCCAGTACACCTGAGCTGACACACCTAGGTCTGTAATCTTTGCTAGTGTAAAGCCTGGTGCAGGTTACTTGGCCCCTGGCAAAGGCAAGAAAGCAGGGACAGACCTGTTACTCTGAGTCACAGTTTGGTTCCCAGTCTGCACTTGGGACAGCACAACTACTTGCCCCACACCTCATGGCTTATGGTAACTCCACAATCCAGCCCTGAACCCTTTAATATTAATTTCCTTTATTTTTTTATATTCTTTATCATGAAAATGTAGAGTAAATGAATACCAAGAGTGTCAGGTAAAATTGGTGCAGACTAGTTAGCCAGATGCAGGGGTTAGTCATTGTTGTGGTGATAGCACATGCAATAGGTATTGGCAGATAAATAAAGACAGACCATTCACATTAAAGTCCTACTGTATCCTGGCATATATTTTACATGGTTTTTAGTGTTCCTTTTACTTGATGTGTTTCACTATAAAAAAAAATCTTATAAAAAAAAGTTAGAGCAGTTGAGACTTCTTGCCAAAATCCCTTTTATCAGCCTTAATATTGTAAGGGTTGAATCATTTAAAGTTGCTCGGGATGTGATCTAATCAGATCTCACAAGCTAAGCAGAGTCAGTTATCAGTCAGTACTTGTGTGGAAGAAAACTCACAGTGCTGGAAGAAGTGGTTCAGGTGATTCAGTAAGTGGTGGTCTTCCCGCTGTCAACAATGAACCAGCACAGAACTAATGAGAACAATGCTGCTGGAGATGCCATCTATCGAATTTTATGTCACACTAAGAGCTTGGCTGTGACATTCTCCTCAGGGCAGCCCAGAACCATAAGCCATTGTGTTACGTTCTCCTCGGGGTGAGCATTGCTTGTGATTAGGCTGTATGTCAGCTCCCTGCCACACCAGTCTGCCTGCTTCACCAGCAAACTCCGAGACTGCCAGTCTCAACTGTGCCTAGCAAATAATCTATCAGTGAACCTCAGGTTCCTCAGAGATGTCTCTCTGTATTGTCCAGTCCCATTCACTGGTCACTCACAGAAATTCTCTCTTTGGAGGCAGTAAACTTAATGTACACATCACCTCATTAGGTTAGCTGAGGACTCTCTCTCTATATATATATATATATATATATATACATATACACACACTCACACACTCACACACACACACAACTGAGATCGTTTATAGTAAAACTAAGAATGAATGTATTAACAAAGAACAGAAATTTAAGTGATACTAAGCAGCAATAACTGGAATAGAAAGTCGTTACAAACAAAACTAAATGTTTTCCCGTGTTTAAGACTTAACTTTAGCAAAATATAATCTTTGCCTAAACAGCTTTCTCACTTACATCAAGTCACCAGGATCTCCAGCCCTTCTGGCAAGAGGATCCAACATTCACGGAATCAGTGGGTGCTGTTCCCTCTGTCCCCAAATTGATGGATAACAAGAATGTCTTTTTGCTCCCCCTTATATTTTCCAAAGTTTATCGTCTTTGTCTCAAGAGCCAGGAAAACTTCCTGGGGATGCAAATTCTGTCTCCCAGTGTGCTCACTAAACTGTTTTCTCCACCACTTGTTAGCTTGATTACTTTGTTTACCTTACATGTAAATCTACTTGAATTGTTCTCTGCCTTAAATCAAGCTGGTCAGACAAGTAAATCTACATTCCGTTGTCTAGGGCAGACTTGATTTATGCACTGCCTTCAAAACACATTTTAAGAACATATTTCAAGCACACATACATAATTCTTTATACACAACCCATAAATAAATCACTCAACAATATTAAGAACAGGAGTACTTGTGGCACCTTAGAGACTAACAAATTTATTAGAGCATAAGCTTTCGTGGACTACAGCCCACTTCTTCGGATGCATATAGAATGGAACATATATTGAGGAGATATATATACACACATACAGAGAGCATAAACAGGTGGGAGTTGTCTTACCAACTCTGAGAGGCCAATTAATTAAGAGAAAAAAACCTTTTGAAGTGATAATCAAGATAGCCCAGTACAGACAGTTTGATAAGAAGTGTGAGCATACTTACAAGGGGAGATAGAATCAATGTTTGTAATGGCTCAGCCATTCCCAGTCCTTATTCAAACCGGAGTTGATTGTGTCTAGTTTGCATATCAATTCTAGCTCAGCAGTCTCTCGTTGGAGTCTGTTTTTGAAGTTTTTCTGTTGTAATATAGCCACCCGCAGGTCTGTCACTGAATGACCAGACAGGTTAAAGTGTTCTCCCCCACTGGTTTTTGAGTATTTTGATTCCTGATGTCAGATTTGTGTCCATTAATTCTTTTGCGTAGAAACTGTCCGGTTTGGCCAATGTACATGGCAGAGGGGCATTGCTGGCACATGATGGCATATATCACATTGGTAGATGTGCAGGTGAACGAGCCCCTGATGGTATGGCTGATGTGATTAGGTCCTATGATGATGTCACTTGAATAGATATGTGGACAGAGTTGGCACCGGGGTTTGTTACAAGGATAGGTTCCTGGGTTAGTGTTTTTGTTCAGTGATGTGTGGTTGCTGGTGAGTATTTGCTTTAGGTTGGGGAGTTGTCTGTAAGCGAGGACAGGTCTGTCTCCCAAGATCTGTGAGAGTAAAGGATCATCTTTCAGGATAGGTTGTAGATCTCTGATGATGCGCTGGAGAGGTTTTATTTGGGGGCTGAAGGTGACAGCTAGTGGTGTTCTGTTATTTTCTTTGTTGGGCCTGTCTTGTAGGAGGTGACTTCTGGGTACTCGTCTGGCTCTGTCAATCTGTTTTTTCACTTCAGCAGGTGGGTATTGTAGTTTTAAGAATGCTTGATAGAGATTTTGTAGGTGCTTGTCTCTATCCGAGGGATTGGAGCAAATGCGGTTATATCTTAGAGCTTGGCTGTAGACAATGGATCGTGTGGTGTGTCTTGGATGGAAGCTGGAGGCATGTAGGTAAGTGTAGCGGTCAGTAGGTTGCAGAATGCAGAATGATCAGTACTGTTCTTAAAATATACATAGTTATGAGGCTTGTTGGGTTTTGGTTTTTGTTTACAGTCGAATACAACTCTCCTTGCTTAAGAAATTTTTATGTCAATGTATCTATTTTTGCTACCTTGTCTCTTCTGCTCTTCATCCCAGTCTGTTTATTTGTTTCATCCCCCTCTTGCATCTTGTTTTGTTTTTTGATTGCAAGCTCTCTGGGACAGGGACTGTGATTTTCTATACCTGTACAGTGCCTAGCACTATGGAGACCTCAAACTGATTGGCCTCTAGGGACTACGGCAATTTTAATATCCATAAATGTTCTATTTGTTTGACTTTTTCAATAATGTGTTTCAGACATGCTCATAACCCCATTTAGGAGAGAGCCTGCTTTTAAAAATATGCAAACATGTTTTATTAACATGAATGCGCTTGGAAATCAACTTGTACATTCTTCTTTTTAAGCATTCACCCAGAAGCCTTATTATAATAGTTATTTATCCAATCAGGAAATAAAAACACCTAAGCAACAGGTCTTGAACAGCAAGCCATAGAAATTTGTGAAACATTTTGAATGACAACACTGAGAAAATCATCATTTGTTTGTGGACATTTTACCAGCAGAACGGATGAAATTCGTAATAAATAATTTTTACTCAACTGTAAATTTTTCTTTGAAGCTACCATTAAGAGGGAGATGAGGTGAGTATCAAAGGAAAAACTATTATTTATTTTAAATTCATGGAGAGATACCTGGACATTGTATTACTGATGAAAAATATAAAATATACAAGCCGATTACTATTGAGGGAAAACAGAGATCTATCATGCCTTGGAGGAACATATTGACTTCTGGTGAGGTGAAGATCAAGATAGGCTTATTATACCCATTTTACTGATGAATAAACTGAAAATCAAAGTTTAGCACTGAACTAGATCCCTAGTCGCTAGTCCAGGAAGGGTGTAGGCAGAGGCAGCATTCAGCATCCTCGATTGATTCCTTGTATCTTTAGAAATTACTATATAAAAGTGATATTACAAGCCCAATTGGTACGGCTGCATGTATTTTTAAAATATGCTAAAAATGGATCAGAGTTTAATAAAGCTGAAATGCTATACAAAAAACTGTCAAGAATTAATTTAAACTCCACTATCTGATTTAAGTAATACCACAGCAAGTTCTTTATACTGTATTATGTAAACTTCTTTCCACTGATCTGACAAATCAGATTAAATGTTTCTAAGCACTCCCCCAAGCTGAAACTGAGGTCATATACAAGGAGATTAGTCTCTAGAAGTCAAATGAACATTGCATTAGAATAAGTCATAAGTAAGGCAGTGTGGGTGTGAATAAGGAAATACATTTACTAATGTTGGATTAAAATATTGATGTTAGTATGGATGCTGATTACAGGTTTCCAACAATCACACTCTGTTACAGCTCTGTAAAATGCTAGATTTCAACTGCCATTACGTTCAGCAGTACAAAGCAAACAAAATCAGCCCCAGGAGAATTCTACTGGTGCCAATACTGTGGCACTACACCAGTAGTTCTCAACCTTTCCAGACTACTGTATCCCTTTCAGGAGTCTGATTTGTCTTGCATACCCCAAGTTTTACCTCATTTAAATACTACTTGCTTACATAATCAGACAAAAATAGAAAAATGTCACAGCACACTATTACTGAAAAATTGCTTACTTTCTCTTTTTTTAACCATAAAACTACACAAATTGATTGGAATATAAATATTATACTTACATGTCACTGGGATGTAACTTAGCTTCGCATGTAACTTAGCTTCGCAGGGCCCCCTTTGGAATGTGGACCTGAACAATTGCCGTGCTTGCCATCCCCTATGGTCCTGCACTCACAATTCCCCTAAACTGATCCTGTGACCCGCCCCACCCCTGGTTGAGAACCACTGCTCTACACCACCTGTCTCTCCCACTGGAGGTTCAGGGAGAATGGACATGGAAAAGGAGGTAGGGACAAGTACCCTTATGCACTGCAATCCATAACTGCAGTAACTGCCCCATGGGATCATTGCCAGTTGGTATAAATTATTACCGTTTCTAATTTGCTGCAGGAGTCCATCCCAGTACAGACCAACCCTAGAATCAGAGACTGTAAGGGTGTTATAAAGCCACCTTTGCATCCCCCTCAAGTGACCCGAGTGCCCCTCACACACAGCTGATGTTCTGGCCCATTGCCAGTAAATATGTAGACGGGAAGCTGCTAAAAGACTGATCAACTGTGGCTTCAAAGTGTTGCATGGCCCAAGTTTTCAAAGGCTGGCTCAATAATAGATGCCAAGCTTTCTGCAGCTCCATGTGTGACATTTCTTGCCAGCAAGAAAAAGTAATTGATCCTCCCCCTCAGCAGTAGGGTGTGGCAAGACCCCAGGAGCCTATTCCCCACACACCTCAAGAGCAGGGAGGTGTTGGGGGAATTAGAGCAGCTGAGTGTTTTGGTGGTAGCCAATGGGGACCAGGGAATGGAAGGGAGTCATTTGGCCCAATGGATGGAATCCACGGAGGGACTTAGGCGCTGTGATGCTCAGCATTGCAACACCTAACTTGTAGGTGCCTAGAAAAATCACAGGAACAATATTGCAATCCAAAGTTAGGGGCTTAGGCTCCCTCTACAATGAATGGGGAGAGATAGGTGCTTTAAAAGGCAATCCACAAAAGCCAGTACACTAGATGGCTCCTCACCTAAGGGAGCCAATGGGAGTTGCCAATGTGCTAAGCCCACTTCTTTCTCAGAGATACGCATCTAGCTTTTATTCCTGCCTCTCTGGCAGAGGGGGGAAAAGATTTTGAACACAGGTCTCCCACTGGCTATGGGATATTCTGACATGGGGTTCCTTGAGCCTCTCCTCTTCAAGCTGTTTCACTCTGGGTGAATAAAGAAAGAGTGATTGGCTCAGAGAGAGAGAGCGAGCAAGAACACAAATATGTATGACTCTGTAGCCCAGTGATTTGGAACCTAAAGGGCAGAAGCTCCTGGGTCATGTCCCTCTGTCCCAGTCATTCTTTCATTATTTATCCACAGTGGAACAGGACAGACAGAGAGCCTGCCATGGGGGACAATGGTGTTCCAATAGGGGTCGCCCCCTCTTCTGCAGTCGTGACATCTAGTGGTAAGGGTTTCTAGAGCTACCCTTTCCTTCAGGGCAAGGCCTAACGGCAAGTGTCCAAGGCACTAGCACCCTAGTGTCAGCAACCCCCAAGCAGTGGCACCTAGTATCAGCAGTCCAAGGCAGTAATGCCTAGCATCAACAGTCCACTGTAGAGCCTAATCCCAATAGTCTCCAGCCGTAGCACCCAGGTGTAGGTGCGGGGAGAGGAAGGGAACCCAGGCCCACCCTACTCCACCGGGTTCTGACTCAGGGCCTTAGGAAACCCATCACCCCCCCCGGAGCAGGGTTTAAGTCTCTGTCTCCCAACACATCCCCTGGACCACCTCCTACCCTTACGCCTGCCTCAGGCATCTCCTCAGCTAGCAGTGGCTCAGTGTCCCCTTCGGCCAACTGGTTCTCTGCAGCACAGTTAAGGACCCAGCCCCAGCAGCTTGGAATCTCAGCAGTTCTTCCATGGGAGCCCACAGTGCATGTCTGGTCTCCTCCTCAACCAGCCCAGCCTGACTTGAGCAGCTTCCTTTTATATACTCCCTCCACCAGGAGCATGCCCAGAAAAAGCAAAGGGGTGTGGCCTCTTGGGCCCAAAGTAGCTGGTTAACCCCTGCCTGACCAATGAGGGCTTAGTACACCCCATCACAGAGCCCCATATTAGAATATTCCATAACTCAGTGGTTAGAGCACTTTCCTGACAGCTGGGAAACACTTCTTCATATTCTTTCTCCCCCTTTGCCTGGGAGTGGGAAAAAGAATCTGAGTCTCCCACATCCCATGTGAATAATCTAACTACTGGGCTAAAAGTTATAAGGTGGGTGGCAGCAGCAGCACCTCCTTGTCTTCCAGCCAGCTTTTGAATGGGGCCCGAATGGGTAGGTGCACCCAGAGGGTGCTCACTGGATCAGGCCCCTGGGGCAAGTTAGGCAGGTAAACGCCTGTCTTCACCTTGTTCATGAATTGCTCTGGGCTTAGGTGGGATATAGACATCTGGATGTCTAGAGTGAGTCAACAGTGCGCATGCACGGAGGCAAAAAAACTTACGCGCCAAGTGAGTTCAGACACTTCAGGGTTCAGCAGGAGTTTTGTGAATCACAATGGGGGATTTAGAGGTCTAAAAACGAGACTTAGGCACCTAATTCTGGGTTTAGGTGCCTAGGTAGCTTTGTGGATTTCAGTAACAAATAGCTCAACTTGGCCGGTCAGCCACACCTATCAAACAGAGGGCTTTTGCAGCATGCCTTGAAGGTCACTAAATCCAGGCTATTTCAACAAAACGGGGGTAGAAGTTCCAGAGGGCTGTGGCCCTCACATAGAAGGCCCTGAGTAGTCCCTTCTCTTTTATAATAATCGGAGATCCAACTCAAGCACCTCTGCTGACCATAGCTATTTAAATATGTCGTAAGGAGAGCGAGATGGTCTATCAGTTAGACACACCCCAGGCAGAGGCGGATTTAGAGTTAGTGGGGCCTTGTGCTCAGCTTCATTTTGGGGGCCCCTTCTTGGGACCCAGCCAAGAAAAAGAACATTCTCTCTTATGTCCCTCCCGCCCCCATTTTTCATTCTTTTTTTCTTCATCCTCCTCCTATAAGTAATAGGAAGTAAACGAAAATAAAGTGAGGTTGATTGTTTTTGTAGTCTAACTTATTTTTCCACAGACCACTTGAAAATTGCTGAGGGTCTCGGCAGACCGCTTAATGATCTTTCCAAATATTGTTTGTACCATTAGCTAACTATTGTAAAGCACTTTGGATAAGAGCGCTTTATAAAAAAAAAAAAAAAACATTGGGGTGTGGGGTCTGGCCAGGAGTTAGGGTGCAGGAGGGGCCTCAGGGCTGGGGTAGAGGGTTGGGGTGTATAGCGCTTACCTGGGGAAGCTCGCGTTTGGTGCGAGGGGTGCAGGTGGGGATGTGGGAGGTGTGTGCAGGAGTCAGGGAGGACAGGGGGCTGGGGATGTGGGGGGACTGGGGTGTGGGGGGTGCAGGAGGCAAGGTGTGTGTGAGGGGGTGCAGGAGTCATGGCTGTGGATGTGTGAGGGGGTGCAGGAGTCAGGGCTGGGGGTGCAGGGTCTGGGAGGGAGTTAGGGTGCAAAAGTGGGCTGGGGGTTGGGGTGCGGGGTCTGGCCAGGAGTTAGGATGCAGGAGGGGGCTCAAGGTTGGGACAGGAGGTTGGGGTGTGGAGCGCTTACCTGGGACAGCTCCCATTTTGTGCGAGGGATGCAGGTGGGAATGTGGGAGGGAGCAAGAGCTCCCGTTTGGTGCTCAGGGTGGGGGTGGAGATGTGGGGGGGGGGTGCAAGAGTCAGGGCATGGGGTGGGGGGGGCTGGATATGTGTGAGGGGTGCAGGAGTCAGGGAGAGCAGGGTGTGTGTGAGGAGGATGCAGGACTCAGGGCAGTGGCTGGGGGTGTGGGCTGGGATCATGGGGGTGCTCCCAGCCTCCTGCCCCACCCAGCCCCCTGCCCTGAGTGACTCACGCAGGGGGTTGGGGGGTTATGTGTAGGGAGAGTGTGGGGGTCCCGGCTTTGCTCCACCCTGCCCCGATTCCAGTCCCTTCCCCAAGGCCCCACTCCTGCCTCTTCTCTGCCTCCTCCCCCGAGCGCGCTGCGACCCAGCTCCTCCCCCTTCCTCACACAGCGACCTGAGCACCGGCAAATGCTCGTGGGAGGAGGCAGGGGAGGAAGGAGCTTGGCTGACGTTGGGTGCGGAGCCTGCAGCAGGAGCCCCAGGAGCTGCCAGAATCAAGCTTCTGCCCCCGCAGCTGCCCAGCCCTGGGACCCCCTGTCGTTGGGGGGCCCCGTGCCAGGGCACCCTGTGTTTTACTGTAAATCCGCCTCTGACCCCAGGCCATTTAGCATTGTCTTATCTGTGTATGTTCTTGCAAAAGCCAAATATACTGTCTGTAGAATAAAGCTACCTGGGAAATCTCCAGAGGACTAAAAGGTAAATAGAATGAGATGGGTAACTACAGGCCACCAAGCGTGACATTGATACCAGGCAAAATAATGGAATGGCTGATAATGGATTATTAATAATAGGGCTAAGGGGTAAAATTATAATTAATATCAGGTCAACAGAATTCCTGGACAATAGGTCTTGTCAAATGAACTTGATATCATTCTTTGACAAGGACACAAGTCTTGTAAAAAATTAACTGTATTCATATAAAATTATTAGACTTGTGTGGTACTAAATCAAATACTTTACACATTAAAAAACTAGCACTACCCAAAATCCACATGGCACATTTTAAATCTGGTAAAAGCTAGCCGACTGATAGATTTTGAAACATAATCATTTATGGGGAACTAGTGGCGTTGTTTATGATAGGATCCTGAAAAGATCAGTTCTCAGCCTTACAATGAGAAACTAAAGGAGTTCAGTCTACTTAGCTCATTGAAGAAAAACATTGAGTCAACCTGATCATGGTCTATCATCACCAACACAAGGAGAAGATATATATCAGATCCCCGATGGCTCTTTAATCTAGTAAAAATGAGCATAACAAGATCCAGTATCTAGAAGCTGAAAGATGCAAATTGTTAATAGTGAGGGTGAGTAATCATTGGAACAGATCAAAGCATGTGGCAAATTTTCCAGCATTTAGTCTTTAAATCAAGATCAAATGTCTTTCTAAAAAGTGACATTCAACCACTACTTGAACCACAAGTTATTGGGCTAACTACAGGAATCACTGGGTGGAATCTATGGCCTGGATTCTTCAGGCAGTCAGACTAGATGCTCATAATCAAAAATTTTACTGGCCTTAAAATTTACAAATAACAAAAAGTTCTACAGAAAAATCAAATTCTGTTTTCTGTTCCCACTGGTAATCTTACAATATTTTTGCATCAATCATAATGCTACTGCTGTCAGTGCAGACACATTTGTAAATTAGATAGTCTTTCTTTCTGAATGTTTTTATACTTCCAACTTGGACATATGAAGAATATCAGAAAAAACTGTACTACCCAGCTGCATACCTTTAAAACAATACCCTGTGTAAATGAAATCTTCATGAATTTAATCCATTATGGTACTATAATGATCCTGCAAACATTTATTAATAACTTCATCTGCATCTAAAGAAGCAGTTTGCAACAACTCTCCAACAAAATTAAAAACCTTTAATAATGGACGCTTGTAGGAACTAAGTCAATTTCAGCTTAATTAATTGTATTAAATTTTCCTGCAAGAATGTGTTGGACTGAGCTCATATATCAACTTATATGTAAACATTTCTGTTGGCCTTGTTGTCCAGATGGCTTCTTATATCATACAAATAAAAACTGTTTTAATTATCAGAATGAGACGCTACAGTGAGTCAAAGGATAAAGAAGAATAATGTTATTCATTAAACCCTTCCTGATTAATTAGTTAATGTTTATACAGAGCTTTGAATAAGTAAAGCACAATATAAGTGCTAAATAGTATTATTATTAACCATTCTTCAGACTATCAAAAAGGACAATCTTGTTGAATTTGTATAAGAATGAGGGAATGAGATGGAGCCATTTTCTGACTCAGACCCTAAGTAATTAGAAAGAAACAAAGACATGGAAACCAAGCAATTGCCATTTGCAAATGTAAAACGTGGACTAGCTTGAAGGATTAGCAAAAAGAGCATTGAGTCACCCCTGAAGATGCAGGGTTGGGAGCATCCCCACTCATAACACCTCATAAAGTCAACTCTCTGCTTTTATTCACATTTCATACTCTAGCATCTCTTTGGAATGGTGCTACACAACAAGTCTGTGTCACTGCTTTCTTTCCTGGCCACAGGATATAATGTATGAAAGCCATGTACTGAAGGAAGATTTAAGGGAAGGATTAGAATGATTTCCCAGACTGAAGTGGAGTCTCCCCTTCTCAGAACTCTGCTAATCCAGTCTTGACAGAAATGATTTATCACAAGGGCTCATAAAAATACTTCTAAAGAACAAATATTTGTCTTTGGAATGGAGGTGTCAGATATTTTCAAAACATTTCCCCCAGCTCTTCACCTCCGAACCATCTGCATACCACCCTCTACTTTCTTATTCCAAATTGTAAAAACTGAACACTCATATATGTAGTCCTGAATGGTATATCAAATATGAATATTTTCCACAAAGCACACAAATTCTGTTTGCCAAGCAGTATGGCGTTCTCTCTCAGTTATGTTTATGAGAAATTTTAAATGGGAAAACAAATGAATAGATTGTTCAATTCCTCTCCTCTTCCCTCAGGAGGGTACACAGGGCTTTTCACAGATTAAAGGTGGGGGGGAGGGGAAGGATATTGTGAGAGTCTCTTTATTAAATACTGACACTGCATCACTGATGTACAGTGAACCTGGAGGGTGTAGGGAAGAGAATAGAATGGGAAAGAAGTGACAAATCATCCTATAAAGAAGGAAAGATACCTATCTGGATAGTACCTAGTCTAAAAAGCTAGCTGGAAGCATGATTTTTTTGGCACATACCACTTCCAGGTAGAGAAAAATGAAATGTATGCTGCTCCAGTGGCTGGGGTCAATAGTTTTGTAACATGTTTCACTTACGAACTTCTCTGAGAGAAAGTATTTAAGAAATATTTTCTTCTGCTAAATCCTGAAACAAAACCCTTTTAATTTTGGAAGGACAGTTAGCCTCAAAGTTGTTTCTTCCTTTTCAAGATGAAAAGGAGGCATTTTAAGGAATCATTAAGAAGAAAGCCAGGACCAGAGCACTGGTTCCACCAATATCAAAGTATGTTTAAGATTGGTCTTATAGAATTCCAGAAAAGGCTAAGCATTTATTTCATTTAAGCTGTTTATAACAGCTAGAAGCATACAAGAAGGGAAGATTCCCTGTATAATTTCCTGATAAATGAAATGAGCTTCAGTCCAAAAATTAAGTGTTATTCCAGGGTACATGTAAAAGTAGATTAAAGGTACCAGCCTGAAAGGGAAACCATTTCCAGCCAGTAAAAAGAAACCAATCCATTCCAGTTAAAGGGAAAAAATAAATGGAAGGCTGCTTGCAATACACAGCTCAAAGAAGGAAGCAAAGTCCCAAGGGACCACATTCTGTGGGCACTCTCAGGCCTGGTCTATACTACCCGCCTGAATCGGCGGGTAGAAATCGACCTCTCGGGGATCGATTTATCGCGTCCCGTCGGGACGCAACAATCGATCCCCGAATCGGCGCTCTTACTCCACCAGGGGAGGTGGTAGTAAGAGCCGCCGGCGGGAAGCCGCAGAAGTCGATTTTGCCGCCATCCTCACAACAGGGTAAGTCGGCTGTGATACGCCGAATTCAGCTACGCTATTCACATAGCTGAATTTGCGTATCTTAAATCGACTCCCCCCTGTAGTGTAGATGTACCCTTAGACAAGGACAGGTGATAAGATTTTATGTTTGCTAGAAAAGAACAAGGTTGCAGCTTTATTAAAACAAGCACATTTCATGGTTAGGAAGTCCTAGCAACAAAGAGACTAAAAACATTAAGCATTGCATGAGAGCCTTGCCCTTGTCTCCTTGCAGGAAGAGAAGAGATGCTCCTGCCTCGAATAAATGCAACTCTATAACAAGATCAGCCTTCATTAGCTGACAAAGGCCAGTTGGAGTCCTCCAGGCAGCTCTGGTAAATGCCTGATGGCTTGTGAAGGGCCAAGTACACCAACAACACAATTTAATGCTACTTAGTTCTTTTGCTGCACTAATGTGCTTTATAGAAAAGGGTATTTGTTATCCTCACATGTATATAGGGAAACTGAGGCACAGAGAAGTGACATGGCTTATCCCAGATCTCACAGCACAGCCAAGACTAGACCCTAGGGCATCTGATTATCAGCTCAGTGCCCTCTTCACTGGATCACATTGCCTTCCAACATGTATAATAAAGTAACAACAAAGCTGAAGTGGATTGTGCTGTTCCATTATTCTAAAAAGAGAATTTGTTAGTGTACTCGTTTTTATTATTAGAAGTTGTATAGAGTTGGCAAGAAGTTTAATAATCCAGTGTGTACAGTGAAATTACTGTACCTTACTCTGTATGTTGGTTACTGGTACTTCCTTCAATATTACAAAATGTTGCTCATTTACATGCTACTCATTTCTCATTATATTTATGTTTCTTCATTAACATACCATAACTTATTTCTGCAGAGCATCAACGCCCAAAATAAAATCAAAACCAAGTAATGTAGCTAATAAAAAGTCCCTGGCAATTCAGCAAAAATTGAGCATTAAGAATTGATAGTAAAATTAATATGGAATAATTTTGTTCTGTGAGAACAAAAGGCTAATAAGATTTTCTGCTTACAAAAATCACATAATTAGAATGTGTTCAATTGATGATTTTGATGAACAAGGCAAAAATTAACAAATGAAAATATTAGTCTCAAATCAAAAAGCAATCATAGCACAATGCAATATTAATCTCATGAAGAGACACTAAATTATACATTTTATTATCATGCACAAATTTATACTCCCATTACCTCTCTCACCCACATCAGATAAAGCAAGGGTAAATCTCCCTCTCGCTGTGCAGGGAGTTTCATAACAGTGTATTAAAGAGGTGATCATTTTACTCATACGTTTTATAGTAATGTTTTCTTAACAACCAAAAAGCACTTTCATTTAGTATTAATGAGACAGATGTTTTGGCTGAGAGTGACAATGAAATTATCCAGCTTTTACATTTTGCATTTACAGTACAGGAGTTTTAATGATTTATAGTATTGCCAGTTCACTACAGCTGCAAGTGGTCAATATTTTCTGGTTTTTAGAGTTGTGCTACTGTAGATCACTATGGGATTTAAGAGCCTTCAGAACAGAAACTGATGTTCTTCACATAGCTGCTATGCTGAACTACTTTTCCTTGCCTTTTATGTTTGTAAATGAATGGGAATCAGAAGTGAAGTAATCCCCTTTAATTCAAAACAGCTAAAACATTATGAAACATCATCCTAACTCTCAGGATTGAAATACCTAGACTGTGTAGGAAAAAAGTTCATTCCCATAGGGTCATCTTAGTCATTAAATCTTCTTACATGGATTAAAATATGTTATTGTTATTGCAAAAGGTAATTCTGTTTAAAGGAATGATGCATTTTTCACATTTTTCTCTACCTGTCCCTTTAAATCCACCATCTGGTGATAGTTGTGTCTTATAATAAGAGTTCTAGCACTGAACAATTCAAATCCACCACCTTCTATTTAATACTTGCCCAAACTACCACTGATGAGATACGAGCACACAAACAAAAGGTAAGGCACCCGCAGAATAACGTGAATTTAATCAGAGTAGAAACCCAGAAATCAAGTTAATGACAGCAACTTCCTTAGAAGCAAATGAATCAAACTGAAATATGTGAAACAACCATACATAAATATGTTAAATCTGAACAAGAGAGGGGACACCTCCCTCCTCTTAAAAGAAACCTTGACAGTAAAATGGTTGCTTTTGTCAAAACGCAAAGACCAAAGGGAAAAGAATGAAAGTTCTTTCAACTTAAAGTAGGGAGAAATTTGGGGCCAGATTCACCATTATTATTGTCTAATAGTGAATAAGGACTTTTCTACACTTAAAATGCTGCAGCAGTGCAGCGGCACTGCTGTAGTGCTTCAGCGAAGATACTACCTATGCCAAAGGGAGGGGTTCTCCCATCAGTATAAGTACTCCACCTCCACGAGAGGCAGTAGTTAGGTTGACGGGAAAATCCTCCCTTCAGTGTAGCGCTGTCTACACCGGGGGTGAGGTCGGTTTAACTGTGTTGCTCAGGGGTGTAGACTTTTCACATCCCTGAGCAACATAGTTATAATTGACCTAATTTCCTCGTGTAGACCAGGCCTAGGTATAAAGGGGTGTAAAAGCACTTCCATTGTAGGCTCTTTGCACAGCCATGAAAGGATTACACAAGGAGCAAGGTAGTAAAGAATCAACCCTTTGGTCTTGGTCTCTCTCAGCATGGTTGCTTTTTGAAAGGAAACAGGTGGAAGAATAACTTCCTCTAAAGGAAGGGAGATTTAGGTAGGTGCAGTCAAAGGGTGGACTGAACATTATATCTTCATAATACATTCATGATATATGGGGTGATGGGGAAATAGGGATGTGTGTGTAGTTTGCAGAGCTATTTGGAATGAGTGGAACAATATAAAAATACGTTATTATTACATAGGCTTGCTGCCAACACATGGATTATTAAAAATGTATCTTGTATGAAACTGAGAAAAATCTTGCACTGATTTTCTAAGGCCTAACTTAAATAGGACACTTGGGCTTAAACCTGCAGCCCTTGCTCACAATAAACCACTAATGAAGTCACCAAGGGGAAGCAAGAATGGCTTTTGCTACCACAGGCAGCCCTTTTTAACCCCAACTGGCATGGAAACAGGCAGGTGAGTCCATGTATAATGGCCTGCAGCCTTCCAGCACCCTCCCACACATCACAGCAAGTTCGAATTCTACAGAGCAGGGCATCTTCCTTCTCCTTTTAATATTAAGAATACACAGATGTCTATTGTTTCCTGTTGCCAAATGGTCACTCTGAGCCTGATCCAAAGTTGAGTCAATTGAAAGACTGTCATTGACTTCAATGGGCCCTGGATTAGGCCTCAGAGAGCTGCAGGCGCAGAGGCCTAGTATCTGGATTTCCATGGAAATATCCTTTGCAATTAAAAGATTTAGATATCACAAATCTGCACTGTAAGTAAGAATGAAAACCCTACATATGAATGAAAACATAAACAAGCATACAAATGTATGTTAATCCTTCCTCTCATGCTGATTTTCCACTAGCTAGCAAGACATACAGCCTAGGCTGCATAGGTTACCTACAGGCACTTACAGCAGCTAGAGGCGTTACATTTTTATGCAATTTACATTTTATTGAATGTATAAATTTTCCCCAATTCTGCTCTCCCTTCCACGGGTTCTACACTCAATAATGCTATTGAGTTCAGTAGATTAAGCCCTGATTTACCCTTGTGTGAGATCAGAATGGGCACATTGTCCAGACATATGCAAAATATTTAATGTAAGAGATGACATGAAAGGAAAGCAAAAAAGAAAGACTTTCTGCAGTTCCTCCCCTCTCCCCACCCAAAAAAGGGAGGAACCCCCCCCCAGGCAAAACTCAAATTAATACAGATGGATCTTGGTCAGTGTCCTAACAACAGCAAACTCAGGCTCTTTCAGACTAGTGGGAGAAGCAAGTTCAAGAGTTAAGTGTTTTCATCAGAGAGCTCCCATCTCTCGGCCACTTAAATCTTGTAATTGTTTCCTCAAACACCCCAGCGAATCTCAGCTGCCGTTGAGCTACATGGTGGTGGGGTGGGGGAGGCAGTGTCTCACAAACCTGGGATCCAAGGCATTTTGGATTTTATAGATCGAAGTCAATACATTGAATTGCACCCAGAAATGAATGGGTAGCCATTTTAGCTGTCAGAGAATAGGTGTGATAAACTCCTAAAATTTTCTCATTTAGTATTACAGTGATTCTGGGAATTTTATAATATAATAGAAGCTTTTCAACTGTGAGCATTTGTAATGTCCTTGCCATGACACTACAAGGACTTAGTAAGTGTTCTTCTTTTGATAACACTGGTATTAAGTTCACCAACTGCACAGTAACTAGAATGTAACAACTAGAAAATAACTGCATTGTGGTTATACATGTCATTCTATAGATTTACATTACAGTTTTTTACATGAGCCAACATTTTCGTGCAAGAGAGAAGAACTTAATGAATTGAAAAGCCATGTACTTGAAGCAGTAACAATACACCTCGGAGAATATTCTCATCTTGATGCCTAGAAGGTTTGCATACAAAACAGTACTCATCTAAATGAGAATATACTTCTGCTTTTTCAAGCCAAAATTACAATTCACGGGGACTGAGTCTTCAATTTAAGTCGAGCTTCATGCTGCATAGCTAGGGGAAGAGGCAATGTGTCAAAGGTGACCTTCCCCCAGTCCCAGTCTAATCCAAGCGCAACACAGAACAGGTTTAGGGATGCTCTAAATTGTGCTGTCTGATAACAACCCCCAAGAGGCCATTCCAGGAGTTGAGGATCACCCAAGCACAGCAGCACTCCTGCCAAGTCCTTTTCAATACCCTTCTCTTGGCATGACTCCCTTTGCTGCTTCTACATTGCCTGGGGATTCCCTCTATCAGGAGAATCCCCAACCAGCTGGTTAAGCTAGCTTTCTACTAGCTTTGAACTGCCAAAGTGTCTCAAAGCAGGCAGATAAGGGACAAAAATATGCCCTATGCTATTTTATATGTAAGAAGCCAAATTCTGATCACAGTTACACTGGTGAAAGTTCAGAGGAACTCCATTGAAGTTAGGGCCTTAGGTCAGGGAACATGTCTTTGCTGTTCTGCACAACACTGAGCACTGCTGGTGCTTAAATAAACCAACAGTAATAACATCACCATGATGTATGAAATCCTCAGCTGTTATAAATCCATTGAAGTCAACTGACTTATGCTGATTCACACTAGCTAAGGATTTGTCCCTATACCTTTATGTAATGGAAAGTCTCCCATTGACATTGATGGGACATTGATCATACCCCATGTGAACAAACAAAATATGTAGATTTGTAAACAGCAAATAACTTTCCTTTGGGGCACATATTGTCTATTTATGTATGCTGCGTAGTGCCAAGACCACATAAGAATCTAAACAAATAATAGCATTAATTGTTTTGTAAAATAATGCAAAAAAATTGGATTTCTTAGAATGAGAAAAATCTCACAATCAAACTTGATTCCCATTTATTGTGCCAAGGTGGTAGAATCTGCATTTACAGTAGATAATAAATCTAAATCTAATATGAAGTAGTGAGAGTTGTACGGAAAAACACAAGTGAAGAGAAACTTTGTAAGGAATATATGTACCATATCTGAAAAGATCACACAAGGATTTTTGTTATAAGGATGATTTTTTGCAAGTTATCAGCAGGAACATGATGCAGAGCAAAAATTGAAGGCACTGAAAACTTGAACATGCATCAGTATTGCCAACTTCAAGAGATCAAAAATAATGAGTTGGACCCACAAAAATCATGAGATTTTAAAGAAGATTGTACTGTGTTTTTTAGGTCAGTCTCTTGATTTTTGGACTTCCCCTGCCCATCCTCTCCACTGCTTCTTTTCTGGGATGGGTATGGCAGGACCTTGAGGCCTCCAGCAGGGGGCCTTTGGGCCTAGTCCATCCCGTCACACATGAAATTAGCAACTGCAGGGATCACTGCATGGTATGTAAGGGGACTGAATAATCAACCTGGGGAGCTAGCCAATACACTCAGAGAAGTGGAAAGACTAGACATTACAAATATGAGACTAAATGAGACATTCTGGAAAGGTCAAAATAACTTCGTCATAAGTCTTCCAAGCAGCAAAGAATACAGAGGTGTCAGTGGAGGTGGATATCAAAGTAGGAAAGGAATGGCAATTATAGTAGATAGATTCACTTGTTTGATCCTTCCAGCTACAGTTCTATCATCTGAACATGTAGCGACAATAGTGATAAAATGACATCTAAAAGATATAATGATTATTCAAGTGTATGCCCCAACACTTGCAGATTATGATGAGGATGTCAAAAAATTCTATGAAAACATTGAAGAAGCAATGAAAATCAGTAGCGGAAAGAAAGATAGAGTCATAATTCTTATGGGAGACTGGAATGCAAAAGTAGGAAAGGAAAGAATATCTGTGGCAGTTGGCCCATTTGACCTTGGTGAAAGAAACAGAGGAGAAAGATTCACAGAGTATTTCAAGAGCCATGACTTCATTATCTGCAATACTTATTCTGAACAAAAAGAAAATGCAATGCATACATGGGAGTAACCAGGAGGGATGTATAAAAAACAAATTTATTTTATCATAATCAACTGTAGGTACAAATAATGTTAGGAAGGTTAAGGTTACATCAAGTGTAGATTGTGGACTTAATCATAGATTGGTATTGATGAAACTGAATATCAAACTGAAAAAGTTACAGATACAAGCTACGGCGGCCCAGCAGGAGGCTACCCGTGTCCAGGCAGCCGCCCAACAGGAGGTAGTGCAGCTGTAGCAAGAGACTAATCGCCTGCTGATGGACCAGGCTGCTCAAGACCAAGCTATGTTGCGAGAACTGGTAAACCAGGTAAAGTCCCTTACAGAGCTGAATCGCGGCCATGATGGGATGTGGCTCATACTGGCCAGCCATTGGCTGCAGAAAATGACATGGGAGGACGATGTAGAGGCATACCTTCTGGCCTTTGAGAGGACAGCCCTACGGGAGGCCTGGCCTCGAGATCAGTGGTCTGGCATCCTTGCCCCATTCCTGTGTGGGGAGGCCCAGAAGGCCTACCATGATCTGCCTGAAGAGGCTGCGGCAGACTACCCCCAGCTGAAAGCAGAGATCCTGGCCAGATCTGGGGTAACGACAGCAATGCGCGCCCAGCAATATCACGGTTGGAGGTACCAGGAAGACAAAACCCTGCGGTCCCAATTGTATGACCTCATCCATCTCGCATGAAAGTGGTTGCAAACAGAGTCCAGGTGTCCGGAAGAGATGCGGTTCTGGTCATCGACCGATACATGAGGGGACTACCACCAGACCTTCGTGCCTGGGTAAGCCAGAACGAACCCTCCACCTATGACGAGGTTGTCGCCCTGGTAGAGAGGCAAAGGACAGCGAGGGAGCTGACCCGACCAGTTAAGGAAGAGGCACCCCGGGTTAAGCTAGCAGCACCAAGCCCTACAGTTTGGGTGACTGGGCCACCAGGAGAGACCAGGTGGAAAAAGAGAGAGGCTGAAGGCCCATCAGAGGCCACAAAGAGTCGGAGCACTGAGGGAGAAGAGGATCGTGATGTTAGACTGCCCAAACCAAGTGACCGGGGAACACCTAGGCCTCCATATAGATGTTATGCCTGCGGGGAGTGGGGACACATAGCTGCACAGTGTCCCAATGCTGAGGAGCCTATGCAGTGTAACCTGGGGAACTGGGCAGATCCATGCTCCCTAATCCACCTTGTGGGGGTCTCACTAACCCCACATATGTATACCAGACCAGTGAAACTAAATGGGGTAGGGACCACGGCACTGGTTGATTTGGGGAGTGCTATCACGCTTATCTCAGGGAAGCTCGTGAAGCGTAGTCAGCTGCTGCAGGCTAAACGTATGGGGATAACATGTGTCCATGGGACAGTTAGTTACTACCCCACCATCCCAGTAAAAATCGAGATCCAAGGGAACACTACTGAGGTAGCAGCAGGTGTAGTCCCTAAACTCCCATACCTGGTGGTCATAGGGAGGGACTTCCCAGGGTTTGGAAACTTACTCCCAGTACGGGGATTGGAGAAAGATGGGGACCCTAAAATTGATGAGGCATCTACAGCAGACTGTCAACCCCCAATCTTCTCTGAAATATCCCCAGATTTGTTCTCCACTCCCAGACGGGGTAGAAAGACAAAAAGGGAAAGAAGGTCAGCTAAGGCCTTGGGAACCTGAATACTGACCCAAAGCCAGAGGGTCGCTCTTGTAGGTAGGTGGACCCACGCAGCTGAAAAGGAGGCCACGCAGGAGGGAGAAGCACCTGAGTCTGACCCCCGCCCTAATGCTTCTGAACCAGTAGAGGCAACAGAGACTGGGCCCCTAGATCTTGGGCAGATTAGCCCCAGGAGAGGAAATTTTGGACGGGACCAGGCAGAAGACCCAAGGTATGACAACATTAGGAAGGAGGTGACTGAAATAGATGGGGGTCCCCGTGGAAGGGAAAACCCAGGGGCCAGGACCCTACTTCATAATGAAGAAGGATCTCTTATACCGGGTTGCACCAGTACAGGGGCAGAAGGTACAGCAGATCCTAGTACCTCAAAAACACCAGAACGCTGTATTAAGTCTTGCTCATAGTCATCTTTTTGGGGGGCATTTGGGGGTAGAGAAGACCCTGGCACGAGTCCTACGACGGTTCTTCTGGCCCGGAGTACATGAAGAAGTGCGGAGGTACTGTGCCTCCTGCCCGGAGTGTCAGCTGCACAGTCCCCGTCCCCACTTGAGGGCATCTTTAGTACCCCTTCCCATCATAGAGGGCCCCTTCGAGCAAATAGCCATGGACCTAGTGGGACCCCTGGAGAAGATGGCTCGGGGCCACCAATATATACTTGTTGTTTTGGACTATGCTACTCGCTACCCAGAAGCCGTCCCCCTGTGGAACACGGCCTCTAAAACTATAGCCAAAGAGCTGGTGGGGATCTTTGCCCGAATGGGGCTACCGAAGGAGATATTAACCGAACAAGGAACCCCATTTATGTCGAAGCTAATAAAGGACCTCTGTACTCTGCTCCATATACATACCCTGAGAACTTCGGTCTACCATCCACAGACTGATGGGTTGGTAGAAAGGTTTAATCGAACCCTCAAGACTATGATAAGGAAGGTGGTAAGTCAGGACGGGAAGGATTGGGACACCCTACTACCCTACCTTATGTTCGCTATTCGGGAGGTACCACAGGCCTCAACTGGGTTTTCCCCCTTCGAGTTATTATATAGGCGTCAGCTCTGTGGCATACTAGATATCGCCAAAGAGATCTGGGAAGAGGAACCCAATGAGGGGAGAAATATAATAGAGCATGTAATGCAGATGCGAGACCGGATAGCCCGGGTTACCCCTATTGTACGGGAACATTTGGAGAAGGCACAGGAGGCCCAGCGAACCCATTACAATCGCCAGGCAAAAGTGCGACAGTTCCAACCAGGGGATCGGGTTATGGTGTTGGTACCCACGGCAAAAAGCAAGCTTCTGGCCCAATGGCAGGGGCCCTATGAGGTGGTTGAACCCATGGGGGAAGTAACCTACAAGGTGTGGCAGCCAGGACGCAGAAAACAAGAACAGATTTATCACGTTAACCTTCTGAAACCTTGGCATGCACAAGAGGCATGCACAACGGTCCAAAAAGACCTAACCCAGGAAAACAAGCCTTCCAAACAGGTGAGAGTGTCTCCCGATTTAACACCAGACCAGAAGAATGAGGTGTCTGAGATGATCTTCCGGAACCAAGATGTGTTCTCGACAAAACTGGGTCGAACAACCAAGACATATCACCACATCGTCACAAAGCCTGGGGCCAGAATAACAATGAGGCCCTATCGGGTGCCAGCGGCAAAAAGGGAGGAAATAAAAGCAGAAGTAAAAAAAATGCTGGAGTTGGGGATCATCGAAGAATCCCACATTCAGTGGTCCAGCCCAATCGTGCTGGTGACCAAACCTGATGGTACCACAAGATTTTGCAATGACTTCCGGCGACTAAACGAAGTATCCCAGTTCGACGCGTATCCCATACCTCGCATAGATGAGCTAGTGGACTGTCTGGGTAATGCCCGGTACTTGACTACCCTAGACTTGACAAAGAGGTACTGGCAGATTCCCCTTGTGGAAGAGGCAAAGGAAAAGAATGCGTTCTCTACACCAGAGGGTCTTTTTCAATATACTGTCCTCCCTTTTGGACTACATGGGGCCCCGGCTACCTTCCAGCGCCTCATGGACAAGCTATTACGCCCGCATAACAGTTATGCTGCTGCCTACTTGGACGATGTGGTCATTCATACCCCAGACTGGGAAACCCACCTGGAGAAGGTGGAGGCAGTCCTCAATACCTTCAGGCGAGCTGGCCTTACAGCAAACCCTGCCAAGTGCGCTGTAGGGTTTACAGAGGCCAAATATCTTGGCTACGTTGTGGGAAAAGGTCTGGTAAAACCCCAAGTGAACAAGTTAGAGGCCATCCAAAATTGGCCCCGACCAAGTCACAAGAAACAAGTCCGGGCGTTCCTAGGTGTGGTGGGGTATTACCGACGATTTATCCCCCACTTTGCCACAAGGGCAAGCCCCCTGACAGACCTAGTGAAAGCCTGTAGACCTGATCTGGTGAGATGGTCTGATGCAGCAGAGGAAGCATTCACAGAACTACAGACTGCCCTCTGCAATAACCCCATACTGATAGCCCCTGATTTCACCAAGGAGTTTATCCTGCAGATGGATGCATCGGAAGTAGGGTTGGGGGCCATTCTATCACAGATGGTCGGGGAGGAGGAACACCCAATTCTATACCTCAGTTGGAAACTCCTTCCAAGGGAACAAAAATATGCAGTGGTGGAGAGAGAATGCCTCGCTGTAAAATGGGCCATGGAAACATTGCGCTACTACCTGCTCGGGTGCAGATTTGTCCTTGTGACCGACCATGCCCCTCTTCAATGGATGCAGCGGAAAAAGGAGAAGAACACAAGGGTGACCAGATGGTTCTTATCCCTCCAACCTTTCCAGTTCCATGTGCAACACAGAGCAGGGAGCCGTCATGGCAACGCCGATGGCTTGTCACGTATGCACTGTCTGGCGTCCCAAGCTGCCCAACCCCTTGGCGTTGAGCAGGGGGGAGGGATATGTGACAGACCCAGACCAGTGGGGTACAGGAGTCTGGTAGAGGGCAAATATACTGGTCATTGGATGAGTAGTTTTCTGTTCCCTGAGTGACCAGAGCAGGGGCTGCACTAGAGTAATCAGGAAACTGCTAGAACCAGTTAAGACAGGCAGGCTAATTAGGACACCTGGAGCCAATTAAGAAGAAGCTTCTAGAATCAATTAAGGCAGGCTAATCAGGGCACCTGGGTTTTAAAAAAGGAGCTCACTTCAGTTTGTGGTGCGAGTGTGAGGAGCTGGGAGCAAGAGGCGCAAGGAGCTGTGAGGGTGTGCTGCTGGAGGACTGAGGAGCACAAGCGTTATCAGACACCAGGAGGAAGGTCCTGTGGTGAGAATAAGGAAGGTGTTTGGAGGAGGCCATGGGGAAGTAGCCCAGGGAGTTGTAGCTGTCATGCAGCTGTTACAGGAGGCACTATAGACAGCTGCAATCCACAGGGCCCTGGGCTGGAACCCAGAGTAGAGGGCGGGCCCGGGTTCCCCCCAAACCTCCCAATTGACCTGGACTGTGGGTTCTTCCAGAGGGGAAGGTCTCTGGGCTGTTCCCCAACCCACATGGTGAATCTCTGAGGCAAGAATATCCGCCAATAAGCGCAGGACCCACCAAGATAGAGGAGGAACTTTGTCACAATAAATATAGCAAAGAACATGGTCTAGAATTGAATGTGGACAAGACAAAAACTATGGTGGTATGTAAGAATCCTGGGAAAATATGCAAGATTGACACAGCTGTACAGCAAGTGAGAAATTATTGCTACGTAGGATGGATCATTACAGAAAATCGAAGATCCGACGCTGAAGTCAGCACCAGAATACTAAGCGTGAAAGAGATATTCTGGAAGAATAAACATCTGATGAAAAGGGGCATAAATCTGCAGACTAAATTCCAACTCCTAAAAATTTATGTTTGATCTGTGTTAATTTACAGCTGTGAAACATGGACATTCAAACAATTGATAATAAAGAAATTACAATCCTTCAAATCAGGGCTTAAATTCTCACACAGTATTTCCTGGAGCCCTGGGGTTTGGGGCTTCTGCCCCACGGGTTTGAAAATATTTACCGGGGCTCCGCTATGGACACCTCCGGCTGCATTTAAGCCCTGCTTCGAATTATGGTATTATAGAAGAATTCTGAAAATGTCATGGATAGACTGTGTAAACAACTAAAAAGTACTGGCTATTACTGGAACTAAGCAAATGCTAGTTAGAGATCTTATGAATAGAAAGATTCAATTTGCAGGGAACGTTTTACGAGGTTCAGAGGGCAATGCACATTTATGGTCATTGGAAAGGAAAGTTAATGGCAGAAGAACACGAGACAAAAAAAGAATATTGTGGATGGACAATATGGTATCCTGGGTGGATCAAAAGAACTAATCCTCCACAAAGAGATTACCAGAGGTTTGTACAGAATGGGCTACCATGGTTGCAAACATACAGTAATGGAAGATGACACTTAAGAAGCCGAAGAACTAGTCCAAAGATGACTGTATGAATTCTTCCATTATCTCATGAAAAGTAGCTCTCCCAAACAGGATATGTAAGGAAAAGCATTTGTTAAGCTTGATATGTATTACATGCAAAAAAATACATTAAAAGAACACTACAAGTACTCAAAAACTAGGAAATGCTGGGATTAAGGTTGCCTGTGCAACCTTAATTCAGGCCCCTTGTCCATATGTATTATGATTCAGTCTTTAGCTACATGATCATATACTATTTTTTCCATAACACCCCAGGCTTATTTAACATACAGGATGGATGGTGCTTAGCTAATGAGCAGCTTTTCAATATTTTGTTTTTTCCTCATTGTTCAGTGCGTGGCTCTGTGCCTTGTTTACATTACCCTATTGAAACCCAGCTTGGAAGACAGAATTATTATTTTCCTCATGGGCTTTTTCTGTGGTGCTCATAAATATTGTATCTGAATTCTTCACAAATATTAATTATTTTATTTTCAAAACACCCCTACAAGGTGAGCTGTTGGTATTATTATCCCCATTTTATAGATGGGGCGCTGAGGCACAGAGATTAAGATCAAAAGAATCCACTAGTTTTGGGTGCCCAATTTGAGATGCCTAGGACCTGATTTTTCAGAGTACTTACCATTATATAGCACTTTATATGTTCAAAGCACAGCTCCCAACCACTCCATCACCTGTGGTGATTAGAGGAAAAGACAGCCGTATCATTTAGGCCGGGGTGGACAAACTTTTTGGCCTGAGGGCCGCATCGGGTTTAGTAAATTGTATGGAGGGTCGGTTAGGGGAGGGGGTCGTGGCCCGGCCCCCACCTCCTATCTGCCTCCCCCTAGGACTCCTACCCCATCCAACCCCCCCGTTCCCTGACGGCCCCCCCGGGACCCCTGCCCCATCCACACACACCCCCGCTCCCTGTCCCTGGACCAGCCCCAGACCCCTGCCGCCCCATTCAACCCCTCCTCTCATTGCTGATGGGCCCTCCCGAGACCCCTGCCCCATCCAACCACCCCTTCTTCCTGTGCCCCTGGCACCCCTGCCCCTGATTGCCCCCTGCTGCCCCATCCAACCCCCCCTCCTTCCTGACTGCCCCCCCTGGACCCCTGCCCCGATTCAACCCCCGTTCTTATCCCAACCCCTATCCACACCCCCGCCCCCTGACCACCACCCTGAACTCCCCTGCCCTCTATCCAAACTCCCTGCTCCCTGCCCCCTTACCGTGCTGCCTGGAGCACGGGTGGCTGGCGGGACTGGAGGCGGGCCACGCCGCTGCCACCACCATGCAGCTCAGAGCACCGGGTCAGGCCGGGCTCTGCAACTGTGCTGCCCCAGAAGCTTACAGCCCCGCCACCCAGAGCATTGCGCCGGTGGCGGAGCGAGCGAGCTGAGGCTGTGGGGGAAGAGGGACAGCGGGGGAGGGGGCAGGGGCAAGCTTCCCGGGCCAGGAGCTCAGGGGCCAGGCAGGACGGTCCGTGGGCCGGATGTGGCCCACAGGCCGTAGTTTGCCCACCTCTGGTTCAGGCAGTGGAATGTCACCTTGGAAACTGGATTCTATCCCTGCCTGAGCCACAGAGTTTCAGTGTGATGCTAGGTGTCACTTAAACCAAATTTTCACAGGTGGCTACTAATAGGGTTACCATATTTCCACAAGCAAAAAAAGAGGACACTGGGGGGGAGGAGCCCCACTCTAGCCCCACCCCTGCCCCACCCCAAACTACTCCCTCCCACTTCCCACCCCCTGATTTCCCCCCTCAGAATCCCCTCCCGCTCCTTGTCCCCTGACTTGCCCCCTCCTGAGAACCCCCCACCCTCACTGTCCCCCTACGACCCTACCTGTCCCCTGACTGCCCCGACCCTTATCCACACCCCCACCCCATATTCACACACCCACCCCCAGACAGACCCCTGGGACTCCCATGCCCTATCCAACTACTCCCCGCCCCCTGACAGGACCCCCAGAACTCCCAACCCATCCAACCCCCTCTGCTCTCTGCCTGCCTTGACCCCTCTCCACACCCCTGCCCCCCTGACAGCCCCCCCCCAGAAGCCCAGACCCATCCAACCCCCCCCGCTCCCTGTCCCTGACTGTCCCAACCCCTCTCCACACCCCTGCCCCCCTGACAGCCCCCCCAGAACCCCAGACCCATCTAACCCCCCTGCTCCCTGTTCCTGACTGTCCCAACCCCTCTCCACACCCCTGCCCCCTGACAGCCCCCCCCCGAACTCCCGACCCCTCCAAGCCCCCCCCGCTCTCTGTCCCCTGACCAGGGCCGGCTTTAAAGAGCCCAGGAATCGGGCTGCGCTCCGGCCAGAGCTCCGACTGGGGTTGCGGGGCTTGGTGCCGGGCCGGAGGTGCTCGGCTGGGGCTGGGCCAGCGCGTTCGGCCGGAACCAGGGCCGCTGCCCTGGGGCCCGAGCTGGGCCGGAGCCGCTGGGGTCGCCAGGCGCCGCTAGGCACCGCTTGGCCCGGGCCGGAGGGAGCCACTCGGCCAGGGCCGCGCCCCCCCTGAGCTCTCCTCCTCGCGCCCCCCCGCCCCAGCTTACCTGCTGCTGCCTCCTACCTTCCCCTGCTTCTTTTCAGACTTCCCGCGAAGATCTGGGAGGGGAGGAGGGGGAAGACAGCTGCGGGGCCGGACGGTGTGGTAAGGCTGCAGGGGATGGGGGGAGCCGGGAAGGGGCTTTGGCTGCCGAGGGGCGCTTGGCCGCCGCTTTTCTGTCCATAAATAGCCGACCGGGGGGAAATCCTGGACATTTTTAGATTTTTTAAAATCCCCCCCAGACGGCTATTTATAGACCGAAAAGCCAGACATGTCTGGGGAAATCCGGACATATGGTAGCCCTAGCTACTAACTGTGTGTTCCTCATTTTCTGGGTGCCCAAAATGAGATCCTTGGGTCTGATTTGTAGAAGTGCTCAGTGCTCACAGCTGCAAGTGAAGTCAATGGGGCTATGCTTTCAGCATGTAAAGTGCTATATAATGCTACTTGCACTGAAAAAATCAGGCCTTAGGGGTCTCAAACTGGGCACCCAAAATTAGTGTATATTTTTTACATTAATGTCTATGTTCCTCAGTTCCCCACCTGTAAAATGGGAATAATAATATCATCTTATCTCAGGCCTTGGCTACACTTACCCGCTAGTTCGACGGCTGGAAATCGAACTTCTGGGTTCGACTTATCGCGTCTAGTCTGGACGCGATAAGTCAAACCCGGAAGTGCTCGCCGTCGACTGCGGTACTCCAGCTCGGCGAGAGGAGTACCGCGGAGTCGACGGGGGAGCCTGCCTGCCGAGTGTGGACCAAGGTAAGTTCGAACTAAGGTACTTCGACTTCAGCTACATTATTCACGTAGCTGAAGTTGCGTACCTTAGTTCGAATTAGGGGGGTAGTGTAGACCAAGCCTCAGAAGGGTGCTATGAAAATAAATTCATTAACGTTTGTGAACCACTCAAATGAGCTCAGTGATGAATGCCATCTAAATTCCCACGAGGAAATGAATAATTCTGTCTTGAGAGCAGGGTTTAAATATAGCGTAGTAAATAAGGCATGGAGTCATGCATTGAATGGTGAGGATAACATGAAATATTAAATAGCTGCCCATTTAATAAGCAATGTCCATTTTGTGCACTGAATGGGAAAGGAGTCCTGTGGAAAAAATAGCATGTGATTATGTAATTAAAGACTGCCATAATGCATATGCACAAGGGGGATGAATCAAAGTTGAAAAGGCAACCTTAATTCTGATGCTTCCTACATTTTCAGTGCTTGACTTTGCAACCTTAGCATTCTTTTAATTTTATTTTTTATATTTAAATATTATACAGAGAGAGAGAGAGAGAGATCCCTTTGCCTATGCAATTGTGTGGAGGCCCAATGACTTCAGCAGAGCCCCATACAGCAACAAACATGGTTCAACCACATGAATCCAGTTTCAGGATCAGGGCCACAAATGAAAAAGACAACTATCACCTACATCGCATTTTCTCCTTTTAAACATTGTGACACTTAGAGATTTTCACATCACACAAATTTGATGTGTGCAATTTGTTAAGTAGGTGGCCTGCACTTCATAAGTAGTATATTTGTAACTTGATGAAGTAGTTGCCATAGTAAATATAGATTGTTTTTGTACCAAACAGCATACAAAACAAATGTGCAGAACTATGTGATAGCATAGGTATAACTGTGTGTAGATTTTTACATACATTCACATACTTTCTTAGGCATTAAGCTTGCTGTAGTTACATAGTAACTAAAAGGTAACATTACTGAAAGTTTTTATTTAAGCACAGAAAATGTTTGAGTCTACAGGCTGGTTCATTATGCATTGAAGTCTACCAAAATTTCCATTGACTCCAGTGGGAGCAGGATCAGCCGAATGAAATCCTACTTGATGAGACTACGTGAATCTAGAAACATTTGTTGCTGAATAGCATAGCAATGCTGTACAACAGTAAAGTGCACGGGGGTGGGAGACAAAAGTGTGTCTCGGTTCTGATGCTAATAGATTGAAGAAAGGTCAGTTGTTCACCATTACATTAGTACCTAATGCTGCTGATTCATGGAGTGTCATAAAGCTATATAGCATATCCCTCATGGTTGAAAGAAAAACAAGTGACCAAATCCATTAGAAAGGAGAAAATGTTTAAAATAGTGGTTCCCTAGAATGGAAGTGATGAATAAACTGTTCAGTGTGAACTCCATGTCAATGGAATGCCATTTTGAGGCAGTTTTCCCTGAGTGTTATTGTTTGTGATTATACATACCAGAATATGTTTCCATCAGAAGGCTTAAAATATAAATGCAATCTTTGTCTACCCTACAAGACCAATAAAGCCTGTGCGATTTAGAAGGGGAAAACAGCCTCTGATAATAGCAGTTCTATTAATTCACCAGGGGGAGGAATTCCACTTGCAGGAATAAGCTGAATAACTTAATGTATACTCAGTAATTCTCCTTTAATTTTCCATATGCCTTTAATCTGAATTGGAGCATCTTATGAAATGTAAAGTTTAAACTTTAATCCTATCCTTATATATCAATTTTCAAGGATTTTCCTGAAGTAAGAAAAACATTTATTTCTTATAATAAAATATAATTTATATAAAATATAAATATAATATAAATGTAAAAAAGACATCAGAAATAAACAAAATTAAATGTATAAACAGTTTTTCACAGGTTTATAAAAAATGCAGGATCAGGGCTACAAAGGGGAAAAAAGTATTAAAACCGGTAGAAAAAATATACATTTATTTTTGCTTATTTTACATCCTTTTCTATGTAAATTACAGTTGTATTTTCATTATAAGAGACATGGAATTATATTTTCATGTGATTAAAAACATCTTTGGATTTGTTTTTTTAGTATTGCAAGAAAACCCTAGAAAGTAGATATGGAATTGGGTGTAACCCTAAACTACATTTTATAAGGCTTCTCTACAGTCTTTCCTTCCACAGTGCAGTGGAACATCAGTAGTTCTACTTCATCCAGAACTTTCAGTGCTAATGAAGAGGCAAACTGCATTTGGTCCTATCTGCATCAGTCTGAATGTCCTGTTTAGGCACCTCATTTTGAAATTGGGCCCACGAAAAGACTTAAAAGGCATTTACTGTTAATACCCCTTCCCCCATCACTTATTTTTAAAACATGTGTCATCTGAGGAAAATAAATGTGTCTGTAGAAGTAATTCTTACCAGCAAATACATTCAGAGTTTTGTAAATGGTTCAGTGATATCTATGCTAGTTTGTTTTCTCCACAAACTAGAGACGTTACTGTAAACGGCATCAAGAAGATTGCAAGTTATACTTAAGTTGCTTAAATTTTGTAAGCAGCCTATAGGCTGTAGCAACAGAAATTGTTTAAATTAGGGTACATCTACACTACAGGGGGGAGTCGATTTAAGATACGCAAATTCAGCTACGTGAATAGCGTAGCTGAATTCGACGTATCGCAGCCGACTTACCCCGCTGTGAGGACGGCGGCAAAATCGACTTCTGCGGCTTTCTGTTGACGGCGCTTACTCCCACCTCCGCTGGTGGAGTAAGAGCGTCGATTTGGGGATCGATTGTCACGTCCCAACGGGACGCGATAAATCGATCCCCGAGAGGTCGATTTCTACCCGCCGATTCAGGCGGGTAGTGTAGACCTAGCCTTAGTTAGAAGGCTTCTGAGACACTTGGGAAAATTGGAAATAAAGACCTTTTCTGTCAACATTACCATTCACAGAGAAGAAATACAGTATTCTGGTTTCTCCCATTAGTTAATTAGCAATTAATTGCAAATTAGTTAAAAGGGGAGATTATCATCTGCCACTAAATTTTCAGTGATATGTTTTAAGAATCTAAAATAATAACAATACTTTTCCTGAAAAGCTGAAAATCCACATATTTACTAGGCCTGAAAAACCCAGGATTTACATAATACAGACAGCAGTCGACTCTGGGGAAGTTCAGATCTGAACATCATGTCCTGTGCCTATCTCCAATTCTTTTATCGGTTCTGTAGGTCTTTAGAATTGAAGTTTAAACCCTTCATTTCTCTGCTATGATTATAATCAACATGGTGAAGTGTTCACAAGAAGAGCTGTAGAGTAGACCACAACTACTAGACATTTTTATCATTGCTGTGATCTGTTCAATAAGCGCCAAGTTCCATAGGGTTGCTTGCAGCTCAATGCCAGATGCAGTACACAGTGTCCTGTATTGGTGTGTTTTTGTGGAAGCAGAAAGGATGATACCAGATTCCAACAAAGTCTAATTAGAATTTTCACACATATTTTATAGGAAGAGATTAGGGGAATCACTTGCATGGCAGTACTGAAAACATTATAGCTGGACGTTTTATGCTGCACTTCCTATTTGCTTTTGAGTCCAATTCAAGGTATTCATATTAATTTACAAAGCCTTGTTTAATCTAGGTGCTGGCTAACTTGGAAACCACTTCTCTCCTTCCCACTTTGATCAGCCAAAGGATGACTGTTACACTCCAAATTTCAGATGTTGGGATGCAGGGAATAGGGTGTTTTTAAAGAGAAGAACCTCAGCACTGGAACATTTTCCACTTACTGATTCTACCATACCCTGAATTTGTTGACTTTCAGGGTCTTGTGCTCTCCCCCTCTCTTCACTCAGGTTTTTTTCCCTAAAGTAGGTTTGGATTGGAGGTTACATGACTCCAAAGGAATGTAGCTTGATGGTGACTGAATCCTCTTCTTGTGTATGTTAGAAATTAGATTGAGGATCATCTGTTCTAACTCCCAACTGTTGTCAGCGTATTATGAAATGTTGACATGTTTTTTATTATGTAAATCTATCCACAGCTTTGGGCAACAGGTGTTTCATTTTTATAAATAAATAAAATGTAGAAGCAAGAAACACTCTTTATTTTCAGACAATTTCTTCTAAAAAGATGAAAAGCCCAAAACTTTTATTAAAAAAAAAGCACTAAGAAGCCCTTTTATCCCCTTTAAAAAATAAGTGATTTTTAAAGGGGAGTTAACAGCTGATTTATCTTATGCCTCCTACATTCATCTGTTTGCCTTGATCATTGCATTTTAAGGAAAAGCTGTTCCACTGTTTAATTTGTGGGTTGTTGGGTTTTTTTAGGCTCACTAGCTTTGTCAATCCATTTTATCAGTAAATCTTTCC
The DNA here is from genome assembly GCF_011386835.1 of Chrysemys picta bellii. Lineage (NCBI taxonomy): Eukaryota > Metazoa > Chordata > Testudines > Emydidae > Chrysemys > Chrysemys picta. Next base: position 73,549,917 of record NC_088800.1, on the reverse strand, counting down.
ATAAGGCTTTGCACCTTTCATTAGTTTTATTGCTTCTGCTATTCTTATCTGTGAAGTCTGTGGCAGAACAATGATCCTGCTTGTCTCATTTAAATTGTTGTACCATATGCTAGTGTTATTGCTCCAAAATTACTTATAAAGCTTTTCCTTCAAGATAAAGTCTGTCACATGTGTATGTCTGTGGCAGCAACTGCATCATGAGCTTCTGTCCTGTTGGGTAGTTGGAAGTATTCAGCCATAACAATGATGAGTTGGTGTAACTGGTGGCTCCAAATTATTTCCCTCTGGAATCTTTTGCAACTCCAGCACTGCCCACAAATGATACAGTCTAATGCATCAGGCAAATTGAACAACTGGTATAAAATACCCATTTTGCCCCATCCCCCTCCTTTCTGGTGTCCCAGATTACCTCCATGAGAAATTATTACTAATTCTAAGTTGTGGTAAAAGGAAATAACGCATGATTCATAAGGGGCACTTGGTCTGAAAATGAAAGCAAATAAGTAGGATGACATGGCCCACAGCAGCACTTCACTTCTGGCAATATCTTTTTAATGATACCTGGAACTAAGTTAAAGAAAAAAACAGACATTTAATAGTATTTATATTTAGAAGGCAAAAGCGCCCTGGTATCATTGTGAAGAGCACTCTCTCTTTAAAAACACTGTTTATTGTATTGTTTCACAGATTTTGGTTCTGTCCCTGAAATAAGAAATACACAGTGCTAACAACATGTATTTTACCTCAAACATGTCAGTGATTTTACTGTCTATGAGTATTATAAAAAGTGATTCTTTACCTAGAGAGGAAGGATGGTTTCATGGCAACAGCAAAGGACCAGGAGTTAGGCTATTTGAATTCACTTCCTGGCTCTGTCACAAACTTTCTATGTCATTAGGCAAGTCACTTCACCTCTGCGCCTCAGTTTTTCCATCTGTAATATTGAAGTAATACACTATGTAACTACCTCACAGTAGTGCTATGAGGATTTATTCATGAAGGTACTCTTCTGTAACTTGTACTCACACAGAGTAGCACTTACACATGTAGTCCCATAAACTCCAATGGGAAAACTCTGGTAAATAAATGCTACTCAGTGTAAGGTCTGCAGCATAGGGCCATATAAGTACTTCTATCATAACAAAAGTTATAGCAGCTACATTTCCCCTTTTGTTAGAAACTGAGCTTGGAGAAAACTGAATTAAGAGTGCAATATCTGATACCTGGAACTAAGTTAGGTGAGTTTGGCATAAACTGAAATTGCCCTCAATATGTATTTCTTAATTGCCTATCTTAAAAAGGGAAAATATGATATATTGCCCATGTTATCTTAAGGCCTGGCAACATGAACAGTAACTTCCCTTTCTATCTTATATCCAAAAACATACTTTCAATTCCTTTATTCTGGGCCTGGAGCGTCCAACATATGGAAAACCTCAAGCTTAAAATAAAATATGTAATGTATAATAAGCACTCAAGGCAGTCAGGACAGAAAAAGCATTTTTATTAACTGCATGAGCATTCAGCTCAGCCAGACACTGCTCAGACTTTTGGAAACATCACACTGGGCATGCTCAGGCTACATCTTCACTACACGGTGGGGTCGATTTAAGATACGCAAATTCAGCTACGCGAATAGCGTAGCTGAATTCGACGTATCGCAGCCAACTTACCCCGCTGTAGGGACGGCGGCAAAATCGACCTCTGCGGCTTCCCGTCGACGGCACTTACTCCCACCTCCGCTGGTGGAGTAAGAACGTCGATTCGAGGATCGATTGTCGCGTCCCCACGGGATGGGATAAATCGATCCCCGAGAGGTCGATTTCTACCCGCCGATTCAGGCGGGTAGTGTAGACCCAGCCTAAGAGGCTTAACACAGATCTTAGCATAGTCGCTTCCATACAGATGAGCCTGAACCAGACCTAGATCCAAACTTTGCCATTTGTGCTGGTCTCTAAAATAAGCCAAATCCAAATACCAACTTCACACATCATCCAGTGTAGTAGTCTAGATTCAGGTAGATTCCAGAACTTGTTTTCTTATTTATGCTTTTTGTGCTTTTTTGTGCGTCTCAGTGAAAGAATGTGTTGTGTCCATGGATGAAGATCTTACTGATATACAGTTAAATTAAAGAAATTATTTTGCCAAATCCTATGACCCTGTGCTTGGATCACAAGTTTCCCAAAGGTATCCTCCCATTTCTGTCTCCCAAGCCACCAATTAATAATTCTTCTCCACAAGCAGCTGTGCAAGGGGAGAGAGAAGAGCAGTTGAAGTTAACCTTTGTTTCCTCATAATAATACTCATGCACCCTGCCACAAAGGGTATTGCACATTGTACACTAACTAGTATTTAAGCTTGACCTTGAAATATGTGAACAAAAATCTGACATGTAGTATGTTTAGTTTTGAACATTAACTTTTTAAAAATAATTAAAAATACTAAGAGTGTTGCTACATCTCATATTTTTAATACAAGTCTCTCGATATTTTATAGTTTTCTTAAAGCTCCACCTCCAAGAGTTTTGGAATTACATGAGAATCACACCTAAAGGCTCAAAAGACAGAAAACAAAACAAAATTTAAAATTAATGGAGATATCCTATCTCCTAGAACTGGAAGGGACCTTGAAAGGTCATTGAATCCAGCCCCTTGCCTTCACTAGCAGGACCAAGTACTGATTTTGCCCCAGCTCCCTAAGTGGCCCCCTCAAAGATTGAACTCACAAACCCTGGGTTTAACAGGCAAATGCTCAAACCACTGAGCTATCCCTCCCCCAATAAATTAAAAGAACCCCACATAATTTTTCTTTTCAGCCCATGATTTTGGAGGACCCAACTCTTGATTTTCAAACACTTGAGGTTGGTCATACTATCCCTAGCACTTATTAATAGGGATTTTAAGATGAAAAGCGCTATGGTATGCACTATATATTAGTAAAATAACCATCACATCAGATGGTAAAACTGAGTTAGAAGTTAAATTACTTGCCCAAGGCCAAAACTGAGTTAGAATTAAAGAGTTCCTAAATTTAAAAAAATTGTTACTTACTTGTATCATAACTGTTGTTCTTCAAAATGTGTTGTGTATATATACATTCCACTGCAGGTGTATGTGCTCCCAATGCACTCAAGTTGGAGACTTTTGCCAGCATTACTACTAAGTGGCACATGAATCCTTGTTCTCCTCATGCTTCCAGATGGGGGAATACAAGGTCATGCGTTGGGAGGGGGGTTAGTTCAGGTACTGGCAGCACTGCCTGGCAGTATACTCTGGGTTATGCTGCCCAGGGGCAAGGGCCTTTGGCTTCCTCGCCCAGCATCGAGAGACGATGGCTAAATCGCCCATTGCTGCATCGGCCAATGACGAGAGTCAATGACCATCTTTCCTAACCGCTAACGTCAATGGCCAGAGGTAGGGGAACCCCTTCTCCACTGGGCCCAGTGAAACAATAATTCAAAACATGCAGCCTACGGAAGTGGGCACCCCTATGCCTGCTCCCTGAGCCCCTTCCACCCCGGCTTCTGTTCCTCTGTTGGTGTCACAGTTTCACTTCTGGGCTGTCCTGGATACCTCTCTGTTCTTGCAAAGGGTCTTTCTCTCACAGTCACATCTCATTGTCCTCGACTTGTGCAATTGAAAGGCCTGGGATGGTTTGACAGCGAGACCTGGGCCCTGCCATATGGTGCCTCAGCGGCTTCTCTGCAGTAGCCTGCAACACGCAACTGCTCCCCTGCTCCGTCCACCCTGACTGAGCTTAGCTGCTCCCTTTTGAGCTCAGACTCCACTGCGAGCATGCCCAGTAGGGTTGGCTGGGTGGTGCTTTCTGGGCCCAGAGTTGCTCTTTAAGTCTTTCTTCACCAGTATGGGGTTTGTACACCCCATCACAGCATGTCTGCCACCTCTCTCTCTGTTCCTTCAGACTGCTGTATGTAATGTCTGAAGTAGCAGGAAAGGTGGGAGGGTCATGGAATGTATATGTGCACAACACATCTGGAGGAAAAAACAGTTAAGGTACAGCTGAGTCCTGCTTTTTTCTCCTTTGTGATGGTGTACATATACATTCCACTGCAAGCGACTCATCAGCAGTTTCCTTACTGGTGGAGGGACTTCAGATCATCTGAAGAGATATTGTAAAGGCTCACCTGAAAACTCAAAGACAGCAGGGAAGCATGCGCTGCCTAGTGGTACTGCTGGTAAAAGTCTTCAACTTGAGTCCGTTGGAAACACATACACCTGCTGTGGAATATATACATACGCAATCACTCAAAGGAGAATATTTTTTTAAAAAATTCTGCACCTCTACACCATACTTTATAACAAAAGTTCTCTCTCTACATTTTTATGAATTCCTCTCTGTAACTGTGATCATTGTGATTTTGTAATAGTAATTTTTCTCAAGTATATCACCTCTTCTTTCAGTGCAGCCACACCAATGGTCTTTCCTCTTTTATGGCTGTTTTTTGTACCTTAATACTTAATAGCATCATTATTATTTTTCCTCGCTTCATCTGCTGTCCTGTGTCATCTGTTGATGAATCAGGTCAGCAAGAGGGAAATGAATTTGCCATGGGCATTGATGGTGTGAATCCTTTTACGCCATCTTCCTTCTCTGCTTACAAGTTGAAAAGCATTTTTTCCTTTGGAGTTCTGGGATTCAGGGATTTTACCCAAGAAAACAGCTTCTAAAAATCACACAGGAGTAGTTCAGTGGTGGCTGAATTGTGCATAATTGTCTCACACCCAAAGATTTTTTTAAAATTATCTGGATATCCAAATACTGCTGAAATTATTGCAGGATAAACATCATTCAATCCTAAATGTGACTGCCTTATAGTTTATTATTTTGTATCAACTCTATAGTACTCATCCCTATAGTATTTATATTAGTAGATTACATTTGTTGAATATAAGAGGAAGACATAAATGTAGGGGTCATCCAGCCAAGAATGGCAAAGCTTTAAGTTTTTAAGCTTATTGGCTATTTTCATATAATTAAATGGCAGGTAGAGAACAACCTAGAGAAGTCCTATATCCCAGCAACTGCAAATGAGAAATCAAAGGGAATACATAAGCAACTGTATGATGTTTTTTTAACTAGCTTATATCATTTCATTATTTATGTTTATCTGTGTTAGATTTTCAAATTCTTCTGTTTTGATCCATTCATGAACTCCTGCATATACTACTGGGAATTCTGCATGCAGTTTGAGGGTAGAAAATAACCAGGTCTAATTTATCTACTAGTTCATTTCAGCAAAAAAAAATTCTTCCACAAAATGTCTTCAGTTGTAAACACCTACAAGTATAATATATGAGTAAACATAAATCTACATTATTTATAGATCTGTTTATAGTATGTTTGTAAAAAGCTAATATAATTCCATAGACAAGATTATGAATGTATTTTAAACTGCATTCTTGGACCTATTTCCCAGAGGAGCTATGTTATGTACTAGGAGAGTGTTCACACAGGGTCAAATGTACAATTACACTAAGTTTGGAAAACATTCTTAGTGTAAATGAAAATAAGACCCTCCAACTAATCCTGCAAGCTACTTCCTTGTGGGTGGACCTTTGTGACTGCATTGGGTGACATTGGTCCAGTAGGGTTCTCTCATCAGGAAAAGCCTGCATGATCACAACTGTGAATGCTCAAAAGTCAGTAAATGTAAAAAACAGACTGAACATGCAATTCTACAGAAACTTTTCCCCTTTGTGCTTATGCTTTATCACAGTCTATAATTACATGATCACAGTACTATTTCTCAAATAATCCAATATAGTATCATGCAATTTTCCCTACAACTAATTTAGAATCCAGCATGTACAAGTGATTTACATTTTCATTACCATGCACTTGTCTAAATTGAAGTTAATCTGACATTTTATTACCTAGTTCTATTACCTTCTCCTGGAGATCCTCATAATCTTTCCTAATCATGCCTAACCTAAATAATTTTGTGTCATGAAAAAATGTTGATGTCTTGCTATTCACCCCTCTTCCAGATAGTTAACATAATGACATATCAGTCACAGTACAGAGCTCGGAGTCACCCCACTCTTGACCTCTTTCTCTCCTTCCTATATCTTAATCAATGGTGAATCCATGACAGAACTCTCACACTGACTCAGTGGTTATCTAGTTTCCTAATAGCTTCATGTGGGGAACTTTATCAAAAGGTTTTTGAAAGTCTAAATAAAGTATACCAACCAGTTCCCCTTTATCCTCTAGTCTGTTAAACCTCTTAGCAATTCTTAGAGGTTAAACAGACATGATTTACCTTTACAGAAACCATGCTAATTTGTCCCTGTTATTATTATACATATAGGTGCCTTTTTGTTATCTCTTATGGTTTTCTCAACTATTTTCCTGGTACTGAACTAAGGCTCACTGTTCTATAATTCCTGGGATCACACTATTATCTTTTTAAAAGATTACTATAAAGTTCTCCCCCCTTCAGCCCTTTGGTACAGTAGCAATTTTAATGATAAAATATATTTTTTGTTAGTTCAAGTACTTTGATGGCTCATTTCTTTAAAACTCCCAAAAATCACCAACTGCTCTGGGGGACTTATTGCAATTTAATTTCTTCACTTAGTTTCTTCTTTTGACTCAACCTCACTACCTGAAGAGTAACTCCCCCCCCCCCATGTAACTATTATCCTCTCTAGAGAAGCAGATGGGAAAAGGGGGCATTTAGCTCTTCTGCCATCTCCTTATCATCTTTGATTGTGGACTTCCAACTCTGCTAAAGGTCTTCTGCTTCTCATGTGCATACAAATATAATTTGTTAACATCTTGCTCTTAACTTCTTGTTAGCTCTCCTAATTTCCATTGAATATCTTATCAAAGTTTACAATCCATTCAGTTAGAAGTGCTTGGGCTGGATTTCCATTTTTTTAAGATACTTTTTGGTGTGAATAAGCTCTTCTACCATGCCATTTACCTTAATCTTTCGGATGTTTTGTTCTGGGGTATGTATGCTTTCTGTGACTTCAGTAAGGTAATCATCTCCATGATGCTGCCATAGGCCCAGATTGTCCCCCTGAAACTGTGTCTATTCCACACACTGGTCTCCCCTGCCCTACGTGAAAAGGGAGATCAGCTACCTCTGTAGATTGTCTCCTGCTATGGACCCCACAGATGGCCCTCTACAGCTCTCAGATCCGTACCAAGAGAGGGGGGGGATACAGGCTATGGGGGAAGAGTGTGTGGGCAGAGATCAGGATTAGACTGAAGGGAGTACACATTGGCCCCCTCTAGCCCTGTTGAGAGCTGATTCCCTGGAATGGATAAGTCAGCCTATAACTATACATTATTATTTTTACCATTGAGTCCTCTGTCCCCTCCATTGTACTAGCCACTGAATCAGAGATGCCAGGGAACTGGGAGAGCGGGTAGGGGGGACAGTGCCAGAGGCAGTATGGAGGCACACAACTTATGCACATATGGCTGTGGGCTCTCATGAATCCCTGGTAATCTGCCAGGTTTTAGGGTGGGCCCCGTAGCCTTTTTCAGGAGGAAGAAGACCCCCATCCTCTTGGTACAGAAGTCACTATGATAGGATCTTCATGAGGGTTATTTCACCCCTCTTGATGGTTTAATGGGAGCAGGAGGTATGATCTAGGCCAGTGTTTCTCAAATGCGGCCACTGCAGCCTCATGCAGCCACCAGGGGGAGGGGAGGGGGTCCTGCAGACACTACAGCCTCCTGGGCAGAGATGGGGGAGGGAGCAAAGCAGCAGCTCCCCCCTGCAGAACCCAGGGGCTCTGAAGCAGGTTTAACCCTCTTCCCCCCCTTTGGCCTTGGGGCTCTGGTGGCAGACTCTGGGCTTCAGCCATGGGGCTCTGGGCTTCTGCCCAGGGCAGCTGGGCTTCAGCAATGCCAGCTTTACCCGGCGCCGTAGTCAAGAGGCAAGGAGCAGGGTAAGCCTGGACTGTGAGGCTGTGGAAGGGGGAAGAGGCAGGGCCCAGGAGGCAGCGGGGGACAGGAGTGCCAACAAACAACTATACATTATTTTTATTATTGAGTCTGAAAAAAACCCTACATAAATAAATTACAATGATTTGGATATGTATATTTGTTTTGCCTAAAGTTAATTAAGTATTTTAGGAAAATTTGTCAGAGCAGCCACCAGCAAGAGTTGGTGGCCGCACTCTGAGGCCACCAAAATTTTTGTTGTGAGTACCCCCAGGCCATGCATTTTAAGTTCTTACTTTTTTCCCTTCAAGTTGCCTCCAACTAAAATATGTATTTAAAATGTGTCTTTTAGTGCTTATGTAAGAAAATATGGACTGTCAACAATTCTGGGTCTTTAGTAAAATTAGAATTAATCAAAAAAAGGGAAACATTGTCCTGAAATTTTTCAACTGTTTCATACCAGCTCTAAGTAAATAAAATTAGTGACTAAACTCTCCTTCTCTTTCTACCTGCAATAAGCCAAGAACCACAAATGTAATTCTGTACAAATTGTGATTCATGCTTGTCAAAACAAATATTACATGCAGTGTAGGAGAATTATATTTGTGTCTTAGGGTACCACACTGGCTAAGGAGTAGATCCCCCAAAGACCTACTCATATGCTCAACTTTACACACTGAGAGTAGCCCCAATGAAATTGAAAGGATAAGTAGGGAATTAACTCCCTGCATATTGGTTGTGGGGAAGTCAGTAGGACTATTCACAGTGCACAAAGTTAAGAACATGCATAGGTGTTGTCAGCATCAGAGCCTAAATGTGTTATGTCCCCCTCTAGTGGCTGATCTACATAATGGGTAATATCTCTCTCTGAATGGAGTTACTCCTTTAAGTTTCAGTTTTTCATGCTGAATGTTATAAATTCAATCACTGATGAAAACCTATGGTGGGGTTGTTATATAAGCAACCAAAAAACTATAAGGCAAAGACACATATTTCAATTAATAAATTCTTTGGTCCCCTAAGTTCTTCCTGTTATCTGTCTGTGGCACATAATAGTTTTGTCTCCTGAGGGCTGAAATAACTTGGTCTAATTTCAGTTATTGTGTTTAGTGTGCAGATGTCGGGTGGTGTTGGTTGCCTGTGATATTCAGGTCACACTAGATAATCTGGTGTTCCCTTCTGACCTTAAATTCTAAATTTCCATTCCAGTGAAGCTACTCTGGAATTACACTGTTTAAGTGAAAGCAGAATTTGGCCTCTATTGCCACTTTTAATTAACATGTTTTAAAATGACCTAATAAATGATACATTTTCCTTAGGATTTCCAAAAGTGCTACAAGCTAGAAAACAAGTTGTATCATTATGAAAAAATCTCTAAGAGGATATCACTGTTGTAGTTGTCACTGTGATTATTGATAAGCACTTTAACTCTAATGAACATTAATAGTGCTGCTACAGAGCCTTAAACTTCAAGAACAACTACTCATTTGCAGAGCCAGAACCAATAAACATATTATACCATACTGTAAAAAATCTTGTTGAAAGACTATCAGCTTGGGCAGGATAAAAGTATTAGCAGTTCAGACGCAAGCTTTGAATAACACTATATATAACATGCTCATTTATTCTGCCAGTAGTTAGAGGGTTTGAGAAAAACAAAAAGGGACTGCAGGATAATAGAGAAAGAAATTACACTAATTCATGGCAGAAAAATAGTAACTTTTGAAAAATACGCACTTTTTCCTAACCTACATAATATCATACTAGTATTTCCTTTGGTGAGTCAGACCTTCTACCATAACAAAGTACACAATAGTGTTTCCAGTGGTTAGCGCATAGGACAAGGAGTCAGGACTTACAGGTTCCATTCATGCCTTAGCACCAGCTTGTTGCATAAGTTGCTTACTCGCTCTCTGTTTCTCAGTATACCTATATGAAAAACAATATAATATTTTCCTATCTAATAAAAGCATTGTGAGACTAAGATTTTCATTAAGAACTTTAATATCATTGGATAAAAGGCACTGTGGAGGCACAAAGAATTATTTTACCAATTCCATTGTCACTATTGCAGTGTTTCTAAGTTAATATGAATAAATGGATGATAAGCCAAGTTATCCCACAAATTGCAATGACTCTGGATAACAGTTTCTCATCTGAAAGAGAGAATTATAATAATCTACAGTAGATGAGTCTCACCAGTAGCTATAATAGCACTAGACTGGAGAGCAGCTATATTGATATAATAGATTTTTACTTCCTTTTCAAGACATTCTTTTGGTCAGCAGGCACATTTTTGTTTTGAGATGTTTCTTAGGCTTGGTCTACACTACCCCCCTAATTCGAACTAAGGTACGCAACTTCAGCTACGTGAATAACGTAGCTGAAGTCGAAGTACCTTAGTTCGAACTTACCTTGGTCCACACTCGGCAGGCAGGCTCCCCCGTCGACTCCGCGGTACTCCTCTCGCCGAGCTGGAGTACCGCAGTCGACGGCGAGCACTTCCGGGTTCGACTTATCGCGTCCAGACTAGACGCGATAAGTCGAACCCAGAAGTTCGATTGCCAGCCGCCGAACTAGCGGGTAAGTGTAGCCAAGGGACTGCAGGATAATAGAGTATTAATTGAAATACAAAAAAATAATTCTCAGATAAATCATTCATTTAGGTATTTCATCTCACATGGGACTAAATTCTTCTTTTAGCCTCATGCATGAAGGTCAACAGAGCTACAAATCAGAGCAGATTTATTTTCTTCTTTTTTGGGGATGGGGAGGGGGGTACAACTACCATCTATTGACTGCAGCGGAAACTCCTTTATAAAGCTTCCTGATTCAGATCACACCATTCTCTAATAATTGTACACAGGTGGGGGCTCTTTTCATTCAATCAGGAGTCCTAGAAAGATGTCCAGATAGGCCTGCATGTTCATGTGTGGGAAACAGACTGGATTAGTAGGGAGTTATCTACCTACATGCTGGTTGTGGTGCAGAACCTTTGCATCTTATCAAAGGAAGAATATACATTTCAGTATTTATAAAAAATAATGAAGCATTAAATCATCTCTTCTGTACGCAGGGAGCACGTTTTAAAACATGTTTACTGAATCTTCCAATAGCTATGGTAATACAAAATACCGTTTTCCTAGACAAATATGCCCCACAGAATAGGTAATAATCTCTCAACAATAGTGAAAAGCATTAACCCAGCAAAAACCCATAAACATTACAGGAACCTGTTTAGAAAATGATTCATCAGGATATCAGGTTGACAGATGCTATATAAGCTATCTAGTGTTATGTAATTAGAATATGTAAAAAAGAGAACTTGTATAGTTCTGCTCTATGCTAAAAGTTATATTCTTAAATTCCTGATATCCAGTAACTGGAGCTGGATAAAATATTCACACTGAACTTCATACCCACTTAAACTAAGACCAGGGTTCTTCAAGGTTGAGATGATTTCTAAAGTTCAGCCCATTCTAGAGGAAGACTGGTAAACATGGCCTGAGGTTGTTGACTCAGTTCAAAGCCAGCTTCCCTTGTGTTATCCAAGGTTGGAAGGGGGTCCTTAGCCTTAATGTGAGGAAGGAGAGGTTTCCCTTTGACTTTCAAGCCAACCAAACTTAAATCTCCAAGGGTGTGCTCATTTCCAATTCCACCCCATCAACTTGTAGGTTCAGTTTGTAAACTCCTTCCCAAATCTAGCCCTGCTTAATTCACACAACCGGAGTAATAATAATACATATTCACACAAGTGGCTGCTTATAGAATAAACAAAGTGCAATGGTGAGAGCAAGTAGGAGACCTGAAGAAGCAGAGCAAGAAAATAATCATACAAATAAACATTTACAGTGGAAATAAACATATTATACATATTCTTGTTACTATCTACTGCACACTTCATTTATTCTTTATTTTTCTTGTGCTGCTTACACTTTGAGTTGCTGCCTCTCATTGTTGGTCTGAACTTTGCACTTTGTCCCAAATCCTGCGAACATATATATATGTGCCTAAATTTACTACCTTAAATAGTTGGTAGTAAAGCTGAACACGTATGTAAGTGTTTGCAGGATCTGAGTGTGACAGATACCCCTGTATTCACACCCTGCACACTACTGTAATAATCTTTGTACAAAGTATGCCTTGTAAAGTATCTTTTGAAAACTCATAATTTGATGATCAGTATCTCCCTGATAAAGTTATAAGATTCCACTGTATGGTGTTCTTAAAACATGTTTGAAACTGAGGCTGGCAAACAGGTCTGTCCTAAACAAAGGAATGTGTGCGCTGCTTAATTTGCATTTAAGCAGTAAACAGTCATCAAGCAGGAAGAGAAGACAAAGGAAGCTCAAACAGGTGAGAAAACAGAAGCAGGGAACATCCTTCCACATAGATTTTTTGTGTGCTGGTACCCATCTGGAGATATTTTTCAAAAAGGGTGTTGACACTATTGAAAGGAAGGACGAACGCCCCAAGGCACCCCATGTCTCTCTCCCTGCCTATCGATGCTATGCACCTGAAGCAACAGAGGAAACCTTCTTTGGATTCTGGGAGAAGAGGTCCTGACCTAGAGGGTTTGGTCAGTGAGACTGCAGAAAGCAGATGGTAAGAAAATTTGCTTGAATATAATATAGTTTGTTAAGTTAGACACTAATGGTGTTTTAACTTTATTTTCTTGTAACTATTTCTGACTTTTATGCATCATTACTTGTACTCACTTAAAATCTCTCACTTTTTAGTTAATAAACTTGTTTTATTGTTTTATCTAACCTGGTGTGTTTAAATTGAAGTGTTTGGGACACTCCATATGTGGTGGAAAGTTGTGTGCATATAATTTGTATTAAAGAAATAACAGACTTCATATAAACTTGTACTATCCAGGAAAGGGTTGGGCAGTACCGGACATTTATTTCTGGGGAGAAAATCTAAGAGTGGGAGTGTATTGGGATCAACCTGCCGTATAACCAAAGCTGGTAAGAGCCAAGGTGTGGCTGGCTGGCTGCAGCACACACACAGACATAGCTGGGAGTGACTTGCATGCTAGAAGTTGTTTGTGAGCAGTCTGGTTGGAGGCTACAGCAGGAAAGAATTGTAAAGGCCATCCCAGATAAGAGGGCAGAGGTGACACAGCTGATCATTAATCTGGATTGTACCCTTTTATATCACACCGGGCCTTTGCCCATACTTTAAGTAGCCATCTGTGTCCTTGTATTGTGCTGACTTTATGGCTGCCCTCAACTGACTACTGCACTGAATTCACACTATGCTCCATCCGTCTAATCCTGGAATACAACCACAGCAATAAAAAGACTATGCCTGCAAGAATAAATAAGTTACTAAACAAAAGATGTTGTTAGTCTTGGAATATTTTTTTCAGATTAAAGAAATACTTGTTTTAGAAATTTTAAAGATCTTATTACATTTTTTCCCCTGTAAAAAAATGAGAAAATAAAAACTAAACTTAAATAATGTGAAGAGTAGGAGATAATGTGGTCTAGAGCTTGACTCTCTACCACTGGCCTGGCCCTGATTCTGCAATAAGTTCCGTGCAGGTATTCTCCTGAACACATCCAGAGGACCATTGTATTAAGTATGTGCATAAGTCAAAGTGCCTCACAGTTAGATGGAGTGTAATCTGTTTATTGTTTTCATCTTGGAAAAGGGCTGGGAAATAATTCCTATCACCACTTTTTATTATTACAACACATCTTTAGTTATATGAAAATATTACCAACCTACAACAACTATTGAAATACCTTTCTCAATTTCTGTTCAAATTATGTCCATTGTTATTTCAATTATTATACTCTTAAAAATAAAGATTATCTTTCTGGGTGCCAAAAGGTCCATTTATTTTGCTTCTAGGTAAAATCAAGGGATTTCCTCTTTCTGAAGGAAAAGATATCCTTCAAATAGGCCTTTATCTTCTGTATTTTAGATCAATGTTGGCATATCAATTTTCTTCAGTACTAAAGTTACATTTGCACAACTCACCATGACCACAAATGTTAATTAACATTAGATTTCTCTAACCTAAAGCCCATCGTCTGCATCAAGGTGAGAAATTTTTTTGGGTGGGAAATGGACAGAATGACGCAAAAGCTACTTTAAAGATGAAAAAAGCTTATTAGTTTCTCACACTTTGTGCGGATCTGCTAAATTGATTCTAGCTGTGAAACTGAAGGAGTGTAGAATCTGTTCAAAATCTCTATTATATAGAGACTTGGTATAAGAGGAAGTGTGAATCAACAATGTGCTGTAGCTTAATCTATTTATCATTTTCCTCTGTGAGCCAAACCATAAAAATCCAGCTTGTCAGAATGGATATAAACATTATGTTAACTCAGTAACATTTTCTTTGTAATGTATCTACATTTTTCTCTGACTCCCACAACCATGTGAATGCCTCCTAACAATTAGAAAGATATAACAATCTCTCTCTCCTTTCCTTCCCAGTTAGCAGTAGTAAGATACATGATTTGTGTGTATTTTATGTTTTGGTTGTGTTCATAAAGGAAAGTTAATTCAAAGAGATAAGTTTTGCATTTAGGTCCTGATCCAGCTCTCGGTCTCCCTGCTTTTGTGGACAGTGTTGCAATTCCAGTTGGACACAACTGTCACCGTAGGTTTTGATCATAGTTTGTGATCTCTCAGTCATGGCCAGTTCCAGGGAGGACTTTGAATATTAGGACAATGGGGACCCCAGAATCCTTTGACTTATTCTATTATAAATAGAAAAAATGTATTTATTTAAATCATATTAAGGTTGTGACTCAGATTCAAACTGATGCTTCGAAAATCATCTTCAGTACGAAGTTGTAAGCTTAAGAAAGGAGTCCCAGTTTTCTCTGCATTTCTTGGTATCAGAATAATCTTTTACTCTTACATAGCACCTTTTATTAGAGGATAACAAAGCATTTCACATATATTAATTAATGAACTTCACAGCACCCAGCCTGCTAGGTAATAAATATTACTGTACCCATTTTTACATGGTTAAATTTAGGCACAGAGAGGTTAAGGGGCATATTTTCCAAATGTCACCATTAAGTTTTTGAGAAGTAGGAGGAAGGGGCATAAAGAGGCATATTTGTCTGAAGAGGTAGGTACCACAATGCCATATGCCTCTGGCTCATTCTCATGCTGGTTCCTTCTGTTAGAGCAGGGGTTCTCAAACTTCATTGCACCGCGACCACCTTCTGACAACAAAAATTACTACATGACCCCAGGAGTGGGGACCGAAGCCTGAGCCTGCCAGAGTCCTGCCACTCAGGGGGGAGGGAGGGGAAGCCAAAGCCCAAGAGATTCAGCCCCAGGCAGGGGGCCTGTAACCTGAGCCCTGCCAGCCAGGGCTGAAGCCCAAGGGCTTCGGCTTTGGCCCCCAGCAGTGGGGCTTTGGCCCCAGGCCCTAGCAAGTCTAATGCCAACCCTGGCGACCCCATTAAAATGGAGCCATGACCCACTTTGGGGTCCCGACCCACAGTTTGAGAATCACTGTGTTAGAGGAAAGAAAAACAGTTTTCAGTCCCACAATAGCTGTAAAATTCATATAGAATATGAAAAGTGTATGAATTGCTTCACAACCGCTTGTACTTGGCTATTAGCTCATCTCCTTCTTTGCCAACTAGTGTACTTATGCTGGGTTGTCATAGCTACATCTCTCAGTAACTTTTTGCTCTGGTACCTGGTCAGCCAATAATTTAAAGTTCCTATCCTACCGCAGATACCTTATAAAAAGGTAGTACAATTTCTACAGAAAGGTCTGCATGCTACAATGTGCTACTTCACTGACCAGGGTAACTATTTGTAATTTTATAAGGATAACACCTTCTCTCAACTACATGGGCATGTTCAGAAACCTAGTGGACGTTGCAGCATCCCAGACAGTAGCATTAATACTACATTGGTATCTTCTCTTCAGTGCAATTCCTCTTAATGGCGATGAAAATCGGAGCAGCCTGACTAAGAGGATTCTGAATCCTTATTTTGGGCTGATGAAAATTACATTGTCATATATAGCTGCATCAAATGGAATATTTAAACATTTTAACTTGAGCAATTTATGCTTTAGTGATTCATTTAATTATTTTCTCTAGAGTGCACGTATTTTATTCTCATGTTGATGCATGGGGAGTTATATGAATAAATCTGCAGGCATCAAAATGAGACTAGTACCCTAAGAGCCTGACTTAAGTAAATAAAAACAAGAGCCAGTAGTGGGAAAGATGCCACCCCAGGCTTGTTTCACTCCATTGTACGTACCATAGGTGTGTTAAGCATCTTGGAGACCTAACTGCCCTATTCTGCTGTTCATGCAGCTTGAAACACAAATTTTCACACACTTTAAGAAAAGTAAGAGCTACACAATGATGTGCTCGGTTTTTGAATCTGGATTATCATGTATAATTGGAATGTGAGTTATTCAGGTCATGTTACATTTCTGCAAGATCACTGCAATCCCAGAAAAGAAGTGAAAATGATTTTGGAGGAGTCACAAATTTTAGGAGGTGTTAATTTTGCAGGGAGAGGGTGCCCTCCAGTAGGTTGATCAGAAGAAACTCTCTACATTGGGGACATTACATTTTCACTCCCTCTGTTTGTCTTCCCAGCAAGGGGAAGCCCTGGACCTTCATTTTTATATTCAGTGGATAAATATGGTAACACTTTGTTCCATTTTCACCATCCTCTGTTTTGAGTGTCCCTTTATTCTGTGAACGTTGTATACAGAGTACCCACAATTTGTAGTTGGCTCTGTTAGCAAAATAATGTGAGAAGAGATGACTCTGAAACCAAAAATTTCAGATCCAAACAACCCTGAACTCTGGGAAAATTCAGATCCAAATTCAAACCCGAATTTAGCAGCTCAGGCCCAACTCTTCCCTGTAAGATGCTTTTTTACTTTTAGTTGCTAGGTAGCACTATAATAGTAATGACGTGGGCAGGGAACAATTCCTATGACTTTATGTATGATCTAAGCTGGAAAAACATGTACCTTGCTTGATGCTAATGGAAAATAACTTCACAAAAACATCCCATCTATCCATACAGTATACTCAACTGATTGATGTTCAGTAGATAATGAAAATGTGGAATGTTCAATACCTGCCTGTTGACATTTCAGAATGCGTGGAGGAGAACATATATGTCAATTGATGTTCTCTGAATACTATTCCATTAGTGTAGCAGAGAGTTCTGGAGACTTGTTTTCCCTTCAAATAGCTTTTGATGTTACTGAAAGCTCAAGACAAATTAAAAGAATAAGGCACTCACTGAGTTCCCCTTGAATGTACAGAACAGCCCTGACTTTCATGTATAATGATACTTAAGCGAAAATCCACCATTATGGATGCTGGTGGATGATATGAATCTTATACAGTATATGTAAAAGAGTTTCAGTATTTATAGTATCATCCAGAAGATTCACATATGGGGTCTATTCCAAAGCCCATTGATGTCTTCCTATTCGCTTCAATGAGCTTTGGATCAGAGACCTAGTAAACTGCATGGAAGTCAACATGTCTCCTGCAGTTGGATCCAAAAACTGGACTTGAACATAGGGTTCCAGGGTGTCTAATTATTTTGAACAGCCCTCTAAGCCATCCCTTGAACTAAAATGGTAATATCGATCATTGTCTCTATATGGACAACACGGGAAAACAGCAAGTTGGGTCTCCTCAAAACACAGAGGGACAATTTCATCCATGGTGTAACTCTCACGATTTCAGTTAAATTATGCAAGGGAAGAATTCGGCTCCTAGGATTTACAAGAGTAATCTTCATTCTCTTCTGATTCCTTAGAAAGTCAATAGGCTTGACCACAGTATTCTTCAGAGAGCTGATCAGTTTCAAAGGGAAAAGCAAAAAAACATGGTGCACTAGGCCCAAATTTTTTCAGTAATGCTGCTGTAAATCCGAAGGAACTCAAAGTGATTTAAGTGGAATTGTTCCTGATTAGCAGTGATGTAACTGAGAGCAGTATTAGCTCTAACACTTCATGTTTCTTACTCTCCAACATTTTGTGTTAAGAGAGAAATAACAGAAACAAAAGATAAATGTGGGAACTGGCTATCTGCTGTCCTCTGAAGACTGAAGCAAAACAAGTTTCAGTGTATTGTTTACAGGGTGTAGAAACCTGTTCCACTGCTTTCCCCATGCAGAAGGAGATCATAACATTTTCTGTAAGTAGCTTCACTGGGTATTGTGTAATGCAACAAGAACCTGGCTAGCAGAGCTCAACAACAAAATATGTTCTTAGAAAAAGCCTTTTGGGCTGTTCTGTCTGGGGCTTACCAAGGGTCCATCTGCTGTTTCTAAAACATTTCTATATAAATCAGAAGCAAGTGGTAGCATCTGAGCAGGATTTAAGGAATACGAAAAGAAAAAATGTACAGATCGTGTGGGATCATTGTGTTCTCCCTAGTCAAATTTGAGCCAGTTCTTATTTAAGTAGCCTTATTGTTTGATACAGTAGATAAAAATCAGGTGAAGTTTTGACAGGGACTTCTCATAGACAGAAAAGCCACATTCACCTTCAGGAAGCATAGGATGGAAGTTATCCACCCAGATCCTGGTACCACTAAAACCCAGGGATGACCTTGCTCAAGAACACTTTTCCGTGGCTACAGTGTGCAGTCCTGGGGGGCCTGTGACATGGGTCATGTAATTACAAACTGTATCATAATATACATGGCCAAGGGAAACAAAGTAAAGTTGTATGGTTGACCTTCATTCTGGCATTTGCTAACTTTTGGATGCTTGTCTTTCCAACTTAAATGGTCTTTTTAAAGTAATACTTATTCACATCACAGAAGAGGGTGTTGTGATGATTAATTAGTTCATGTTTGAAAAGTGATAGTTAATGGTTAATATACAGAATAAGTCCTATTAAAAATTAAGGGTTAAATTCTGCCCTCAGTTATTGCCACTGACTTCAATGAGGTTGCAAGGATGTAGCAGAGGGCAGAGTGTAGCCTAAAAATTCACCAAGAGCTAAAGAATTCACTTTTTTACACAAGGCCAAAACCTGTATTTTGATGCACATATGTTGCCCCAGTTAAGGCAATGGGAACTGTTGCCTGAACACTGATGGCAAAATTTGGTCCAGAGCATTTTAACACTAAACATACTTGCAGAGTAGATGCTAAATCCATCTAGTCACTGGAATTTCTACCTTGTATTCGTAGATATTTATCAGAATTCGTTTTATATTTCCCTTTTGAACTCCCATAAATGTTAATGGAGATTTCAAAGTTGCTAAATGTACTTTTAAAACATTTAAAGAGGGTTTAAAGATTTAGTGGGCACTGCCCAAACAAAATACATATCATAATATAATATATTATATGAACACTGGATAGACTATACATATGCTATTCTAGGTTATGATATGTAATTTGTTTGGGCAGTGCCTGGGGATAGCCCGGTGGGCTCCAGAGGGACCTGGATGCTCCACCGCATGCTCCATAGCCGTTACTGCTACTTTGTTCAGCCCCTTCTCTTGGCACAGAGGAGAGGGTTCCTAGAAGAGCTGGACCTGCAGCATCTCCCTGCAGGCTGTGGCCAAACCCTCTGGGTAACCACATCCTGTTGAGTTGGCCCCACTACCGAGGGGTTTGCACGCCTAAGGCACCTTGGGATCCCTCTCACTAAAGGCTGCAAAGCACTGGGCCCCAGTATTGGTCCTGAGCAGGCTCCACTTAGCTGTGCTGTCTGTGGGGCTGAGGCTCCCATGTCCCCACTCCAGGGTTCCTCTGGCTGGGGATACAAACTTTCACAGAGTCGGCGGACCCTGGCTGGCCCAGCACCATGCCAGCAGCTTGGGGAAACAGTAGTGTTTCTAAGAGCCAGAGCGGGACTGGAAGAGCGGGGCTCCAGCCCCAGATTTATAGCCCAGGGCAGACAGGAAGCTGCCCTGAGAGCCTGGCTCCAGCCCTCATGCTTCTACCACATAATTCTTGTTGAAGAAAAATTTATATTTTAGTATCAGAGGAGTAGCCGTGTTAGTCCGTGTTAGTTATATTTTAGTGGCATTCTGGTACCTTCAGATTTAGGACTGCACCACTGGGCGAGAGAGGTGATTAGCAATGTTCAAATAACCAAGTCCAGATTAATGAGCCAGTGAGTAGCTTCAGAAGCGGCTTGGTGTAAATCTGAGATGCCACTGGCGAACGATCAAAGGGGGGCACCAATTTACAATGTGGTTCATAGTTTGTCACTGATGTCCACAGTCACATGCATTGTCTTTCATCTGCCAGAGGTATAAGAGATGACAGCGTCTGCCATGCAATGTTCTGAAATGGTTTGGGGCACCTGGCATTGGCCACTGTTGGAAGACAGGATACTGGGCTAGATGCATCTTTGGTCTGACCCAGTATGGCCCTTCTTATGTTCTTACATTCTGATGTTTCTGGTATATGCCGAAGCCTGTGCATTCTTTTGTAGGGTCAGTAATCTGGTGTTTGTTTGGGACATCAGCATTATCCCAGAATTCCTTCCCTCAGGAAATAATTTTCTTACCTCAGGATTGAATGAGAATGCTTTAAGAGCTATAGCCCAACCCCTAAAAAGACTTGCGAGATTTCAAGCATGTCTTTGAAAGATTCTGAAGGGCCTCATGAATTCATGTAAGTTCAGTTTGGCCATGGTTCAGTTGTACTCATGATCTGTGTGTCTTCCTCCAAATACTGAGTGGGGGTATATGTGCTAGAGTGGACAGCCACTGAATGGGTATTGAGTTTAATGTTCCAGTTATGATTCCAATTGTGACATTAAGCTGCGTGTCCAGAGATTTGGTATCTGAGATGCGTGCCCAGACTGGAGTGCAATATTCAGCAGTCGAGTATACCAGTGCTAGTGTAGCTGTTCAAAGTGCGTGCGCAGCAGCATCCTATGTTGTGCCTGCAAGTTTTCGGATGAGGATAGTCCTTGCTTTTATCTTTTCACATGGCTTTTCTGAATGAACTTTAAAACTCAAACTACTGTCCACACTTCGGACAGGGCTCATTTCGGACCCACTGATTGCAAAAAGTGACATTGAATGGTTCCTTGGAGGCTTTGTTATTGAAGTGAAACCAAGGGATACTTTTACTGTGAAAAGTATTTGAATACCCCCCTGCCTCCCCAAAAAAAGGATTTACAAGCGTTGCTACTTTTATAAACAGAAAATGCTACAACAAATACCCTGATATTCATTGTTTATTTGATACCACTTTAAAATAAGAGTTAAGATTAACAGAGCCCAAATGTATGTCGAGTCCTTTTAAGCTATCTACAAGGCACTGTCTTTTCTCTGTGTGTGTGTGTGTGTGTGTGTGTGTGTGTACAGTGCTTAGAATAATAGGGGAATCAATCCCTAATTGAGGCCTATAACATACTACATTTCAAACAATTAATAAAATAATAATAATAACTCTAATTTAATAGCCAAACAGTTAGAAGTAGTAAGAGCAGCATAATGTGTATCCTGCCTTTAGCTATAATACTCTACATTTTCCTTCAGGCAACAACAGTTTATCCCTTTGGAACAAAGAACATGTTGTTGGATAGCTAATCCTCCATTTGATAGATTACAAAAGGGAAGAATGAATATATACTTATTCTAAATAGTATGTTATTGGCATGGCTTATACGGCAGCATTCACAATGTCAGTAGACTAGAAGTCTGGAAGGTCAAGTCCGTAAGCAGGACTTGGACTCGCTATCCAAGGTTAACCTCCAGGGGAAAGTTAAAAATCCCAAGGCACTTTTTAGACACAAGTGATATCAGCATCCTAACAATGTTTTGTCTCTCAAGGAAAAAAGTTCAAGGCTGTGTGTGAGCAACATAATGGCTGCTCCATTTGCTTACTACCAGTATCTACCGTGTTAATTTGTAAAGCACTTTAAGCATTATATAAAAATCATATTTGGTTCTATTATGTATAGCATGCTTGCCATCTAGTGGTTACAGCTGATAAAATAAAGGACGCAAAAATCTATCCATCTATTGATAAGAAACCAGTGCTTGTATAAGGTACTGGTTTAACATGTCTGGAAAATTAAGACTTTCAGTTACAAGCAGATCTGCTCAGGATCTATGGTGCTATTGGCAACAGCCACCAGTTTGCCCTGTCAAAGTGCCTCAATCATGGGGAAATTAAATAACTTGAGGTGTCTTGTGCAAGTACAAAAAATATCTCTTAGAGAAAAACTCACCCTCAATGTTCAGGATAACACATATTTCCAATCTGAAAAAAAGATATCACAATGTCGAAATCAATAGGTTATCATTCCTCTTTATATTGCCATAGTAATTTGCTACTGGAGACCACTAAGGTATCAACAACACAGGTGTCCAAAAACTGACTAAAAATAGCCCAAAGAGTCTTACCTGAACAAAAATGTAGCTTTCTAGGCTACAAAGTCATGACAGCATGTCCCCATTTAAAGGGTATGTGGGAAGAAGTAGCCCTATCACCTGTGATTATAAAAAGCATTCTGCAGCTGCTTGAAATTCTCCTTTTCCCAAGAAGCCAATGAGACTACTTATATGCTTAACATTAAGCCTGTGTTTAAATGCTGTGCTGGATCAGGGCCATGTTGCTCAACATCTCGCAGGATTGAGCCATAAGTCAGTTAGACTGCCCCATGTTCCACTCACCATGAAAATCCTGCTCATGGGAATGACATCAGGGGACGTATGGGGGCTAATTTTGCCCATACTTGTTATCAGTTTAAAAATGGAGTAACTCCTCTGAACTAAAGTATACAACTAATGTGAGAGTAGAATCAGACTCATTATGCTCAGTGAGTCCTACAAAAAGTGTATTTACTTTTCATTTAACAGCAGTTTGAACATAGTAAGTTTCATTGTTTCCCTGTACAGCCAGTAGAGAAGAAACTACCTGAAATGATCCTTGTAAGCATGAACAGAGGTGGAGAAAACCTTTTAAAGATTTTTTTTAATTTAAAATATATAGTTCAAAAGGTTGGAAAGAGAACTTTTTTTTAAAAAAGTCAATATTTAAAACAATGAAGTTGAGAGAGTCCCTTTAAATTCTAGATTGGAAAATGTTATTCTGGTTGTAGACTTTGAATATCACTTCATATTACAAATTAAAGTGCTGTGTACATTTTTTCTTAATTAAGCTAAATGCCTGCTAATGACCATAGGGAATGAAATAAGCCACAGCTGGCTCTACCATGCATATGCCATTACTGCTTAACAGTAATTTGTGTAATTACTAACAGTTGTATTTATCTGTGTAAAACACATGTTGAAGATTTAATGATGAGCTGAAATGAATGGCTCACAATATGCTTAAATAGTTTTTAAAGGTATATTTGTTTGTCAATGACATGTAGGACATTTTAAAAAAACGTAAGTATTCAATTTAATTAATTTTTAGGAATTCCATATATTTGCTTAATAGGATAAATTCTATTTTTTTTCCCAATAGACATGAATTCTAACACTTCCCCCTTACAATTAAAAAACGGTGACAAGATGACAAATTCTCAACGAAGCTTTCACAATTGCTGCTCAAGCTATACCTGTTCTGTGGATACAGTATTTCAGTAGCAAGTCTGTTCAAATTTACAATTTCCATGGGAACTTCTCTAAATTTATTTAAAATAATGCAAAGAGGGATTGGCCTTGTGCGGGGAATGAACATCCCAATTCATTTTGGTTCAGTCCTTTGTTCCCAATTCTACAGTTGGATCTGTGTGGGTGTACTCTTTGCCCACATTGAACCCACCAGAGATTCTGGACCATAGTTTGCATTCATCAGAGATTAGTAACATTATGGAGGAGACTTCATTCAAACAAAATAAAATAATGTCTCTTAGATATCTTTCAAATAATGTGATGGGCTTCCCCTCCTCCCTTAGCTGTGCTGCAGGTGGGTGTAATTTTAAAAAGAGGCTGAAAGTACAAGATTGAAATGAAGTGTTCTTTTGGTTAGTGATGCCACCTGTCCTCATCTCTAGAGTATGCAGACACCTGTGTTAGAGCTCCACCTGCATTAAACTTTGTTGGATTTTTAAGACAATGAGGAGTAGCTTCTTACCTGCTAATACCTCTGATGTTACAATATGTTTTACTATACAGTTACAAGTATATTAATGACATAACACACAGATTCTGAATACTGCATTTCAACAAAACAAAGTTTTCAAAAAGTCTTCTGATTTTGGGTGTCATCTTTTTCTAGGTGACACCTTTCCTCGGGCCTGAGTTTCAAAATGGCTTAATACCCATAACTCAAAGTCAATGAGAGTCATGTGTGCTCCAAACATCTAAAAATTAGACCCAAGATGTGTGTGGAGTTGAGAGATCAAAAATTGCAGCACCCAAAATCAGAGGCCACTTTTGAAAAATGTTCCCTAAATCAGTGGCTCTCAACCTTTCTAGACAACTGTACCCCTTTCAGGAATCTGATTTGTCTTGCGTACTTTCAAGTTTCACCTCACTTAAAAACTACTTGCTTACAAAATCAGACATAAAAATACAAAAGTGTTACAGCGCACTCTTATTGAAAAATTGCTTACTTTCTCATTTTTACCACATATAATTATAAAATATAATAAATATTGTACTTACATTTCAGTGTATAGTATATAGAGTAGTATAAACAAGTCATTATCTGTGTGACATTTTAGTTTGTACTGGCTTTACTAGTGCTTTTTATATAGCCTCTTGTAAAATTAGGCAAATATCTCGATGAGTTGATGTACCCCCCAGAAGACCTCTGTGTACTCCCAGGGGTATGTGTACTCCAGGTTGAGAACCACTACCCTAAATAAACAAAGATATGGGACAGAATGTTCAAAACAGCATGATGCATTTTGATATTTGTACATAGGCAACAGAGCACAAAGCAAAATTTAGTCGTTAAGAGCTCACACCTGCAATGCAATGAGCATTCTACTTGATTTGGCAAAAACACTTAAGCACATGTCTAATTTTAAATCCCATGGGACTACTCAGGTGCTTAAATTTAAGAGCATGCTTAAGTAACTTGCTGAAGGAGACTTATTTCACCAATTCTGATCTCACTCACTCTAGTTCAAATCAGGAATAACCCAATTAAGTCAATGGAGTTACAAATGATGTAAAACCAGTATGAGATCAAAGGCTCTATATCTCTATATCTTTATAATAAAAGATCAAAATACAGAATTTTGTACTATAATAAAACTTTGCTGTCAAGTTCAGCTGATACTGTTATTTCTATCAGGAGCCTTCTGTGTGAATGTGGGACTTTCTGACCCAGCAATGTTTGGGAATTTGTAAATACGCAATTAGACCATAATTCCACATTTCAAGTAAGGGTTTTTATGTTGTTTGCTAAAACACAATTATGGTAAACTAAATCTGAACAATACTACCATTTATTATGCAGGGAAGTAGATATATAACAGAACAAGAGGTATATTGTAAACTTTTCCAAATGCTGCATATACAAATAATGTTAACTAGATCTGAAGTAATAATATTCACCACCATGAAAAACAAAATTCCATAAAAGAAATAGAAAATATTTTTCCACATTTGCCATTTTTATTTTAACATCTAATGTCAAAATGTACACAAATGTTTTTTTTCCAGTAAGAATGTTACATTTAAACATATTGATTCTGTAAATTACTATGCCTTTGACAAAGATTCCAAGACATTGGAGGAAACATTTTTAGTGTTTCTATCTTTGAAGTAAAAGCCAGACATGCGAAATTTAACTTTCAGTATATTTTCTATTTTTGTCTGTTTCATTTATTTTCATTCTTTCATTAATAACATTGTTTTCCCCAATTAAAGGATTCTCCCTTGCCATCTACAATTCCCTTTGTGGCATTCCTTATCTTTAAAATGTATTTGATCCTTTTTGACCTGTTCACCCTGCAATTTGATTTGCTTATGCATTTAAATCTTTATTTACCTCCTTCTGTTTTGTGTTTTATATTTCTGAACTATTTAATAAAGAAAATAAGTAAAATTTTGCACCTTCTGTTACTATAAATTCAAGTGCAAAAATATGTTATCTGGAGACTAGAGAAGCTAAAAATAGAGTACTGTCCATGCTGACGGAAGAAAATGAGAAAGATGGTCTTCAATAAAACCTTGAAAAATTTTACAGCTTTTTAAAATGCAAAGGGATCTTTTAGGAGTACGCATATAAACATCTGAAGTTTGGATGCAGCTGCCCAAAACCATCCCTTTATTCTCTGTTACATGCAGACATTTTTATCAGTGGACAACAATGCAACCTACTGGTGAATGTTGAGGGTAAGCACAAGGATCACAAGGGAAGCCTTTCCAGAATTGATCGCTCTGGTCCTAGATAGCAATGCCTTCTTCATCCTCCAGTGAATTTAATGAGGTTGTGCTGAGAATCATAAAATTTTAAAAGCCTATACTGAATGTAAACATATATAAATAAAGTAATGTTATTATTATAATACAACCAATCTAAATCCCTCCTACAAGGTTTTGGGGGGGAGGGTGGGGTTGGACATGGTATTCTATACTTCATGCCTTAAGCTGTTTTGTTGTGTGGCTGTATGTTATTGCTGTCTATCACCCTAAGGGTACATCTACACTGCAGCCCTAGCTGTGATTTGCAGCTAGATGTACTTTTGCTAGCTGTAATCTGCTATCTTGCTAAAAATAGACATGAGTTTGGGCTTCAGCAAGGGCTGCAGAAGTCTGCTTGCTTGATCCCCCTGGTATTTGCTCACTTGTGCAACCAATGCTGAAGCCCACACCTGCCCATCCTCACTTCTATTTTTAGCAAGCTGGCTAAATTACAGCTAGTATGGGTATATCTACATGACCTGCAAATCATATCTGCTGCTGGAGTGTAGCTGTAACCTAAAAGTGGTTGCACTTGAGTAGTACGTGAAGTAAACCCTGTGAGCCAGATTCTGCCAGAGTGGTGTAAAGGGGCCTTAAATGTAAATGAGAATCAGGACCTACATGTACAGCTAATTCATATATCAGGGCTCTCTCATGCTATGATTCTAATTAGGTACAGACTCACTTTGACTGTAGAGAGCCTCCTGGAGCTCCACAGTGTACAAGGATAGTGGAATCACTGCTACACTCTTTTAGGGGTACAGCATATTTCCTCCCACATACGTACCAGTTCCAATGGCTGATGCAATATGAGGAAAGGGAACCATGGACTCATTTCCATCTCCTTTGCGGTGACTTGCACCCCCTGGCGGCTGTGCCAGGATGCAAGGTGGGGGGCTTCTCTGCACCCTTTCATCCGTGCACCTGCTTTGAACACCCATGGAGCAGTTAGATAGAATGTGGTTCTCCAGTTGCAAAGCATTTTGAAACCCAGCAGGCTGAAAGATGTTATAAAAAGGTATAGAAATAAATGGTCTGATTCGTCACCCTTATTCACACAAATAGCCCCATTAGGTTACTTTAATTGAACTTCTTATACATACTGCTTGTACCACTCAGTGTGAGTAAAGGTTACAGAATTGGACCCAAAATTATTAAGAACAGTTATCAGGACAGTACTGTAAACTATATGTTCCAGAAATGCTATCAATACAATAAATTCCAGAGGCTTGAGAAGACTTTGCTTGGAAGGGTGGGAAATGCCCCATAAACCTGCTTCTGTGCATGCCATGTTAGCTGTATTCATGATAATGCTCTCACAGCTCACTGTTTCCGAGCAGGAAGAATTAAAGAATTAAAGGCATAAACACCTTGAGAACAATTTGTTTTACAACTCCTGAAACCTGATAACAGTCTCCTCCCACATCAGAGTCCATTTGCCTTTCTGTTCTAAGTCCAATTCTTGTTGTTTGCCTCTTGTGATCTCACCACAGCAACAAGGTGGCACGAAAAACAAGGAGACAATACGGGATGGGGAAGCCCAACATTTAAAGAGAGAGAGGTGGGGGGAAATTAACACGTTTTTCTTAATTAAAACAAGCTGTTAAGCTTGAAAACAAACTCTAATTCGGAACATCATTTTTAGAAAGTCATTTTTAGGAAGAGAGGCTTGGAATGAGACTGAGTCTGCAGTCTAGACTACTATAGAAGGGTCGGAGCAAGTTTCAGGGACATGAAAATCACTCTTGAGACCAATGAGCCCCACCAAAATTCATAGTTTTAAATGTCCAAGGCTATGGGGTTTATGTCACTTCTCTTGTGAGGGAGTTTACATTGCTCTATCAGGAAGATTTTCCTGGTGCTACCCTAATCTGAATTTCATCTCACAACTTCCAATTACTTTTTATGATTCTAATATTCTTCTCCATCCTTGATGTTTACACACTGTAAATATTTGTAGACTGTTCCAAACCTTCTTTGCTCAAGTTAGCCCTCGAATAACCTCATTGTGGAGAGTGAGGCGTAGCTATTTAAAGAAGAAATGTGCCTAAAGTGGATGCCAGTGTCTTAATCCCATCCACTCTGCAGAAAGCTTCTGCAATAAACCCCCAACCCTCTCACCCCTTTCATCTCCTTTGTTTTGAAAAAGCTCCCTTTATTGCTGCCACTCCTGAGCCCTTTTCCTTAGCTATGGATGGAGGAGGGTATTATGTACCACTGCAGTCTTTGCACAGCCCTAAACTTAACTCAGGTCTCAGGGACATGGGGGTGGGGGGGGGTCTGTTGGTAAGGCACGGGACTGGGACTCAGGAGATCTGGGTTTAAAGCCAGGCCTGGGTGACTATGGGGCAAGCAACTCACTCTCTTTGTGCCTCAATACCACAGGTGGGGGAGGGTGGTATAACCCTTCCCTACCTCCTAAGTGCTGTGAGGATAAGTCCACTAACCTTCCTGAGGTACTCAAATACTGCAGCGACGGGGCACATAGCCACACCCAGCCAGAAGGCCCATGGCACCACCTCTGAGTGGCCTTGACATGTTTATTTGGGCATAAGCTTTCGTGGGTAAAAACCTCACTTCCCACGAAAGCTTATGCCCAAATAAATCTGTTAGTCTTTAAGGTGCCACCAGACTCCTTGTTGTTTTTGTAGCTACAGACTAACACGGCTACCCCCTGATACGTGACGTGTTGTGTGCCCCGAGGGGAGCTCGCCTGGCAGAGCTGTTCGTAGCCCTTCGCTGTGGTGGTGCCATGTCGTGCCCTGGGGCGCCTTTGCCTTGTCACACGACACCCTGTCACCGCGCCATAGAGCAGCTCGAAGTTCCCCGGGGCCGAGCATGAGGGGAGGGGAGGGGATGGGCGGCTGCTCAGGTAAGAGAGTGGAGCCGCCTGCCCTACCCATCCCCGCTCCCGGGAGGCCTCGCCCCGCCTGGCCAGCGGGCCCTGCCGCGTCAGACGGCCCCACCTCGCAGGCTCCGCCCCGGGAGCGCCGCCGGGCTGGGCTGGCTGGTTCCACAAGTTTGACAGTTTGGGCGAAGGTGGCAGCGGAGCCGTCTCTGCCGGGACTTTTCTGGGGCGGCGGCCGGGCGGAGAGCGGGGCTCCGAGTGAGGGGCAGCGGAGCAGCTCCCCGAGGAGAAAGTTTTTTCCCGCCGGCCCCCTCGGCCTCTCTGCCGGATTCTCCGGAGCCGCCGCTGCCGCCGCCGTCCCGTCTCTCCTGCCTGAGGCGCTGCCGCCGTGTCCGGGGCCACGATGTCTCGGGATCCCGAAGAGGTGAACAAGCTGACAGAGAGCACCTACAAGGTGAGTAGGGCCGGGCCGCGGCGAAAGGGGGCGCTCAGGGAGTCAGCGACATAACCCAGTCCAAGGGGCAATCCCCTCCTCGGGCAGCTGGGGCACCCCTGGGTGGGCACACACGCACCCCTCCTCCCTCGGGGGAGAGGGCAGCTGGGGCACCCCTGCATGGGCACACAGGTACCCCTCGGGGGGGAGGGCAGCTGGGGCACCCCTGCGTGGGCACACACGCACCCCTCCTCCCTCGGCGGAGAGGGCAGCTGGGGCACCCCTGCATGGGCACACAGGTACCCCTCCTCCCTCGGGGGAGAAGGCAGCTGGGGCACCCCTGCGTGGGCACACACGCACCCCTCCTCCCTCGGCGGAGAGGGCAGCTGGGGCACCCCTGCATGGGCACACAGGTACCCCTCCTCCCTCGGGGGAGAGGGCAGCTGGGGCACCCATGAGTGGGCACGCACGCACCCCTC
Organism: Chrysemys picta bellii; assembly: GCF_011386835.1. Lineage (NCBI taxonomy): Eukaryota > Metazoa > Chordata > Testudines > Emydidae > Chrysemys > Chrysemys picta. The sequence goes on along the minus strand of NC_088800.1, from coordinate 73,519,900 downwards.
CTCCCTCGGGGGGGAGGGCAGCTGGGGCACCCCTGCGTGGGCACACAGGTACCTCTCCTACCTCGGGGGAGAGGGCAGCTGGCACAGTAAAGGTCACTCTTCAGAAACACACCTCAATATAAAGCTGACTGGTTCTCAATCAGGGGTACACTTACCCCTAGGGTACTGTAGAAGTCTTCCAGGGGATACATCCACTCAATCTAGATATTTGCCTAGCTTTACAACAGACTACATAAAAAGCACTAGTAGAGTCAGTACAAACTAAAATTGCATACAGACAATGATGGGTTTATACTGCACTATATACTATACACTGAATTGCGAGTACAATATTTATATTCCAATCAATTTATTTTATAATTCTATAGTAAAAATGACAAAGTAAGCGATTTTTCAAGTGAAGTGAAACTTAGAGGTACACTATACACAAGACAAGTCAGACTCCTGAAAGGGGTACAGTAGTCTGGAAAGGTTGAGAGCCACTGATGTATAGCATACTTGCATTATTCTTCCTTTCTAAACAATATAGGAGAACTCAGCGTACCCAGGATAATGATAATATAGCCCTCTATATACTACTCCTAAACTGTCAGGGTCTTTTACCTTGATCAGGCTGCTACTAAGCAAGTTTTCTCCAGGATATGTTTACACATGCCCCACTACAGAAGAATGTGTGTGTGTGTATGGGGGGGGAGGAGGGTTAAATAAAACAAAAAAAATTCAAAAAACTTTTATGGTATCATTAAGGATATTAGTTTAACTGCTTGTAGTTTCACATGGAAAACAGTAGAGCATTAATTAAAATATTTTGTGCCATGAGTGTTCACTTTTTTCAACTAAGCTTATGACTCTTGCATTGTTTTGGGTTTTGCTTTTGTTTTTGTGTGTGATAAATCCATGAAAAGTTAATGGTTGTGGGATATACATACCCCAATATGACAACTGTTAACCCAATTTATGGCAAGTCTGTTTATATGTATGCTTATGCACATAACACTCTATTGTAATATAATCCACAATGCGTCAAAGCTCTTTTGCCCTAAAGAGTTCAAGATTTATTTTTTCTTTTGCAGAATCAATAACTTTAAATGACCAGTAATTCATATAGCCCATTTTGATAATAGGGTATTTTACTGCTGGTGTTTTATGAACAGTGATTCTCACTCCGGGCTGGAGCCTAAAAATGTTTAAGCACTTGAGTAAAGTTATTGGCATGGGCCCCAGTCTGGCAATCGGATTCACATGGGTCCACTCATGCGGTGATCCTGAGCCCCAGCCAGGCTACAAATCAGCAGAGGAGTCCACCTTTGTGGATCTGATTTCATAAATGGGGACATACTTAACTGTACGTCTGGATGCTGATTAGTTATGTGTAAGTTCATGTATGGGGTGTGAAATTTTTCTTTAAAAAGTTTTTTAAATTTTAACTTACATCATAAGCTAAAGCTTGTAATAAATCAACATCTATAGGATACGAAATCCATTTTGTGAAAATATGTACACACAACCACAAATGAGCCTCATGTAGAAGTATATGAACTATGAGTGACAGTCCAATTCTAATAATTAAAAAAAAAATCACACACACCTGTGTTTTGCTAGTTGCAGAATGTTTTGTTTCTCTACATTACCTGTACATACTTATTTTGAAACTCGGTCTTCTCCAAACTCAACAACTATCTATATTAAAAGTCTTTATACTTACAATTTCTGCATGTGTCTCTATTTAAACACACTGAATTTAATCCTACTAAGTCAAATCCTGTAATCCTTACGCATGAAAAACTCTCTTTAAAATCAGAGTTTTGGCTGAGAGATGAGTGCAGTATTTGACCCATAATCTTAGTTTTGCATACTATCTTTTATCAGACAAAGTGCTCAGACTTGCAAAAAACAATTGTGAATCAAGTTACATATGTGCATTTGCAGTTTTGAGCCCAAATGAAGGATTTCTAGTCTTTTTTCATACAAGAGAATACATAATAATAATAAGTAATAATGACATTGTCAAGGTATGTTTCCATAAAACAAAATTTTAAAAATTGACTGTTTATAATCTCTCCAACTGTTTCTGTAACAGAATTTGTTTTCTTACTCTCACTCCCCAATTTGTTTTGTTACTCTCACTCTATCCTACAACCTTTTATTCTTGCAATTAGTCCAGTTGTGTTGGCATCATGTTGTGTTTTGTTTGATCACTAGGGGCAGGAGTGCTGGAACAATTTGTATAGTGGGGGTGCTGGGACCCATTGTACCAAACTGTAAACCCTGTTTATGATGGAAACCACTTCAAGCCAGGCAGGGGAGGGGGGCTACCGGATCCCCCAAAACCCCTATTCCAGCACCTATGACTAGGGGGCTTAAAAATACCAAATTTGGGCAAAATTACCATTGACTTTATTGGAAGGAAGATCAGGTTCTTTATGTATAAATAAAAGCTCCCTCCTCTACACTCTATCTTGTCATGTCTTTTACATAATCTCTAATATTTGTGACATCACAGTTACCAATAAAGGCCCTAAATCAGCAAACCCTTTACTCACACAAGTATGCCTATTGCTAATAGGATCATTTTCTTGAGTAAGTTTGCAGGAGGAAGCTCTGAAAGTTAATTGTAATGTTACAAATGCTGGATTGTGACAGGATTACAGGAACTGAGAAATGGTGGGACATAGGACTTGCAGGACCAGTGATAGGCTTTCATCCTTAAAAAAATCATAGCTTGAAGGGGAACTGAAAGATATTGGAAAAGGAAATTAAAGGTTCTCTTGCTTGTCTGTTTCCCACCTTGCCTCCCTTGTAATGTATTAATAGTACTATCCATGCTATCAGATGCCCTTTAAATACATATTTACTCACTCTGTATGAAGTTTTTACACATATTTACACAAATAATCAGATTAGCTAAAAGATGAGTCGACAAGGTAGACTGTAAATTCATGTTTCTTTGGGGTATCATTTGTGTGTTAATTTAGCAATATAAAAAGAAAAAGTGAACATCCCAAAACTAATCAACATTGTTATTACAGCCACCACCCTAAAGCCACAAGTCAACAAAAGCAAAGAATTTCAGAGTTAAGACTGACACTTAATCTTACCCTCTTATTCTTTAGGTATTACATAGCTTTTGAGTATATGATACAATGGCACATGCAGGATGAAACTTGACGGTGTGGAAGATCATAATTTAAAGGCAGCCACAACCTTCCTCATAGCACACAACCCTAATAATTTACTGGAGTGATGTTGCACCTATGAATCAGGAGGCTCTGCAGTGAGAGTAAATATTTTGTGACCCCAGGTTGACTGCTAGGCCATTTACTTGTTGGAAGGCCACTACAGCCAATGTGACTTCATGCTAGCAGCAGTATAGAAAAAAACTGCCAGTGAATCATCTGATTGCATACTATGCAAAATGATAACCAAGAAAGCATTGAATTAGAAAGCTATAATTCCATTTCTATGTTCTAGTGACTGCACAAGACACTCGTGCTATGCTCTTGTGGCTTATGAGGCTTCCAGAACTCTTGATGGGGTGATAGCTCTTATAGTTCAATGGTGTTTGTTATTAAGCCTAGATTTTAAACTGTATATAACCTAGCAATCATTCTAAGTGCATATTTAGACAGTTTTTAAAATATCCTGTTTACTCCAGGAAGTGTTAGGTTCTTCTGGTAATGTATGGAATTATTAAATAATACTTTCGTGGTAGACAATAATGGTCTCTTATGTAAATATGTAATTATATATGCATAGTTAAGAATCTTGACAATAGTTATTTTAAATTCCTTTAAAAGAAAAAGGGACCGGTGGCAGGGCCAGCTCCAGGCACCAGCGTAGCAAGCAGGTGCTTGGGGTGGCCAATGGAAAGGGATGTCCCTCAGTCCCTCTCGGAGGGAAGGACCTGCTGCCGAATTGCTGCCGAAGAATGAAGTGGCTACCGCCAAAGTGGGGCCGATCATGGCATTTTTTTCTTTTTCGCTGCTTGGGGCGGCAAAAATGCTGGAGCCGGCCCTGACCAGTGATTAGATTATGGACTGCCTGCCACATTCATTTTAAAAACAAATTAAAATCAATTTAAGAACCTTAAATTTGTTTAATCAAAACAATTGTCTTGTACTACTGAAACCTAAAGTAAATTTATTTTAAAAATTTGTTTAAAAATGTAAAAGACACTACCGGGTTGAGATCTGGAGTGCCAAGAGCTAAATTCCACCTAAGTGTAAAATACGATTCTGTATTGACCACAATAGAGTTGTGCCAACTTAATGCTTCATTTGGACCTAGATTTCATCCTGGGTCACATGTTCATAACCTCTTGAAAGAGAATTTATATTTGAAACATACTGGTGGATGACGCTTTAATGTGTTTCTCCTTTAAATAGTAAATGTTTGGCAAGCTGACTGATAATCAGTCATAAGATCTCACCTGGTTTGAAAACACTTGGATCTTAATTTTTTCCACTTTGTTAATCTTGTTTTACATCTCTGTAATTCTGTTGATTGCCGTGGAATTACACCAGTATAAAATGGGTTTAGGACTTGACTCTGCCTCTGCACCCATTGACATCAGTGGTAAAGCTCCCATTGCCTTCAATGGAACAGGATGTGACTCTTAATGAGGAGGGGGAGAATGAGGCCCTAATTTTATTTGTTACAGAGACGTAGTATGATCATGCAAAAAAAAAAAAGTTTTAAGCACAGTACAATACGATTTGTTCTATGTATGTTTATATCTGACTCCTATTTGAGTCAATTAAAGAAATCTCAAGGGGATTTCCAAACATAAAATTGTTATATTAAAGGATTCTTCTAAATGTAATTTGCAGTTATTTTAAATATGAAATAGCACATGTAATCAGTCCAATATAAAATTTTAATTAATAACTACTAAGTATGGCTCAGTCTTGCTATGACTGAATATCTAACACTGTAATAATATGACTAGTAAGGTTTATACACAAACACACATGCTGTATATTTAGTAATCTATCAGTTTTTTTGGTTAAAGTGTCAGCAGGATGTAAACCTGAAGCTACAGGGACTCTTGGTATTGTTTAGCTGTGTTCATACCTGCTGAGCTATTGTTTTGCATAGGTATATCTCAAAATAAAAAGCAAAGCTGAGCATTTACAGGAAAGAACTCCTACAATGGGTCTCATTTGTTTTGAAGGTTAAAACTGTTTATAATAGTAGCAGGAATTGAGGAATACGTGTGTGTGTGTTTGTTTTATATTACAGAGAGAGAGAACATGTGGAAATGCAAGGTTGGTTCCTTTTTAATTCTGGAGAGTGCTAAGCACATTCAACTCCCATTAACTTCAATAGGAGTTGAAGGTGCCCAGCAGTGGACTCTAGTACAACTCCATATAATTGTTTAATGAATGACCACAGTATATTTCTCTCAAACTCTTTCATGGCAGGTCATTTTGCCTTTTTATTGTACTTTGCATAAAAAGACGTTTCCTGATGTCTGTTTTGAATAGGTGTCTCCTCTTAATTTCCATTCATCCTAAAGATCAGAAAGCTGTATGAGCTGATTATATGCCTATTGTTCTCTTCTAGTTATCTATTTTTATGAATAGATAAGAGGCACTGTGGTACCAGAGCATAAGACACTGCACTAACACGTAGGAGACTTGGGTTTTGTCACTTCATTTGTTTCCTTTCCCATCCTTTGCGCGTGTTGCACACTCACTGTCCCATGGAGCAAGTACTAAAAGATCTATAGTGCGCATTAATGTAGTACTGTTTGCATGTGAAATGTAGTCCCATTTCATTGGGGGACTTTTAGTGCATGCCAGAGGGTCCACATAAGCCAGTTAGTTCGTGACACGCTGGTGTACATTAGAATTTACACTCCTGCTGGTGAAAACTAAGGCCACATCTACACTACAAACATATTGATATAACTACGTTGCTCAGGGGTGTGAAAAATCCATACCCCGAGCGACGTAGTTATACTGACCTAACCCCTGGTCTAGACAGCATTGTGCCAACAGGAGAGCTTCTCCCATCGACATAGCTACTGCCCCTCACAGAGGTGGATTAACTATACCAACAAGAGAAGTGTTCCCATCGGCATAGTAGTGTCTTCACTAAAGCACTACAGTGGCACAGTACTTGAAGACAAGCCCTAAGGTATTGTGTGGTCTTGTCTATTTGGATGATGCTCTTCAAGGCAGGGACCATTTCTTTTTGTGTGTTTGTATAATGCTTCAAACAATGGGTTCCTGGTTCAGCTGGGACCTCTAGACACACTGTTGTAATACAAATAATTCATATTAGTAAAAGTTTTCTTGGGTTATTGTTTCTTTCAATAAATTATAAATAGCAGAAATTATAAAACACTGGGATGTTATTTTAAAAAAAAGCATGTTCTGCCAATTATTTTTTAAATCCAGTGTTTTATCCCTGGGTGACTTTTCTGCTACTTCTAGAGTTCAACAAAAATAAAGCAATCACTTTTTAAAAATATGAAATATCTCAGCATTGTGTAAAATACTAATACTTGTCAGAAAATTTGGGCCTGACCCTGAAAAATGCTGAGCACCTGCAGCTCCCATCAACTTCAAAGATAACTCCAAGATAAAGCCATTTTCTTTTTGAAAAATATTCTGCATTTTTGTGGGACTTTTTGGGGATGGGGCAAGAAGTGTCATTACTTTACAAATCAAGTTGCATAAACAGATCAGACTTTTGCTTGTCTTGAGGTTTTCATAAAATGATAGGATTCATCCTGCTTTTCTCTACTGCTGAACAGAAGAAAACCCTGTTTAATAAATTCAGTTGCCTTTTTTTTTGAGATTGTCTGAAGGGTGGAGTTTAATAATCTTGGAGTAGGACATTTTAAAAATAAAATGCATAATTTGCTGTCAGATAACAAACTTAAGTGGACTTTGTTTCCTTCCCCCCAAACCCTCAAAGTAATGCTGAACATTCCCACCAACCATCCCCTTCGACAAAAGCGTGAGGAAAATAGATGAGCTTTGCACTGTTCCATGAATGTCAATTAACTATGGCCAATGCATTGAATCAAACAAGCAAATTCCAGAGCATAGGACCTTCCATTGGGAATGTCCTGTCTCATCCCTCAAACATTAAAATCTAGAGACTGGCTGGGGCACTTCTGCTAACAGTCAACTGCTGTGGCAGTGCAAAGGCTTCCAACCACATCTGGGTCTATTAGAGAAAAGATCCACGAGTTGTGTCTTTCATTAATGCAGGCCAAATTCTCAGGCTTTCCCCATAGCCTCATATATACCATGAGCAGAAAGGGTGATATAGCGGAACTCTTCTTGAGAACACTCTATACTTAAGTGGACTTACTCTTCTATCATAATCTTGTCTATACTTGCCAGTGTCTGCAGAGAGTCAACAAAATCTAATGGTCAATGGTACTGAAATCTACTTATGGATGGGGAAAAAAATACTATGGCCTCGGACTTCTGTCTGTTTCTAGGAAGAGATGAACAATGAAGCTAGTACAGTCTTTGTCTACCCAGTTTGAAAGCCAAATTGAAAGTTATCAAAGAAGTATAAGGACTAATGGCACTGCGGTTGCAGGCCACAAACTTTTTAATACCATTACACAGAAGTGGAAGGTCAGAGTTGTGGCAATAACTGGGAACTTTATCAGTACTAAAAGTAGGTTTCATGATCATGTGTCTAGCAACCGCTTGCCGGAGGGAAGCGGTTACATTGCCCACTCAGAGTGAGGCATTGGGGATAATCAACATTTCCTTGCTATGTTTTCCTAGCAATGAGAGTACCTGGGCCAAGTCGGTATGTTAAAGAGAAAAATAAATGTATTCAGTGGCTCGTGTATGTGTGTACATGTGTGCATCTTTGTTAAATAAAATATTGCATTACTAGAGAGGGAAAAGTTCAGAAGATATCCATTTAAGTCTTGTTGGTTCTGATGTCAACATGGTGAATTACTGATGGATGGAGTCTAATTCTGTAAGAAAAATGCTTTCAAGTGGGTAAACAGAAACATGCTATAATTCTTTTACTATTACAAAACAGACTTGTCTGACAGGGCTTTAGTATGACATTAGTCACTGCTATACATTTGTATACACGTCCTTAGGATGCCTTATTACAGTGTGCCTTCAGTGAGAGCTGTGCATGAGTAAGCACTGCAGTATCTAAACCCTATAATTTTCTCATTCCAACAAAATATAAACAGTCATATATATTTTAAATGTTATTAGTAGAATCTGTGACTACTAAATGTATAAAAGAGTGAGTTTGAAAATAATCTACTCGCAGTTACAAGAAACACTCAAGATTATAACAAAACAATATAGGGGAAATGTTTTTTTCTCTCTCTCTCCAGTTTAACATCATTGCATGTATCAATCACTTTAATTGTTTCACATGTGCAGTCATCTAGTTTCTTCTGTTCTCTGCATGGGTTTTTTTTTTAGAAAAAGGAAAATAGGACCATAAAAACACAGTGAGGTGGTACTTGAGACCAATTTTAACTCATTCTTTACTTTATAAATTAACTAGATTTCATTGTGGATTGATGCTTTGTAAAAAAGTCTTCTTTTTTTCTTTATGGTGTCTGAATAGCCTTAAGAGACCATTTTGTTTTTGTTTTTTTTCTTCCCAAATTTTTTTAAATTTTAGAATGTTCTTATCACATTCTCTTGGTCTATGCATATACTAAATAGACATACATTTGCCAGTATATTACCAGTACAGCACGCAAAAGATTAAAACTTTTTCATTGTTGTCTGTTCTTTTTGTTAAACAGAAGGTATTTATTTTGAACACCTTGAGTTTCAAAGTACACTTATTTGACTAACATCTAAAAGATGCCAGTGTTTCAGGTCAGACTCCTTTGTTCAATTACTATGTGAGTTTTCAGATATGTAATGATCCTTGTTTGTTTCTAGTGGTTTGTAATGTAGCACTTTCGGATTTGTAGATTTTCTTGGCAGATTTCAGAGTTTATTAGTAGGTCTTTTTTTCTAGGTTCTCTCAGAACCTGTAACACTTATTTTTGTAAAAGTCTCTATTCTTTTTGTATTTGATGTAACACTACAAAAATATGTCAGAAAATGGAAAGGTTGCTTTTAAACAAAAAATAATGGACTTGCAGAACAATTTTCAGTAACATATGTATAAGTTGATGTCAAAACAGATCATTAATAGAATGTATTTGTTGCGAGTATAAGAAACCCCCCTCCCCATTCCAGCTGCTGGGTTTCCTATACAAGCCATCACAGAGAGAAAAAATCTGAAAAAGATGGGAGATTTTTAAAACTGTTCAATTTAAAATTGATAGTGCAGAACTAATACAATATAATTTTTATATTTCTCTCCATTTCATTTTCCTTCACATGTGATATTTGAGTTATAGCATTGCTTTGGCATAATAAGTGCTTGTAGAATGCTTGAGGTAATTTGAAATTATAAACATTGCAAAATCTCAGTGATTCACAAAAATTAGCATTTTAAATATATCAGGGGTCGGCAACGTTCGGCACCCTAGTGGGCCGGGCCAGTTTATTTACCTGCTGACGTGGCAGGTTTGGCCGATCACGGCCCCCACTGGCCGCGGTTCGCCGTCCCGGGCCAATGGGGGTGGTGGGAAGTCGTGGCCAGCACATCCCTCGGCCCGCGCCGCTTATATATACCTCAATATAATGCTGTCCTCAGGAGCCAAAAAATTTTACCGCGTTATAGGTGAAACCGCGTTATATCGAACTTGCTTTGATTCGCCAGAGTGCGCAGCCCCCCCCCGCCCCCCCCGGAGCACTGCTTTACCGCGTTGTATCAGAATTCGTGTTATATCGAGGTAGAGGGGGGTGTGTGTGTGTGTGTGTGTATATATATTCAAATAAAAGTATATATTGTGAAGATTAATTGCTCAGTATTTGTGGATATCAAGAGGAAATTCCTTTAAAAGTACATGTATGGGGAATTGTATTTGACATACAAGGGGAAAACAGAGTCATAATATTGAAACTACTTAGCTTAAAATGACCAGTAATATGATAAATATAGCCAGTCCTGTGTTGTTTGCTCAGGCATAAGTCTTGTTTACATCAGTGGAAGTTTAGCATGAGTAAGGAATGCAAGATCAACCCACTCCTCTTTTCCTTCTTTACCTTTTCTTTTCAAACATAAATGGGGTAACTATCTGAATTACAGTTAAACCACAACCACATAAATCCATTGGACTACCGTTCAAGCAACCTACCAAGTAGCTAAACACCAGACCCAACTTTTTCAAAAGTAATTAGTAATATTGGGTGCATCCATTTTATTACCCAATTTGAGACACCTTTAAAGGGCCAGATTTTCCAAGGATGGATGTTCTGAAAAATCAGGCCTCTTCAATATGTCTCAGCTTTTGGCACCGAAAAATCAATGGGCACTTTTGAATATCTTGGTTTGAAGGAAAATGCTGTTGTTCCCCTTCCACTTTTCGACAGGGGAGGCATTTCTAAAATTTGGAGTGTTTAAAACTGGATCTCAATGAATGGTTACTTTTTTCTAAATTGGACCAATGCAGCTATTTTCCTGAATTGTGAATGACAGTTTCACAATCTCTGCCACTTCACCTATTGTTAGAATTTGGTGGTTATGAAGGCAGCCATACTATGTGTTTTTGGATTTCTAGTCTTAGTTGCTCCAGCCAAAATAATTGTAACAACATTCAAAAGCAGCTGTAGTCGTTTTTTTGTTGTTTTTGTTTTGCGTTGAAGGTAGCCAGTAATTCTCATTTTACTTTTTGGTGGAAGTATTATCGCTCAAATTGGGCTGACACCATACAATACATTGAGCTTTCAAATTGAATGTGTGAACTACTCTTTCAAAATGCCATGCTGTGACTCACCAAAAAAACAAAACAAAAAAGCTTTCAGTAGGGCCATCGCTGTATTGTTTTTGATTGGAAGGTGTTAAGTCATCTCCAAGTCACCTGTCTAGTCAGAAAACTCAAAAGTATTTTTTCTTTTTGAAGGAATATCCAAATTCTGAATAGTAGCCAGTAGTCTTTCTTTGTCTTAAATTATTTAGGTAGTAGTGGAGAAAAGGGATTTCCCTTCTCTCCTGCTTCTCCCTCTCTCCCTCATTAAAGAAGGATCTGTGTAAACTTTAGTCTTGATTGTATGAGCACTCTTACCAAGGTTAGAGAAAAGGTCAGATTCATCTCTGTTTTAAGTGAGCACAAATCCACTGAAATTGGAAGTGTTGCACTGCTTAGACCAGAGGTTAATTTTGCACTGATATCCTAATCTTGAATGCCCAGCATCCAAAAAAAATTCACTGTGGAGGTCAAACATCCATAATAGCAGATTTTTAATATGTGCCTTGCATCTGAGATTAAAATCCTGTATGTCTACACTGCAATTAAAAACCCACAACTGGCCTGCATCAGCTGTCTTGGGCTCACAGGGCCAGGGATGCTATTTAATTGCAGTGTAGATGTTCAGGCTCTGGCTGGCGCCCAAATTCTGTGACGCTCTTCTCTCTGAGTCCCAGAGTTCGGACTCCAGCCCAAGCCTGAATGTCTACACTGCAGTTGAACAGCCCGCTAACCCAAGTCCCACAAGCTCAAGTCAGCTGAAACGGGCCAGCCACAGGTTTTTAATTGCAATGTAGACAAGTGCTGGCTTATGCTGTGGCGACTCAAATCAGCTTTTTCATGTACTTATTGCGTGCACTGAGTTTTCTTTGTTATAATGTGGTTTTTTTTTTCTGATCATCAGAATGTTATGGAACAGTTCAATCCTGGGCTACGGAATGTAATAAACCTGGGGAAAAATTATGAAAAAGCTGTTAATGGTAAGTCTTCCTAATTTTTAAATTCAATTGTAAATTTAATAACTTTTTATTTTAAATGCATATGCTGTTTTAAGATATTAGAAGCTATATATACGTTTAAATTCAATTTTGCATATTAAATCATAATTTCTATTAATTTTAGGTTTTGTATTTTTCTTTAAATCAGTGAAAATAAGATTTTAGCTGCAGTGTTTGCATCCCGAACATTTTACCATAGTGCTACTGCATGAAAAATAAAGTGAAACTGACTAATCAATTTTCATTGTCCGATCTTAGTGGAAATGTAAAAATAATATCAAGGTTAAAAAAATTAGATGTTTTAATATCTTAAGTGTCTTTAGAAATGCATGGTAAAACGACCTGTTCCTGCCAACTCTTACTCACGTAAGTATTCATTACCCATGCAAATAGCCCCATGAGTTCAGTGGGACTACTTGCATGAGTAAGGTTTGCAGGATTGGACTAGATTTAAAAAAAATTAGACAGTGTCACTTTTTAAATCTAGTTAAAATTGAAATAAGTGAATTAGTGTCCTCGGACGCAGTCTCAAACTTTTTCTCATGTGACATATACCCATCGACTTTAGTGGGACTATTTGTATAAGAATTGATTTACAAGAGTGGGCTCTAGACCCCCAGAGTTTGCTTAGAGGGACCCCTTCTTTTACGTGGACCTATGGAACAATTTGATATTAGAGAGATGTGGACCCCCTAAATAATATGACCTGATTCAAGGGGCTGAAGGTGTCTATTGCTTGTCATTCTCCTTTGTCACAGTCCTAGACTTCATGAACGTGTCAAGGGTAATGTATTTATCTTCAACCAAAGAGCCACTGGGATATCTCTTCACTCTCAAACTCCAGTGCATATTTTGCAAAACAGTAAATTACAGCATGATGGAGACAAATACGAGGAAAATTGACTTATTACAAAAATGTCTGTTTAGATTCAATTAACTGATGCTTTATATCGGTTATGCAGTTTACAGAATGAAGGCAGTACCATATATGACAACAATACTTAAACATTTTGAAAAGGTTTCATACTTGCTATTTTGATTCATTATGTATTGCTCACTAACACTTTGAAAATGCAGTTCAAACCTCTTATTGCTGCCAAATTCTTCTAGTGTCCCTTTTAACAAAATATGTGTTTGTAACAGTGGTATAAAATGTACCTGGTCTGTACAGCAGCACGGGAGAAATACATTGCTGTTATGTTCTGTGTACCAGAAAATGTGCTCTTAAGAGCAGATTGATGTACCAGGTCTTGTATGTATGCTCAATTTAATACGAATGAATGTTTAATTACAACAGCTGATGAGCAACTAGCACATTATGGGAGCCAACAATAGAGATCTGATATAATTGTTGTTTTATGTAAACTGTAACAAGGAGTAAATATTCTGTTCCCAAGCACTAAAATGTATCATGACTTCTCACATAAATCAGAATTAAACGGACAAACAGTAAAACTTTAACTCCGACACACAGAACGCTTCATTGCCGTTTTGGTAGATACCGTGGGGTTACATGAATCTCCCTTTCTTTTCTATATTACAAGTTACCAGTCATTAAACAGGTGAAGAGATTATATAGTATGTTTTCCCATTAAAAACAACCCAGCTATACAAGCATAGAAAAATCTTACTTTTAAAAAGGACCATTAAATAATTTAGATTGCATATATTGGGATATAATTTAACAAAAGGCAAACTCCTGCTCACATACTCAGTCTGCTCCAAATCATTCAATCATATCTGGTGAAAGTGGTGGAGAAATTTTAAAAGTTATTGCTCGAAAATAGAATTGTGGCTTCCAGCCTGAGAGAATATTGGATTTAGATCAGAGCACCGTACTGATCTCTTGGACTTCTGTATCCTATAGTCCAGTAGGTGAGGCTAATTTGGCAGCATCTATTCAGAAAGTTTGAATACTAAACCCCTGTGAAAGATGGCTTAGAAAGGAGTGAGACACTGCAGGGACCTGGAACATAGTGAGAAGTTTCTCATTTTCATGCAAGAAGAGGGAAGCTTTTGCCTCAGGCTACTTCAGTAGCCCACGCCCTCAGGATGATAGATGATCCAGTGCAGAGGTGGGCAAACTACGGCCCGCGGGCCACATTCGGCCCCCAGGACCGTCCTGCCTAGCCCCCGAGCTCCTGTCCTGGGAGGCTAACACTGGCCCCTCCCCCGCTGTTCTCTCTCCCCCGCAGCCTCAGCTCACTCACTCCACCCCCGGCGCAATGCTCTGGGCTGCGAGCTCCTGGGGCAGCGCAGCTGCAGAGCCCGGCCTGACCCAGTCTCTGTGCTGCGTGGTGGCGGTGGCGGCATGGCCCGGCTCCAGCCGGGCAACGCGGCTGTAGCGCCGCCAGCCACCGGTGCTCCAGGCAGCGCGGTAAGGGGGGCACAGAGTAGGGGTGGTTGGATAGAGGGCAGGGGAGTTCGGGGTGGTGGTCAGGGGGCAGGGGTGTGGGTAGGGGTTGGGGCGGTCGGGGGGAGAACTGGGAGGGGTTGAATGAGGGCAGGGGTCCCGGGGAGGGCAGTCAGGAAGGAGAGAGGGGGTTGGATGGGGCAGCAGGGGGCAGTCAGGGGCAGGGGTTCTGGGGGGCAGTCAGGGGACAGGGAGATGGGGCAGGGGTCCCGGGGGGGCCGTCAGGAATGAGAGGAGGGGTTGGATGGAGCAGCGGGGGTTCGGGGGCGGTCAGGGGACAGGGAGCGGGGGTTTGTGGATGGGGTAGGGGTCCCGGGGGGGCTGTCAGGGAACAGAGGGGGTTGGATGAGGCAGGAGTCCTGGGGGGGAGGGCAGATAGGAGGTGGGGGCTGGGCCACGACCCCCTCCCCTAACCGGCCCGCCATACAATTTACGAAACCCGATGCAGTCCTCAGGCCAAAAAGATTGCCCACCCCGATCCAGTGCCTCACTAGTCCATGTGGTGAAAAGAAGTTGAATCTATAGCTGGTCAGAGCTTTAGCACAGGTTGCAATGTGTCTGGTTGACGCAAATCTAGCCTTCAGGATAGCTTTGCTTACCTGGAAAGCCATAAATAAAGATACTGGTAATGGGGCAAGAAAATTGGCTCAGACCCAGACTGTGAAGAGTACTGATCAACTCCATCAAGAGTTGGAAAGTAATGGGCATTACCCATCAAAAAATTGAGTTGTAGTGTAGGGGAGTGAGACCAGGAACTGAAGGGGATCCTGTAACCCCTTTGGGGCTTGGCTCAAGGACAACTAGCCAATGTAAGAACCACTTGATGTACTATGGGATAGGCAATGACCTCACTTTTAGCTAGGGTTGCCATCCCTCCAGGATTGTCCTGGAGTATCCAGGAATTAAAGATTAATCTTTAATTAAAGATCATGTGATGTGATGTTATGAAATCTCCAGGAATACGTCCAACCAAAATTGGCAACCCTACCTTTGGCAGTAAAACTATAATTGGCTGGCTGGCTCACTGCTCTGTGTCTTCTCCCTGGTGTCCCCAACAAGAGTATTCTGAGGTCAGAGGAGATGGCCTGCTTGGATTGTACTTGGGGAATGAAAAGCTTACTACAACAAAAAGATAAAAGGAAGAAGACTTTCTGCCTCCTTCAAAAACCAACTACTACTCAAAGCATATGCATCATTTCCACTTGCAAGAATATTTGACCAATTCTTGCCATTACTTCTTAAGCTCATGACAGAAAAATCTGATGCAGATGCCCTGAAGATGCAGGGAATCAGATTTGTATGTTATAAACTACTACATGTGTAAACTGCTGTTCGCTGCTAGCCCTTCTCCAGTTTGAATCTTGCTGCTTCAGTGTTCAATCCAGCAAAACTGGCCCTACCATTTAAATCAAATGCACATATTAACATGGAAATCATTAACAGGAAATAATCGAAACCACTGTGACTTTAATATATAATTATGCTTAATGTTTCCTGAAAAACCTGAACTCAGTTATGTTGTATCCAGCCAATATGCAATAAAAATTGGCCAAACATTGTCTTAAAATCAAGACAGTTAAAACGTTGTCACGTCTTCTCAGAGAACAGGATTTCTTTCTTGTACATTAGGTTAGTCCTTGTGTCTTACAGCAATGAAAGTTTTCCAGCTTTGCCTTTTAAATTTCTGTAATGCTTGTGCCTAACAAGTGTGATCACGTCAAACATGAGAATGCAGTTTGTTTTGGAGTTGTGAATTCACTGACCAAGAAAAGGTGAGAAATGTTAATTGACAGAACTTACTAAATATCAATAACAGCCCTCTAGCTGAATTGAAATGGTTTGAGTCCAGCTTTACTGCACCGTAAGTACTGCAAGCCTGGAAGAATTTATAGTATATGCTCACTTTCAGGTTGCTGTTACATCCTGATATGCTTTGTCCTGGGAATCTAAATTTCCCACAGCAAGTTGCGCAGGAGAGGAGTTTTCAAAGAGCTTGCCTTGTTTAGACTAGCAAATGAAGGGTGAGGGGATATGATTGCTCTTTATAAATACATAATGGGGGTAAAAATCAAGGTAGGAGAAGATCTAATTAAGCTAAAGGATAATGACGGCACAAGAACATGTGTAAGATCCAGCCATGAATAAATTTAGTTAGACCGGAAATTGGAAAAAAGATTTTATCAGAGAAGTGAGGTTCTTGAACAGGCTTCTAATAGGACTGGTGGGGCAAACAAACTGGTTAGTTTTAAAATGAAGCATGATAAGTTTGTGAACAGGATTATGTGATCAAGTTGCCTGCAATAGCAGGGGACTGGACTTGGGACTGGTAGGGACCTCCTGAATCGTCATATTCCTATGTAGGAGAATTTACATATGAAAATAGAACAAAGAAAGAAAAAGAAAGTCATTGTGACATCTAGAGTCAGTAATGGGACAGTGTTGTAATCACATAGATGTTCAAACAGGCTATCACTCAACACATATTCTTCCATAGGATACCATAGATTTGTAGCGTTTCCTGTTTTTAAAAAAGGACCTAATTAGCAGCCGATAGCTGTTGGGTAACCTGTATGATATGAGTTGATAGTCTCAGTCTAGTTTCAAGTAAACCTTGGCTCAAACTAGTTTATGTGTGTTCATGAGTAAAATAAGCTCTAAACACAGATAGATGTAGGTATTGTTTTGGGAGACTGAAACTAATTCTCTGAATGACAAAATCCTTGATTAACAAATTGTACGCAGACAATACTCATACAAATCTTCCTCAGATCTGTCCAAGGAAGTGGAAATATTAACTTGAAATATTGATAGATATTATGCTGTATGGTCATTCAGGCAGCTTACTTATTGTCTCAGGAGTGTTAGTGTCTCCAGTTGAAAATAAAGATGATAATGCCAAATCTGATTATCTAGCATTCCAACTCTAGCTAGCATAAATCTCCTTAATCTGAAAGATTAAGTTCTTGAAAGATTTTCAAGTCATATAATTTAAAGACTCCAGAATGCCTTACCAGTTAAAATGAAAAACATCAGTGGCATTATATTTCTAGAACTATATTTGGTAACCTAATTATTATTCTTGCCATAGAGAATCCTCAGACATTTTCTAAATGCTTAGTGACATTATATGAGCTGGAAGTATGTGATGAGTGCAGGTTAATATTTGTAATATATTAATCTCCATGAGTACCTGTCCATGTGCTACAGAAAAATTAAGAAGAGTAAAACATAAAGGTCTAGCAGACTGTTGTGACAGTCTGCACCCTTATGTTCATCCTTTTTACAAGATGATGATAAATTTTGTACAAAGTATGCCTTGTGAGGTATCATTTGAAAACTCAATCTGCTGAACGTGATTGTCCTGGTAAAATAGTGACAACGTTGTATGTAAAGTTATAAGATTCTACTGTATGATATTGCTGAGACATGTTCCAAGTCTAGAAAAGCAGGCACAAACCAGTTCCTTAGAGACAAAATGCAAACTGAGCCTTGGCATAATCAGCATAACCAAATGGAATGTCAGCATAATCAAATGGACTGGCACCTTGTTAAGCAGACACTCTGGCAGGAAGAAGGTTGTGAGCAAGAAATTTACATCTTGGCAATGGAACGGCTGGAAGTTCACATTTCCCCAGATCTGCTTTTCCTGAACCCCAGCTGGAGAGGATTATCAAAGAGGAGAAAAAGATATAAAAAATGAGGAACAGAGGCCCCAAATCACCTCTCTGCCCATGACATCCACAATGCCTGAAGGACAAGGAAAGGAGCATTGGACTGGGGGATGGGTCCTGGCTGGAAAGCATCCAACCAGGAAGCCTGCAAAAGAACATGGGGTGAGAGAGAGGGAGGGAGAGAGAGAGAGAGAGAGAGAGAGAGACTTCGGCTTTGAATTAATTTAAGTTAGGGTTACCATATTTGCACAGTCAAAAAAGAGGACATGGGGGGAGGAGCCCTGCTCTAGCCCCGCCCCTGCCCCGCCCCAAATCACTCCCTCCCACCCCCTGACTGCCCCCCTCAGAACCCCCAACTCCCCCCTGTTCCTTGTCCCCTGACTGCCCCCTCCTGGGACCCATGCCACTAACTGCCCCCCTAGGACCCTACCTGTCCCCTGACTGCCACGACCCTTATCCACAACCCCACCCCATATTCACACCCCCGCCCCCAGACAGACCCCGAGGACTCCCATGGCCTCTCCAACTGCTCCCTGCCCACTGACAGGACCCCCAGAACTCCTGACCCGTCCCACCCCCTCTGCTCCCTGCCTGCCTCGACCCCTCTCCACACCCCTGCCCCCCTGACAGCCCCCCCAGAACCTCTGACCCATCTAAACCCCCCTGCTCACTGTCCCTGACTGTCCCAACCCCTCTCCACACCCCTGCCCCCCTGACAGCCCCCCCGAACTCCCGACCCATCCAACCCCCCACTCCCTATCCGCCGACCAGGGCCGGCTTTAACAAGAGCCCAGGAATCAGGCTGCGCTCCGGCCGGAGTCGCGGGGTTTGAGGCCAGGCCGGAGGTGCTTGGCCAGGGCCAGGGGTGCTCAGCCGGCACCGCTCGGCCGGAACTGGGGCCGGTGCCCCGGGGCCCGAGCCGGGCCGGGCTGGAGCCGCTGGGGCCGGGGGTGCTCAGCCAGCGCTGCTCGGTCGGAGGTGCTCGGCTGGGGCTGGGCCGGCCGCCCTGGGGCCCGAGCTGGGCCAGAGCCGCTGGGGTCGGGGCCGGCGCACTCGGCTGGAACTGGGGCCGGTGCCCCGGGGCCTGAACCGGGCCGGGCCGGAGCCGCTGGGGCCGGCCGGGGCCGGACTGGGCCGCATTGCGCCTCCCCGGAGCCCTCCTCCTCACGTCCCCCCACCCCAGCTTACCTGCTGCTGCCCGCCTGCCCCTGCTTCTTTTCAGACTTCCCGCGAAGATCTGATTCGCGGGAAGCAGGGGAGGGAGAGGAGCAGGGGGCGGAGTGTTCAGGGGACGGGAGGAGGGGTAAGACAGCTGCGGGGCCCGGGGTGTGCTAAGGCTGCAGGGGATGGGGGGAACCGAGAAGGGGCTTTGGCTGCCAAGCAGCGCCGCTTTTCGATCTATATATAGCCAACTGGGGGGAAATCCCGGACATTTTTAGATTTTTAGAAATCCCGCCCGGACGGCTATTTATAGATTGAAAAGCCGGACATGTCCGGGGAAATCCGGACATATGGTAGCCCTATTTAACTTGTTAAGTATTAGTTTGTGTTTTACCTTTATTTCTTTGTAACCAATTTGGACTTTTATGCCTCATTACTTGTAATCACTTAAAATCTTTCTTTCTATAGTTAAATTTGTTTTATCTAAACTAGTGTGTGTTTGGATTGAAGTGTTTGGGAAACTTCATTTGAGATAATATTTATGGATAACATTTTCTGTTAATGAAATAATGGACTTTATATGAGCTTGTATTGAGAAAGAAAGATCTGGGCAGTACAAGATACACATTTCTGGGGGAAGTCTGGGACTGTGAATTTGCTGATGTCACTCTGCAGTATAATTCAAGGGTGGCTGGCTGGCTGAAGCACTATTGCAGTATACCTGGGGGTAATTTACATGTTGGAGGCTGTGTGAGCAAGCCAGGAATGGTTGCTCTCACTGCAAAGCAGTGTAAAAAGTACCCCAGGTTGGAGAACTGAAGGGACACAGCTGTCCAACATTCCAGATTGTATCCTGGGGAATATAAGAACTACACTTGTCATTAATATTGTAGTCAGTACTGTTGGAAGTTAAGGGTGCCATTGTATTTATTGCCTGTTAATAGAACAATAATCTTGATGTGATTTTACAATAGTTCATATGTATAACAATGGTTTTCCATAAAAATCCTACTTAGAGAACTGGTTGAAGAAAGTCCTCTGAGCACAAATTACAAAAGAGTATTTGATGGTGCTTCATTATTTGTGTATTAAAAATGTGTGGAATTGTATCTATGGAACCTCCCTTCAAATTAATAAGATGTTTAGGATGGATGGTTTGGTTCATTCAGCTACCCTTGATAAACACATTATTAGCTGGATGCTTCAGACATACTGACTAGCAGTGAAATGGTAAACATTTTCCACTGGTAGCTTGTAATTCATGCTCACTTATCATAGGGCAATTATATACCTCTCTTTTGGCACTGATTTAAATTATATGGAATTAGTTCTTTTAAGAAGAGTGCCTTGCTTTTACTGTCATCTGTTTTTTGGGAATCAACAGTATTGATTTTGCTACTCTGTCATAGCGATTTAGGTGTCTGGAATAATTCACATCATAACTTTCTGTTTAAGGTAACTGTGTTCTATTCTCCATTCCTATTAGTTATAGGGAGGTTCTGTGAGGGTAAGAGAAGTAATCCTTCCATGCGCCTGGTCACTGTTGTGATGCCACTTCACAGGGGATCACTGCCTGTTGGAAACACACAACAGCAGATCTATCAGCCTTTCCTCAACATTCTAGCACTGTAGCTTTCTTATAGATTTCCCTAAAGCTTTCATAGCAGATCTTCACTGCATCTGGGAACTTCTGCAGCCACGGAGAGGGAGGGTGGACAGAATTTGTTCCTAGAAGACCAGTTGTGTCCTCTTCAAAGTATTGCACCACACTATGAGTTGTCAGTGCATATGAATCTAAAGTAAGACAGAAAGGACATGTGCTTTTTGGTTATATGTATTATGTCATTTAAAAAAAACACATATAATATGCTTTTCGGGAATTCTATATCGTATTAATAGATGTGAGTCATTTACTATTATTGGGGGCTGATCCCGCCTGTGTTGAAGTCAGAATCTTTACATTGACATCAACAGGCCCTGGACTGGACTCCGAATCCCTAGAATAATTCCCAAAAGTTAAAGAACCAAGTTTGTGCACCCCATTTGAACCCCAGGTAGGCATTGTGAAAATATCATTTACCTTTTCCTGGTGGATGGTAGTTCATAATGTACTCAATTTTTTAAATGCAACACAAGCTGAGTACTCTTGTTGTTTTCCCTATAGCTATGATACTGGCTGGAAGAGCATATTATGATGGTGTTGCAAAGATTGGAGAAATAGCAACTGCATCTCCAGTTTCTAAAGAATTGGGTAAGTAAATCTGTATATCACATTTCATTAAATTACAGTTTAGGATACTTTGCCTCCCCAGCTGGGGGCTCACTGAACTAATTAGATTTTAACAGAAAAGGGACAGTGAGGCACTGGAAGGAGTTGCTGGGGTGAGGGAGCTTGTAAAAGCCTCTTACTGAAGGGAGAGTTAGGGTGACTGCTCTGCCTAGGATCCTTCACCTTGATACTGCTAAATTACCCCTCCCAGAGCCTTATCAGATGGGCTCACAAAAATACTTCTGAAGAGCAAAATATATCTTTGGAATGCATTAGATCAGGGGTTCTCAAACTTCATTGCACTGCGACCCCCTTCTGACAACAAAAATTACTACACAACCCTAAGAGGGGGGACCGAAGCCTGAGCAGTCCCAAGCCCCACTGCTCGGGGTTGGGGGTGCCAAAGCCTGAGCCCCACTGCTTCAGATGGCGCCAAAACTGAAGCCCAAGGGCTTCTGCCCCAGGCAAGGGGGCCTGTAACATGAGCTTCATCTCTGGGCCCCGGACCTCAGCAAGTCTAAGCCAGCCTTGGCGACCCATTAAGATGTGGTCGCAACCCACAGTTTAAAAACTGCTGCACTAGATTGTACCAGTGTCAGGTAGTTTCAGTCCTAGGAGAAATGCCCATCCACCTCAATGTCTTCACACAGTCCCATTTCAAATTTCATAAGCTGAACACTTTTCTGTGTTGCTAAATTCAGTATAACTGTTTGCAGGAAGTGCACTTAAATTTTTTGCCAACTCAGGTTACCTCCCTCCTTGGTTATGATGAGTTTAAATAAAAAAACAAAAACTACTTTCCTTAGTTCTTCACACTTGCTTTTTGCAGGCATACACACCCCTGAAAGAGTTGATCTCAGACTAATCAGGAAAACTTTTGTAGGACCTTCTGATTTTTATTACATCAGAGTGCTGAACAAATCCCAGAATTTTACTATGCTGTGATACACTAATTCCCTATGAGTCACCTGATCATTCACCCAAAAATTGTTTTAGACTGCAGTGTTCCTCCCAAGTCTGTTTCTGGGCTAGGTCACGCTGTTATCTGACTAGATATCTTATACAGGAGCAACTAACAAATGTTCAAAAGCAGGAGGAAATGAATCAGAGATGAGGGACAAAGATTGCCAGTAAGAAAAAATTAAATTAAAAAAAAAAGTGAAGAAAATTCCCAAGAGTATTCACTTATTTTATAAGGGAAATCAAGACTAACTAACGGGTTGAAGCCACAATACATTAATCTTATTATATATAATGGGTAGAAGGAAGGGACTACCTAAACTTGAGAATTGTATTTAATTTTTAGATGCACTATTCTTTACTTAGTACCTTAGCAAATGATATTTGTTTAAGAGGTGTTAAATTTTATACTCCAAAGATAAGATGATGTTTTTATAAATTTAACATAGTTCTTTCTGGTCTTGTGTACCTATAGTTGTGCATAAATTTATTTTTCAAAGTTTGTAGTACTCTGTTACATAGCAATGGGGAAAAAATTAATTTCATTTTAGATATGAATGTTGGATTTTGGATAACAGAACATTGGGGTCAGTGTGTTAGCACATGATACTTTAAGAACAAGGTTTGATAGTCATCTGAGCACCATATATTTGAAAATGTAAACCCTACTTTAAGCTTTCTTCCATAATCTTATAAAGATAGTAAGAATATTCTTTTTGAAGTTCAGTCTTTGAAAGAGACATAAAACTCCAGGAAATATTAAAATCTGTGGTAGTATACTTACTTTTACATTATTGTAAGTTTCATAAGAGTCCCTGCCATTTGAGCTAAAATTCCAAACACCCTATCAGTGTTCTTGTTCTGCTAGCAGTGAAGTCATAATACTAATTCTACGAATATATCACCACAAATATTTCTATGACAATTGTTTGTTTCCAACAAAGGATTATGACTTCATTGCAGAATTAAGCCAGAGAATGTAGGTTGTAAGAGAGAAGCACTATGATACTTCAACATACTTAAATACAGAAAACTATTGACAGAATTGATTGTCTATTTTTTTAAACTATGCTGTAATAAGAGTCTCCTTCCCTAAAGTTCTATATATAGAAGACAAACAGGGAACTGATAGTACAAGGATCCAACTGGTGAGAGGAACTGAATTTTTTTGTAATATTTCTGTGGCCAAAGATGGTAAGAGTTAAGCTGTTCTTGAGAAGTGAATATTGGTTTCTTTGTGCTTGCTCACATTTTAATGACTTGTTCTGAAGCCACCGTTGTGTGACTTTTCACATTGTATGTTCAAACTGAGGGAGTGGTAGAACAGCAAACAGTAAAAAGCAAACAGTTCATGATATAGTCATTTTCTTTATTTGCTTTGTAAGTCATTTACAGCAAGTCTAGTTATTGTAGTTTCTGTGCTATAGTACAAAACCACAAGAATTTTTTAAAAAGCTATTAATTGTGTAAAAATGCATATAAAAGACAGTAGCTAATAAAAAAAACTTTAGTTATGCCTTTGCTAACTTTATTCCTTTTAAAGAACTGATTAGAAGGCACACAAAGTGTACCTCTTTACAAAACTTCAAATGGCTTTTCCTCTTTTTAAAAATGTCATTGCTAGGTATTCTAAGGCTAACTACAAAATGTATTGGTAGTCCTTTCTTTAGTGGAGGAGAGTCTACAAAAGATCTGAGTTTTGAGTGCTCCTTATTGACACTGAAATTAGGTTAATCATTGGACTAATAGCATATTCCCCCCAAGTAATTATGAAAGGTGTGTCTTGTAAGTAGGGTTTAAGAAGTTCATTCTCATCATCACCGGATTCAAACCCCGAACATTGCACACAAACACTTTATACTGAGTCTTTTGGTATACAAAAACATCTTTATTTTCATTGAGAAGATAGAAGTCAAACTGGAAAAAAGTCTGATAAAGTACATGTTGTAGAAATACAAAAGGTCAGAACATTGGAAGAAGCACTGTAATACTTTTTAGAAGTCTGAAAAAAATAGTTCTCACGTTATTAAAAAGCCCTGTAAACAGCACTCAACCCTTTCGGAGACAAAGGAGTATACTTTTTTAAAGTCATTTAAGCTGGTCTCATGTGATGTGGCAACTTAGCTTAAAGCCACATAGAAACTTAGCCTTTAACTGTGACACATTCTTCAGTAATTGCAAATATGAGAACATCAGTGCTGAGTGGAATCAAATATAAAATTCGGCTGTAATCTACCCTTGTGTAAAAAAAATTGTGCAACTCCACAATTTTAGTTGTGGCTTACACTGATGTAATACAGAGAAGAACTGGGCCTCTTGTGAGCTTCCTCACAGATTTGCCAATACACTCTATTCTATTCCTGCAGGACCTCTACCATGCAACTTTTGTTGTCTTCCATGGGCAAGGAAAGCCAATTGTGACTAATTGTGTTGTGGTTTGGTAATGTGCATGTCTGTTTGTGAACTGGTTTATCAGAATTTGTTTCACTTGATTAGAGGTGAACTGGCATGTTTTATTAAACAAACAAATAAAGCTGTTCTAAAGGTGACCTGCAAAGGTAAAGGAAAAAATTCCAGTAACTTTATCAGCATGTGCTGTCTATATCCAAATGTCAGCTTGAGAGGTATTCAGCACATTTTACTTTCATGTGTTAAAGGAAATACTGTAGGGCCTTCTCTGTCTACTTAGAGAATGGCAAAATTCCCATTTATTTCTGTTTGAGCTGGTCCTTAACATAAATACCATTTATCAAAATATGTCTAATTCACCACCAATAGATAGGATAAAAATCACTTTAGTCACTTCTAAAATTTTGGTTTTAGGTGCCTCTGTACAGAAGCCCAACTTGGCACCTTAAAGGGGCCAGATTTTCAGAGGGTAGGTGCTCAGGGCTTTCTAAACAAAAATATCAGAAACTTATAAAAATGTCTTCAGTGGAGCACCCAAATACTGAAACACCCCGAATTAGTTACTACACCTCTACCCCGATATAACGCTGTCCTTGGGAGCCAAAAAATCTTACTGCGTTATAGGTGAATCCGCGTTATATCGAACTTGCTTTGATCTACCGGAGTGCGCAGCCCTGCCCCCCCGGGGCACTGCTTTACCGCGTTATAACTGAATTTGTGTTATATCGGATCACGTTATATCGGGGTAGAGGTGTACTTAAAATCTTGGCCAAAATTACTGAAATTTTGTATTTGAACATAAAAGGATGTTTTTAAGTTCCCATGTCATAAAGAATCAGTCCTGGTCCTACTACCAAGTCTTAATAAATGGAAGTTTGTTTACTTCCAGAGGAATTTTGCCATAGAAGGGATGGGGGAGGAGATGGTTTTGCTTTTTTTCTGTCGCAATGGCATCACCTAGCACTTGAAGGGATAGTAATGTCATCAGATGATGTAAGAATAAAATAGAATTCTAAACTCAAGCATTGGCAGATAAGCCTTTCAGATAATGTTTTAAATTGTTATAAAATGGGCTTTTCTAGTTCTGCTATAACCTCTTTGATATGGGGCAACCAGAACTGGATACTCTATTTAAGGTGTGGGTGGACTATGGATTTACATAATGGTATTATGATATTTGCTGTCTTATTATCTGTCCCTTTTCCAATAGTTCGTAAATTCTGTTAATCTTTTTGACCACTACTGCACATTGAGCTGAAAAATATTAGGCTCCCTGGAATGATGCAGAAGACTGGATTTACAGTAAAGGGTATACAGTAAAGAAATTTAGAGACACTCCAGGTATAACCAAAACTACAGAAAATTCAGAGAAGAAAAGAGCAACTTAAGGGAGGACAAAATACACAGAGAAATGAGAACGAAATACACAGGAAAATGAGAACAAAAGACAGAATGTAAGTGAAATCAAATTTGGAGGGGGAAAAACAGCTGTTTTCTTGGGGTCAGACAACAAAACAATACAGAATCCGGGGAAAAGCTGGACAGAAGGTATATAGAGGCTTCATACTGAATATCTCAGCACTCCTCAAGTCAATATGAAGCTCTCACATTCATTTGTTTCAGAACAATTGAAGTGAAACAACACAATACTATGCACTGCCCATCTTACTTTACAGTTTAATTACCAAGGCCTTAAAGGCGATCACTAGGGACCAGATCCTGCAGTTCTTGCAAATTTAACCTGAATTTGGACCTATATCCAGTATACCTCAAGGTATACTGTAAGATGAAGAAAGGAACCAACTTTTGAAAATAATGTTGAATTAAAAAAAAAAAGTCACATGAAGTCTTCAAACTGTGACTTTACAAGTATTTACTAGAGAACACTTAGAGAGAATTGAAATCTGTATTTAAAAAAAAAAGGGGAAAAAAAGAGCACGAACTATACAACCTTCTGTTCATTCATTCCTAATTGTATGTTCCTGAAACATGACAACTGTTTCTCTGACAGGTCTCTTGTCAAACCATGAAATTATCCCTTACACAACTGTGCTGCATTTTAGTTTTTTAAAACCAAGTACTTCAGTATTGTAGTTCAAGCTTGGTATAGTAAATATTTGGGCTGGTTAAATAAAGAATATTGTCTGGAATTGACAGTTTTATATAGTAACTTGTATTAGTGGTAAGTGTGTGTATATACTGAGGGACATGTATTTAATATTTTACTAAAAAACTAACTCTTTGCATATCTTATGTTTGATAATTCTGTTTCCTGGGGGTAATTGTGCAAAGTACTATAAGAAGCAATAAACGATTCTGGAACTTTATTAAATTATATACTTGTTTACACTTATGATTTAAATGAACATTCCTCAGACTTCTTGGCCTACTACAATCTCCAAGTTGTAGTTCCCTCAGAGTTTGGCTGCTCGCATTTTGCGCCATAATCTTCCATTGTTACATGAATAGAACCCCCATTGAGCCAATGAGAGTTTTGTATGAAAATTGATGGAAAGATATGTTGCTTTTATATTTAGAGTGACGCTTAGTTTGATTCAAGTGAGATTTTTAAAAAAAATAGAACTATTTGATCCTCTGGCTTGCAATAATTTGCAGTTGAAATAGAAGCAATAATAATAATAACTATTACAATAATTTGCAGTTGAAATTGAAGCAATGATATTTTTAATAGGATAGTTTAAAAAAAAAAAAAAAAAGAGTGAGAGTTGGACACTTCTTTGTGAAATCCAGGTAATTGAAAATCCCAATACGTAACTGTCAGTTCGAATAGGCTTTGTTCTGCCTCATCACTTATAGCAATCAGGAACTTTACTTACAAGGAATCTTGTGCATGTAACGAAGCAATTCCTATCGAACAATTTTAGAAACAGCACAAACTAGAAAATAAGTTTTGTCATTTTTTTTTTTTTACTTAAGGGGGTATCCTTAGGTAAAACAAAGTATGAAGTTTATCTTTGAAAAATTCCCACCTTACACTTTTAATGGAGGGCAATAGCTTCTTGAACCATTTACCCAAAATGTTATCTTGCCATTATTTCCATCATACAGAGGACTACTTTTTTCCTTTCCTGAGTAATAAGCAAGACAGTTATTTGAACTCTAACCTAAAAAGCTGGAGAGCTAGCTACCGCCGCACCTACCAGAATACTGCTTAGGTATCACTCGTTACTAAGAAAGCCAAGCAGAAAAAGAACAGTTTGCTTACACAATTTCGGCCAAATTCAACCCTGGCTTAAGTAGGTGCTTCTTCATTGATTTTACTGGAGTTGTGCCTCATTACGCCAGGATATAATTAGACCCTTTGAACTGGAATCCTATTTCACCTGCCTTAGAAAGCTAAACACGGAGTGCCCTTTTAGCTCAATGACTCTAAAGAAAAGCCTATAGGTTATCTGCCCTCATCTCCTTGCCAGCACAGGGCTGTCTTGTTGTATAGTGACAAGCATTTTACTATTTGAAATAAAATGAGTTGTGGATAGACAGGCAAATGGAGTGATGCCAACAAAAACTGAACCACCTCAACCAATTGAAATTTCTGGAAAAATCAAAAGTCTACCTGCTGCTGTAGCAAGAGTTACTAATCCTTTTTAAAAAGAGCTGGTCCTATATAGTAAAATTGAGACTAAGGAACACTCCAGTTTAAATTTAACTTGAATTAGAAGAAGCCACTAACGTTTTTCTTAATTAAAAAAAAATTAAGTACACGGAAAGCTATCTTGAAAACAAGATGCAAAGTGGGTCTGAAAGAATAAGCTTTACTGTCAGAAAGTGTTTGAAACTGGAGTTTCAAAGTGGTTGTACAGCAAGTTCTAAAATGTTGTTTGTTTTTTTTTTACTACGTTGTTAAACCAACTGGGTTTATACATTTACACTCAGCTTAAAGTCCAAAAACCGTGTTATTTTGTATTAAATTGTGATAAATAATTGTCAATAAATTACTTATTGGTGACTCATCAATATGAGTCACCCAATATTTGTAATATGTTGGTTCTCTGTTTTTTCAAAAAATAAACTGTGCTATGGATAATTATTTTCTTTATAAAGAAAAATATGTTGATATAAGTGGCATATTATGGAGAATAAATAATTGGGTTTTCTAGAGACTTTTTTAATTCCTATATGATTATTTGACTCAAATGTCAGATTTTTGGCCAAACTATATCTATATCTATATCTATATATATAGTATACTTCATCCAGACAAGTATGTGTCCATATACCATCTAGATATCCCGCCTCATCATCATTGTGTGGCTGACCTCTGTTTCTGAAGGATAAGCTCTTCATCTTGTACTTACACTAAAAAATACACTAATTCTGGCAAAAAGGTTTTTTTACTTGGAGCCTTTTCCTTCCTCCTTTAGTTTGCATAGCCATAGGGGGTTACATGCAGAATTTTCAAACCTGGATCTTTAAACTCAAGCAAATAAGTCCATATTTAGTCACCTAATCATTGCCCTGAGTTTTAGAGATGCTGAGCATGTAGTGGGAGCTGTGCATATTCAGGAACTCTGAAAAAAATCAGACAGATTGTATTTCAGCAACTAACCAGATTTATGTGCTTAAATTAAATCCATGAACAGGGTTGAGAGAAAGTAGTTGAAGATTAGCTGTCTAGAGGAGCTGAAGCTTTGCATTGCTCACATGAGGCATGTGCTTTGTAAGAATCTTAACAGGTCCCGACATTATATGCCACCACAGAACTGGAATGTTTCTCTTTAGACAGAGAGGCAGCTGTGTACATTTCTGTCAAGTAAAGGTAGCACACCCAAAAAGAGCCTGCAGATGGTGCCCATGTATATCCTCTGATGATGGCCCAAGGAACCTACTGTTCAAATATCCTAGCAGCCAATTTCTCAGATGTTCAGAAGTTTCCTTCAAAATTGCTTCATAGACAGCCTAGGAATGTTCCAACCAAATAATGAACAGGAATCAGGAGAAATGCATGATCCCCCTGTTGCATACAATCATTGCTAGCAGGAAGAGTTCACAAGTAATAGAAAACATCCAGTGAATAGTCACCAACCATCCAACCATAATCAGCTAATCATACAGTGCAGTTAGCACTGGAATCTAGGAAATAGCCTAGAACATGAGGGCTGATGCTAACATCCACAGATCACCAGACACTACACAGTGAAGCAGGACAAACCACCACTAATTTAAACCCAGAGTACCCCTCTTCTTCTTTCAGATTATGTAATCCTTCCCTTCCTAAAAACACAAAGCACAAGAAGTTCTGCAATATGGGCACCAAGTGATAGTGTAGGGAGGGCACTTCAAGGGCTGCACATGCTTAGAAGCTTCTGCTACTGCAGCTGGTTCTTCTCAGGTTACAGGAGAATGATGTTTGTTCCATACACAGCTGCATTGTTTTAACTTCAGTTTTAAGACTTCCATTATAAAACTTGATTTTTATAATGTTGGTAACTCCTACAGCCATGAGAAAAAGCTAAAAGGCAAGGGATAGACTGTGTTCTTCAAGACAGCCCATTGAGACCAACTCCAGGGACACTGAGGTTGGGGAAGAGAGTATTAATAGCAGAGAAAACAGAAAGAAATTGGCACTGCTATTCAATATGAAAAGGCATGTGATGGACTGCTAAAGAGTTTATTCTATAATGTTAAACAAAGATAACTGGGAAAATGTGCTAGCTTGAACAACTTCTTAAGAGCCCCTACCACCCACACTCTAAAGTGGGCTTTCCTGGCCCCAGTGAGAGAGAGCTGTGGGGATAACGAGTAGCCTCACAGTATACTGTCCTGTGTTTTGTGTCAGGGTGATTAATTTAAAGATACGCAGATTTCTTAGGCCGTACTAGTTAGCATATTCACCCCTTTCTCACCCATTACTTTTTATACACCCACACACCACGTACAAGCACCTGCTACTGTACACACACCCATGTATGAATCCTGACTGTACAGAGCACAGTACAATGCATCTGTAACCATATGTGTGAAGACACCCTGAAGGTAAAAAACAAAAAAAACCCTCAACACACTTGCAATGGTGTGTATTAATCTGATGCCTTGGGCATGATTTATGGGTAACAGCAAAGACACTATGAAGGGGTGCTATCTTGTAGCATGTCTGGCTGTGCTGGATAATTGTGTTATGTATGTTAGTCTTGTAGGCATCTTGTTTGATTGGCATCTAAACCATAGGATCCACACTAAGCTTTGGTGCGTTCCTTGCTTGCGTATACGTATAACACACTAACTGGCCAGTACCCATGTCTAGCATACTTAGATGCAGGTTTTCACACTGTGGCTTCTGTGTGTGCGCTATTTAGCTGTGTTCCCTCTGGCAGCTCTTTGAACTGTGAGGCTTGTCCAAATGGGCTGTGGTCAGATATTTAGATTGGGGTATTGAGTGTCATGCAGGAGTCTACTCCCTGCCAATCATAATCACTCCCACAGATCTGTACATATGTGAATAGTTGGCCACATCTGGTAGTATGTGTTTCCTTCCAGCATTATTCTGCTAATGCACAAGAGAGTAAGCAGCTGACTGCATATGCATATAGAATGGCATTTGAGCTTTCATTATATTAGTTATATTTGTGTGCTATTGAAGTTCTCTTGCAGGGGAGAGTAATAGGGTAAAAATAGGAGACCTGGTGACACCAACTAGGGTTGCCAATTTTGGTTGGATGTATTCCTGGAGGTTTCATTACATTACATAATCTTTAATTAAAGAGTAATCTTTAATTCCTGGAGACTCCAGGACAATCCTGAAGGGTGGGCAAACCTAACACCAGCCCTGGAGAAGGCCACTGAATATATGTAATGTGATTGTTCACATGTTTTATTAATAAAGAGTTGACCGTATTTTAAGGACTATACAGGACACAAAATATAGACAGTTCTTGCCTGAGGAATATATGATCTAATCAAGAAATTGTGGATATGGGCCATTACTAAGAGAAGGCAACTTCTTTAGGACTCTACCAATTGACATTAAATTTTACAATATTATTTGTGTTTCATTAATTTCTTCATTTTAGAGTTAGATGTTTCTGTTAATGCCGGGACTGAGAAACTGATAAGATATGCAGAGAGCTCCAATATTAAAATTGGACCAGACCACCCAGAACAGAACCACAGTATAGCTTATAGGTACCACTGTTTTATTTATTTATTTTTTTAAGCACAGGAAACCTTCATTTCCTGCTATTAGGTGTGCTTTGCCTATGCTGATCTTATTGCAAGAGCAAAGACCAACTCAGCTGTATGGTGTTCCTTTACTATCTGCCTAAAGAACAGCAGGGCTTCATACAGGCAAGTTCAGGCCTATAGTTGTGTTGTAACTTTTTCTATTGTGCCTGATTTGTGTAATGATTAAAACCAATTATTTGCTCAACAAGATTAGAGCTCAGACATGCAAAGCCATTACATATAATGTTCTCAGGGCCTTTTAAAATGTCAGTCTTTTATATACATGTATTAATGTAAACCATTTCCTGTACACTTTGAACGAAAATATGCCTGCAGCAGTCTTTAAAGTTATTAGCAATGGTGTGACAGGTGGAAAAAGCAAGTTTGCCTTTTTTCATCCATTATTTATAGTGCACCTGCTTTGTTTTTCTTTTTAACATTAAAATTAATTAATGCAACCTTAACAATTGTTTAAAACAAGATGAAGTTTAATGTTCATTTACATCTGGTTGATTAACATTAGATAAAAATATTTTAGTCTAAAACTTCTGATTTTTTTTTAAAAGACATACTGTGGAACCTACTATAGGCCTGGTCCTGCTGTCCTTTCTCAGTGGAAAGTCTATCGAGAAATAGTGGCATAAAGTAGAGTTAACAGAAAATGTTGACAGAAGGAAATAAAAACACATTTCCTTTTCAGAGTGTTGTACGTTAACAAATATCTTTTACTGATATTTAAAAATAGTAAGATTGGTTTTGGGACAGTGTTCCTAACTTGGCTAAATGGAAAGTTTAGTAAAGTCTTCACTATAAATATTTTATTTCTCTTGCTAGTAGTTGTGTGGGAGTGACTATTTGTAAGCAGTTTATCATGATTATTTTGCGTGTAAAGCATGTTAGGTAAGAACTTTCAGTTTCTTTATTTAAACGACTTAGTATGTCAGGCCTAATGAAGTTAGAATAATCCATAAAATGAACATTCAGCCCTTTCTTCAGCATTAATTTTCATCTGTAATTTATGTAAAGTATTCTGAGTGATCTATGCCATTTAGTACCAACTGAATTTTATTAGTTACATGTAGCAGTATTAAGCACCTATAAGCTTCCCCAGGTGGTAAGTCACGAGCAATTCCTTGGGCCATTTAGAGTATGTCCACACAGCTGCTGGGAGTGAGTCTCGCAGCCCAGGTTGAGGGACTCATGTTAGCAGATCTCAGGCTAGTGTGTTAGAAATAGCTTTGCAGAGGTAGTTTTGATGTTCAGGCTCCAGCTGGAACTTGGACTCTGAACCCCACATTCCTCCCTATGCGTCACAGCCTGAGTCAGAATATTTACATTGTTGTTTTTAGCATGCTAGTGTAACCCACACACTTCCTGGATGTGGTGTTCTGCCCCATCTAGTGGCACCAAGACTACATAAAGAGAGAGAGAAAGAGATTAATGAGTCTGCTCTACAGCCTAAGGTAACAACCAGTTAGCTTTTAGCTCAGGTGGTAGAGCAGGGGTCGGCAACCTCTGGCACGCGGCTCACCAGGGTAAGCACCCTGGCGGGCCGGGCCAGTTTGTTTACTTACCGCGTCCGGAGGGTTGGGCCGATCGTGGCTCCCACCAGCCGCGGTTCACCGTCCCAGGCCAATGCGGGCGGTGGGAAGCCGCGGCCAGCACATCCCTCGGCCTGCACCGCTTCCCGCAGCCCCCATTGGCCTGGAGCAGCGATCCGCGGTCAGTGGGAGCCGCGATCAGGCGAACCTGCGGACACAGCAGATAAACAAACTGGCCCAGCCCGCCAGGGTGCTTACCCTGGCGAGCCATGTGCCAGAGGTTGCCGACCCCTGCGGTAGAGGCTCATGTACTAAGCTCCAGAGATCCCAGGTTCAATGCCGATGACCGGGGTCTGTTGGTGTTATGCTAGCATAAACCCTGCAAACAAAAGCTTGTCAACCTAGGCTGCAGGACTTGCTCCCAGCAGCTGTGTACACATACCTTTAAATGTTAAGAGAACATTAAAGTTGCAAAGTCAAAGCACTCAGAACTAAAAAAAAAGGCCAGAATTAAGGTTAGTTATGCAACTTTAATTCTGCCCTTTTAGGCAGATACGTTAGGATACTCGGTCATGACATATTGTTTCCCTCTCCCCCCACCCCCTCACATGGTCATCATCAGGGCTTGTACACAGGGCCTTCAAATCTACAGCCACTTCCACTTTAACTACAGGAGTAACTGATAGCAGAAGTAGGTTGTGGTCCCCTGTTGGGATCAGGCTTTAGAGTAGATGTGTAGCCCACTGGCAAAGTGTGTGTCGCAACAATTTGAGAAACAGCGGAAGAATTTGGGGTATCAGGAATCCTTGGCTGCATTCATAACTCTTAGAGCAATGTGAAGTCTAATTGCTAGAGTAGTGGTTAGAATCAGTATAGTCAATCATACCTGTGTGGTGTGTGTGAGGACACAGCAACTCCAGTGTTATTTTCCTGTGTGGCCATTCTCACTCAAGCTAGGCTACCTCAAGAGAAGTAACTAGAGAGTAGATAAGTCAATTTTGCAGTGAAGACATACCCTTCGTCTAGTCCCCTTCAGTCTTTTAAGGTAGGTCTACACTGCCATTAGACACTCCTGGCTGGCCTATGTCAGCTGCATCAGGCTTGCAGGGCTCTGGCCAAGGGGCTGTTTAACTGTGGTATAGACATTCAGGCTCTAGGATCCTGCGCGGTGGGAGGGTCCCAGAGCTGAGGCTGGAGCTCAAGCCTAAATGTCTACACCTC